>NC_029774.3:97321934-97403271 GCF_000817695.3 Arachis duranensis | reverse complement strand
TGTGACAGAGCATAGGACCATTTTCACTGAGAGGATGGGATGTAGCCATCGACAAGGGTGATGCCTCCAGACGATTAGCCGTGCAGTGACAACGCATAGGACCATTTTCCCGAGTGGATTAAAAGTAGCCATTGATGATGGTGATGCCCTACATACAGCTTGCCATGGAAAGGAGTAGGAAGGATTGGATGAATGTAATAAGAAAATAGAGATACGAGAGGAGCACAGCATCTTCACACACTTATCTGAAATTCCCACTATTGTTTTACATAAGTATTTCTATCCCTTTTATTTTCTATTTATTTATTAATTTTTGAACTCATCATAAACAAATTTAATCTGCCTAACTGAGATTTATAAGGTGACCATATCTTGCTTCATACCAACAATCTCTGTGGGATCGACCCTTACTCACGTAAGGTATTACTTGGATGACCCAGTACACTTGCTGGTTAAGTTGAACGGAGTTGTGAGATTCTCTAACAGTGCCTGGAACTCTTGTATCACAATTTCATCCACCAAGTTTCTATTTTATTTCATTTTATTATTTCGAAAATTGTTTTTCTTATATAATAAAATAAATAAAATAACTGCACATCATCTCTCTTTCTCCATCATGGACCTAAGTGGAAATGAACAGTCTAGAAGGACTCTGGGGTCATATGCCAACCCCACTACTGCTTCATATGGGAGTAGTATCTGTATACCCTCCATCGGAGTCAGTAGTTTTGAGTTGAATCCTCAACTCATTATCATAGTGCAGCAAAGTTGCCAGTATTCCGGTCTTCCACAGGAAGAACCTACAGGGTTTCTGGTATAGTTTTTATAAATTACTAACACGGTACATGATAAGGAAGTAGATCAGGATGTCTACAGATTGTTACTGTTCCCATTTGCTATAAAAGATCAAGCTAAGAGGTGGTTAAATAACCAACCTAAGGCTAGCATAAGGACATGGAAACAGCTGTCAGAAAAAATTTCTGAATCAATATTTCCTTCAAAAATGGATGACATAGCTAAGGCTGAGCATCCAAGGCTTTAAAGAATGAGATAATGAATCCCTTTATGATGCCTGGGAGAGATACAGAGAGATGCTAAGAAAATGCCCCTCTGAAATGTTTTCAGAGTGGGTACAGTTAGACATATTCTATTATGGGCTTACAGAGAAAGCTCAGATTTCTCTAGATCACTCAGCTGGTGGATCTATCCACATGAGAAAGACAATTGAAGAAGCTCAAGAGCTCATTGATACAGTTGCCAGAAATCAGCATCTGTACCTAAGCAGTGAACCTTCCATGAAAGAAGAGGCTAAAACAATAACAGATAAACTCAGGCCTACAGAACAAGTTACTGAATTCAATTAGCAATTAGATTTTCTAGCAAAACAGCTAGCCGAATTCAAGGAGATACTACAAGACACAAGAATGGCTAATATGAATATGGAAGTGCAGTTGAAGCAAACAGAACAACAGTTATCAAAAAAGGTAACAGAAGAGTGCCAAGCAGTTCAATTCAGAAGTGGGAAGACATTAAATACCTCACTTCAAGGCAGCAGGAAGCCAAGAAATGAACAAACTGCTACCCAAAATCCCTCTGAGGACAGTAAGAGCCCAGAGAGGAACAATTCTGGCGTTCAAATGCCAGAAAAGGTTGAAGGGCTGGCGTTGAACGCCTAACCCATGCTCAGTTCTGGCGTTCAAACGCCAGAAACAGGCAAGAAGTTGGCATTGAACGCCCAAAGGAAGCTCAGTTCTGGCGTTCAGATGCCAAAAACAGGTAAGGAGTTGGCGTCTAACACCACTCCAGCTTCCACCCCTGGCATTCAAACGCCAGTGGGAGATCAGACATATACAAGTGCAGATAGCAACCCCTCTAAAAAGGCTTCTCAACCCACATCTGTAGGCAATAAACCTACAGCAACTAAGGTTGAGGAATACAAAGCTAAAATGCCTTATCCTCATAAACTCCGCCAAGCGGAACAGGATAAGCAATTTGCCCGCTTTGCAGACTATCTCAGGACTCTTGAAATAAAGATTCTGTTTGCAGAGGCACTTGAGCAAATACCCTCTTATGCTAAATTCATGAAAGAGATCTTAAGTCATAAGAAGGATTGGAGAGAAACTGAAAAAGTTTACCTCACTGAAGAATGCAGTACAGTCATTCTAAAAAGCTTACCTAAGAAGCTTAAAGATCTCAGAAGCTTTATGATACCATGCACATTAGAGGGTACTTGTACCAAGCAAGCTCTATGTGATCTTGGGGCAAGTATCAACCTAATACCTGCATCCACTATCAGAAAGCTTGGTTTGACTGAAGAAGTCAAACCAACCCAGATATGTCTCCAACTTGCTGATGGCTCCATTAAATACCCATCAGGCGTGATTGAAGACATGATTGTCAAGGTTGGGCCATCTGCCTTTCCCACTGACTTTGTGGTGCTGGAAATGGAGGAGCACAAGAGTGCAACTCTCATTCTAGGAAGACATTTCCTAGCAACTGGACGAACCCTCATTGACGTCCAAAAAGGGGAAGTAACCCTGAGAGTCAATGAGGACGAGTTTAAGTTGAATGTTGTTAAAGCTATGCAGCATCCAGATACCCCAAATGACTGCATGAGCATTGATATTATTGACTCTTTGGTAAAAGATGTCAATATGACTGAGAGTCTCAAATCAGAGGTAGAGGATATCCTTAAAGATGCTCAAGTTGATCTGGAGGAACCAGAGAGAATAATAGAACCTCTGAAAATCCCACGAGAAGAGGAGAAACCTCCCAAACCCGAGCTCAAACCATTACCACCATCCCTAAAATATGCATTTCTGGGAGAAGGTGATACCTTTCCTGTAATTATAAGTTCTACCTTAGAGCCACAGGAAGAGGAAGCACTAATTCAAGTGCTAAGGACACACAAGACAGCTCTTGGGTGGTCCATCAATGATCTTAAGGGCATTAGCCCAACCAGATGCATGCACAAGATCCTATTGGAGGGTGACGCTAAGCCAGTGGTTCAACCACAGAGGCGGCTGAATCCAGCCATGAAGGAGGTGATGCAGAATGAGGTCACTAAATTACTAGAGGCTAAGATTATTTATCCCATTTCTGATAGCCCTTGGATAAGCCCTGTCCAAATCGTCCTTAAGAAGGGTGGTATGACAGTGGTTCATAATGAAAAAAATGAACTGGTTCCTACAAGAACAGTTACAGGCCAGGGTTGCGTATGTGTATTGATTACAGAAGGCTCAATACAGCTACCAGAAAGGATCATTTTTCCTTTACCATTCATAAACCAAATGCTAGAAAGATTAGCAGGTCATGAATACTACTGATTCCTGGATGGATATTCAGGCTATAATCAAATTGCAGTAGATCCCTGATGAGCGGATATTTTATACGCTTTTTGGGGGTAATTTCATGTAGATTTTAGTATGTTTTAGTTAGTTTTTAGTATAATTTTATTACTTTTTAGGCAAAATTCATATTTCTGGACTTTACTATGAGTTTGTGTGTTTCTCTGTAATTTCAGGTATTTTCTGGTTGAAATTGAGGGAGCTGAGCAAAAATCTGATTTAGGCTGAAAAAGGAATGCTGATGTTGTTGGATTCTAACCTCCCTGTACTCAGAATGGATTTTTGGAGCTACAGGAGTCAAATTAGCGTGCTCTCAATTGGGATGGAAAGTAGACATCCAGGGCTTTCCAGCAATATATAATAATTCATACTTTGCGCGAAGATATACAATGTAAGCTGGCATTCAACGCCAGTTCCATGTTGTAGTCTAGCGTTCAGCGCCAGAAACAGGTTGCAAGTTGGAGTTCAATGCCAGAAACAGGTTACAACCTGGCGTTCAAATCCAGAAGCAGCCCAGGCACGTGAGAAGCTTAAGTCTCAACCCCAGCACATACCAAGTGGGCCCCAGAAGTGGATTTCTGCACTATCGATCTTAGTTTACTCATTTTCTGTAAACCTAGGTTACTAGTTTAGTATTTAAACAACTTTTAGAGACTTATTTTGTATCTCATGACATTTTTAGATCTGAACCTTGTACTTTTTGACGGCATGAGTCTCTAAACTCCATTGTTGGGGGTGAAGAGCTCTGTAGCGTCTCGATGAATTAATGCAATTATTTCTGTTTTCCATTCAAACATGCTTGTTCCTATCTAAGATGTTCATTCGCGCTTCACTATGAAGAAGGTGATGATCCATGATACTTATCACCTTCCTCAATCGATGACAACTACCTCCGTTCTACATTAGATTGAATGAGTATCTCTTAGATTCCGTAATCAGAATCTTCGTGGTATAAGCTAGAATTGTTGGCGGCATTCATGAAAATCCGGAAAGTCTAAACCTTATCTGTGGTATTCCGAGTAGGATTCTGGAATTGGATGACTGTGACGAACTTGAAACTCGCGAGTGTTGGGTGTAGTGACAGACTCAAAAGGATCAATGGATCTTATTCCGACATGATCGAGAACCAACAGATGATTAGTCGTGCTGTGACAGAGCATTTGGACCATTTTCACTAAGAGGATGGGAAGTAGCCATTGACAACTCTGACACCCTACATACAGCTTGCCATGGAAGGAGCCTTGCATTTATGAAAGTGAGGAAGCATTATGTTGCAAAAATTCAGAAGACAAAGCATCTCCAAAACTCCAACATATTCTCCATTATTGAGTAACAATTATTTATTTTATGCCCTTTCACTTTTTACAATTGAACTAAAAAAACACTGTTGTTGGTATCCTGACTAAGAATAATAGGATAACCATAGCTTACTTCAAACCAACAATCTCTGTGGGATTCGACTCTTACTCACGTAAGGTATTACTTGGATGACCCAGTGCACTTGCTGGTTAGTTGTGCGGATTGCAAAAGTGTGATTGCAATTTTTGTGCACCAAGTTTTTGGCGCCGTTGCCGGGGATTGTTTGAGTTTGAACAACTGACGGTGATTCTTGTTACTTAGATTAGGAAAAATTTGTCTTTTTAGTTTAAAGCCACTAGGATTACATCTTCTATTATTCCTTTTTAAAAAATTTTTCAAAAATATTATTTTTCTTTATTTGAATTTTCGTTTGGTTTTTTTTTTTTTTAGTTTAGTGTCATGTTCTAAGTTTGGTGTCAATTGCATGCTTTTCGTTGTCTTTCAATTTTCGAATTGCATGTTCTTTGTTTTTCTTTGATCTTCAAATTGTTCTTGTCAATTTTTCTTATTTGATCTTTGATTTTTCTTGTTCTGTGTGTTTTCGTATTTTCCTTGTGCTTTTTCAAAATATTAGTTTTCAAAAATATTTTTCTTATTCAATATTAAAACATGTTACATTTATAGCTCAGTTGGCTAGAGCGTTGGCTTATGTTCTTGGCAATTGGGTATCTTCCTTTTTAAACTTTTTTTAAAAATAATTTTTCTTTGATTAAATCTTGTGCCAAACTTTAAGTTTGGTGTTTTCTTGTTAATCTTTCTTTAATTTTCGAAAATTTTATTGTGGTTTTCTAAAAATTGTAAGTTTGGTGTTCTTTCTTTTGTTCTTGTTGTTCTTGTGAGTCTTCAAAGTGTTCTTGAGTCTTCTTTGTATTTTGATCTTTAAATTTTTAAGTTTGGTGTTCCTTGGTATTTTCCCTCCAAAATTTTCGAAAACAAGGAGCATTAGATCTAAAAATTTGAAGTCTTGGGTCTTTTGTGTGTTTTTCTCTTTCATCATAAAATTCAAAATTCAAAAAAAATTTTGGATTTCATTTTTAAAATTTTAAAAATTTTATCTTTTTCGAAAATATCCTAAATAAATAAAATAAATTCACATCATCTCCCTTTCTCCATTATGGACTTAAGTGGAAATGAACAGTCTAGAAGGACTCTGGAGTCATATGCTAACCCCACTACTGCTTCATATGGGAGTAGTATATGTATACCCTCCATTGGAGTTAGTAGTTTTGAGTTGAACCCTCTGCTCATTATCATGGTGCAGCAAAGTTCCCAGTATTCCGGTCTTCCACAGGAAGAACCTACGGAGTTTCTGGTACAGTTTTTACAAATTACTGACACAGTACATGATAAGAAAGTAGATCAGGATGTCTACAGATTGTTACTATTTCCATTTGCTGTAAAAGACCAAGCTAAGAGGTGGTTAAATAACCAACCTAAGGACAGCATAAAGACATGGAAACAGCTGTCAGAAAAATTCTTGAATCACTATTTTCCTCCAAAACGGATGACACAGGTAAGACTGAGCATCCAAGGCTTCAAACAAGGAGATAATGAATCCCATTATGATGCCTGGGAGAGATACAGAGAGATGCTGAGAAAATGCCCCTCTGAAATGTTTTCAGAGTGGGTACAGTTAGACATCTTCTATTCTGGGCTTACAGAGAGAGCTCAGACTTATCTAGACCACTGAGCTGGTGGATCTATACACATGAGAAAGACAATAGAAGAAGCTCAAGAGCTTATTGATACAGTTGCCAGAAATCAGCATCTGTACTTAAGTAGTGAACCTTCCATCAACGAAGAGGCTAAAACAGTAACTGTTGAACTCAGTCCTGCAGAACAAGCTACTGAATTCAATCAGCAATTAGATTTTCTAACAAAACAGCTAGCCGAATTCAAGGAAATATTGCAAGAAACAAGAATGGCTAATATGAATATGGAAGTGCAGTTGAAGCAAACAGAACAGTAGTTATCAAAATAAATAACAGAAGAATACCAAGCAGTTCAATTAAGAAGTGGAAAAATATTAAATACCCCACTTCAAGGCAGCAGGAAGCCAAGAAATGAACAGACTGCTACCCAAAATCCCTCTGAGGACAGTCAGAGCCCAGAGAGGAATAATTCTGGCGCTCAAATGCCAGATAATGGGTGGAAAGCTGGCATTGAACGCCGAACCCATGCTCAGTCCTGACGTCCAACACCAGAAACAAGCAAGGAACTGGTGTTGAACACCCAAAGGAAGCCCAGTTCTGGCGTTCAGATGCCAGAAACAGATAAGGAGTTGGCGTCTAACGCCACTCCAGCTTCCACCCCTTGTATTCAAACACCAGTGAGGGATCAGACATATACAAGTGCTGATAGAAACTCCTCTAAAAAGGCTTCTCAACCCATGGCTGTAGGCAATAAACCTGCAGCAACTAAGGTTGATGAATACAAAGCCAAAATGCCTTATCCTCAAAAATTCTGTCAAGCTGAAATATGCATTTATGGGAGAAGGTGATACCTTTCCTGTAATCAAAAGCTTTACCTTAGAGCCACAGGAAGAGGACGCACTAATTCAAGTGCTAAGGACACACAAGACAGCTCTTGGGTGGTCCATCAGTGATCTTAAGGGCATTAGCCCAGCCAGATGCATGCACAAGATCCTATTGGAGGGTGAGGCTAAGCCAGTGGTTCAACCACAAAGGCGGCTGAATCCATCCATGAAGGAGGTGGTGCAGAAGGAGGTCACTAAATTACTAGAGGCTGTGATTATTTATCCTATTTCTGATAGCCCCTGGGTAAGCCCTGTCCAACTCGTCCCTAAGAAAGGTGCCATGACAGTGGTTCATAATGAAAAAAATGAACTGGTTCCTACAAGAACAATTACAGGGGGCGTATGTGTATTAATTATAGAAGGCTCAATACAGCTACCAGAAAGGATCATTTTCCTTTACCATTCATCGACCAGATGCTAGAGAGACTGGCAGGTCATGAATACTACTACTTCAGGGATGGATATTCAGGTTATAATCAAATTGCAGTAGATCCCCAGGATTAAGAGAAAACAGCATTCACATGCCCATCTGGAGTATTTGCATACAGAAGGATGCCATTTGGTCTGTGCAATGCTCTCTATTTTCTCTTATATGGTGGAAAAATTTTTGGAAGTCTTCATGGATGACTTGTCAGTGTTTGGAGACTCATTCAGCTTATGTCTTGTCCATCTAGCACTTGTTCTAAAGAGGTGCCAAGAGACTAACCTGGAAAAATGTCACTTTATGGTGACTGAAGGAATTGTCCTTGGGCACAAAATTTTTGAACAAGGGAATAGAGGTGGATCAAGCTAAGATAGAGGTAATTAAAAAATTACCACCACCTGCCAATGTTAAGGCAATCAGAAGCTTTATGGGGCATGCAGGATTCTATAGGAGGTTTATAAAAGATTTTTCAAAAATCGCCAAACCTCTGAGCAATCTATTAGCTACTGACACGCCATTTATCTTTGATAAGGAGTGTCTCTAGGCGTTTGAGACTCTGAAAGCTAAGCTGGTCATAGCACGAGTCATCTCTGCACCAGACTAGACATTACCATTTGAACTGATGTGTGATGCCAGTGATCATGCCATTGGTGCAGTGTTGGGACAAAGGCATGACAAGCTTCTGAACGTCATTTACTATGCCAGTCGTGTTTTAAATGATGCACAGAAGAACTACACAACCACAGAAAAAGAGTTACTTGCAGTGGTTTATGCCATTAACAAGTTTAGATCTTATTTAGTCGGATCAAAAGTGATTGTGTACACTGACCATGCTGCTCTTAAATATCTACTCACAAAGCAAGATTCAAAACACAGACTCATCAGATGGGTGTTGCTTCTGCAGGACTTTGATATAGAAATAAGAGACAGATAAGGGACAGAGAACCAAGTAGTAGATCACTTGTCCCGAATAGAACCAGTAGAAGGGGCGTCCCTCCCTCTCACTGAGATCTCTGAAAACTTTTTGGATGAGCATCTCTTTGCCATCCAGGAAGTGCCATGGTTCGCAGACATTGCAAACTATAAGGCAGTGAGATTCATACCCAAAGAGTACAGTAGGCAGCAATCAAAGAAATTGATCACGGATGCAAAATACTATCTTTGGGATGAAGCATATCTCTTCAAGAGATGTGCAGACGGAGTAATCCGTAGATGTGTGCCTAAAGAAGAAGCACAGAAGATCCTCTGGCACTGCCATGGATCATAATATGGAGGACATTTTGGAAGTGAGCGAACAGCTACAAGAGTTCTCCAATGTGGCTTCTACTGGCAACCATCATACTCAAACACTTATATTCTGGTGGCAGTGGATTATGTATCCAAATGGGTGGAAGCTATTGCAACATCCACTAATGATACTAAGACAGTACTGAAATTCCTCCAGAAACACATCTTCAGCAGATTTGGTATCCCTAGAGTACTAATCAATGATGGGGGCACTCATTTTTGCAATAAACAGCTTTACTCTGCTTTGGTTCGATATGGAGTTAGCCACAGGGTAGCTACTTCATATCATCCACAGACAAATGGGCAAGCTAAAGTCTCTAATAGAGAACTTTAAAGAATCCTGGAACAGACTGTGATTAACCGTAGAAGGGATTGGGCAAGAAGCTTGGGTGATGCTCTGTGGGCATACAGAACAACATTCAAGACACCTATAGGAACTTCTCCATACCAGCTGGTGTATGGAAAAGCCTATCACTTGCCAATGGAACTGGAACATAAGTCCTATTGGGCAACCAGATTCCTAAACCTTGATGCCAAGTTAGCTGGAGAAAAATGATTGCTCCAGTTAAATGAGCTAGAAGAATTCAGACTCAATAGGACTTAAATGGAGCAAAAATGATTGCTTAAGTTAGCAATCAGACTCAATGCTTTCGAAAATGCAAAAATTTACAAAGAGAAAGCAAAAAGATGGCATGATAATAAACTGTCATCCAGAGTCTTTGAGCCAGGGCAGAAAGTTTTGCTATTTAATTCTAGGCTCAGATTATTCCCTAGAAAATTGAAATCCCGGTGGAGAGGTCCATATGTGATTACAAGTGTATCACCATATGGATACGTGGAGCTTCAGGATAATGATTCTAACAAAAAGTTCATTGTTAACGGACAGAGAGTTAAACATTATCTTGAAAGCAATTTTGAGCAAGAATGCTCAAAACTGAGACTTGATTAAAGCTCAGTAATAGTCCAGTTAAAGATAATAAAGAAGCGCTTGCTGGAAGGCAGCCCAGCCATTTACAAAGCTTATTTGTAAATTAATTGATTTATACAGGTTTATGTCAATTATCTTCAAGGTAAAATAGAAAATGCTTGAGTTCACAAAGTTACAAAAGGGTTCGCAGGATAAAACAGCAAAAAGGAAGCTCACTGGTGCGAAAAAGCCAGTAAAAGTTGTTTTGGGCACTGAACGCCCAAAAGAAGCACCAACTGGGCATTCAACGCCAGTAAGGATAGTCATCTGGGCGTTAAACGCCAGAAAGAAGCATCTTCTGGGCATTGAACGCCAGAAAGAAGCACCTTCTGGGCGTTCAATGCCAGATTTACAGCGTCCTGGGCGTTCAGAAAAACGCCCGATGACAAAGGAGTTCCTAGCGTTCAACGCCAGCTAGAAGCAACAGCTGGGCGTTGAACGCCCAGGAGAAGCTGCGAATGAGTGTTAAACGCCCAAAACATGCAGTGTTTGGGTGTTTAACGTCAAGATTGTGGGGAGAAGGTAAATTCGTTCTCAATTCACATTTTTTCAAATTTTTGTGTTCCAATTCATGATTTCTTGCATAAACATGTTACAAACTCTCATCCTTCAATTCCAAAAATTTTAATCCTAATTTCTAAAATCCCTTTTTCAAAAATATCAAATGTATCTTAATTCATAAACACAAATCCTTTTTCAAATCCTATCCAACTTCTTTTCAAATCTTTTTCAAAAAAATCAATTATCTTTTCAAATTAATCCCAAATCCTTTTTTTTTAATTCAGATTTATCTTTTTCAAATATCTTATATTTCTTTTCAACTTTCAATTATATCTTTTTCCTATCATATTTATCTTTTACAAATCATATCTTCTATCTTATCTTTCTTCAAAATTTTTGAAAACCCACCCCCTCCCTTTAAATCCACTTTCGGCCTCTCTCCTCTCCTCAACAATTCGAAAACTAGCTCTCCTTCTATCCCTCCCCTTTCTTTTCTTTTGCTTGAGGACAAGCAAACCTCTAAGTTTGGTGTGTTTATCCCTGATCACTAAACCATACCCACTAAGATCATGGCTCTTAAAGGAAAACAACCCACTCCAAGAGGCAAGAAAGAGAGTATTTCAAAACCACTATAGAATCAAGGGAAGTTCTTAACCAAATAATATTCAGATCATTACTACAAAATAATGGGTCTAAGGTCAGTGATCCCGAAAGTCAAATTCGATTTGAAAGAAGATGAATATCCAGAGATCCAAGAGCAAATTTGAAACAGGAGCTGGGAAATCCTAGCTAATCCTGAAACAAAGGTGGAAAGAAACATGGTTCAGGAATTCTACGCTAATCTGTGGCAAACAGACAGGCAGACAATATCTGGAACTGCTCTCTATGACTATTGGACCTTGGTCAGAAGAAAGATTGTTCACATCCACCCTGATAAAATTAGGGAGATCTTTAAGCTACCTCAGCTGAAAGATGACCCAGACTCCTTTAATAGGAGAATGATGAGAACAAATAAAGGTCTGGACAAGATTCTAGAGGACATATGCTTCCCTGGAGCCAGGTTGACCACCAGCACCAAGGGCGTTCCAAATCAACTCAAGAGAGAAGATCTCAAACCAGTCACCAGAGGCTGGTTGGACTTCATTGGGCATTCTTTACTGCCCACTAGCAACCGCTCTGAGGTCACCGTTAAAAGAGAGCAGTGATGATCCACTACATTATGTTAGGAAGATAAGTGGAAGTTCATCAGTTGATTTCGTGTGAACTTTACATAATTGCAAACAAGAACTCCAAAGATGCCAAATTGGCTTATCCTAGCTTAATATCTATGCTATGTAAAGATGTTGGAGTAAAGATGGGAATAACTGAGTATATCTCAGTTGAGCTACCAATCACCAAAATATCAATGGAAAAACAACAAGTGCAGGATGATCACATCAAGAGGAGAGAACATGAATTTCTCCCAGAAATTTCACAATTTGAATACTGGGAGCATCTTGAAGCATCGGTTACCAAGTTGCAAGAAGCTATGGACCAAATAAAAGAGAACAGAATAATCAAAATAGCATGCTTTGCAAACTGCTTGGGGAACAAGAAGAGCAAAGGCGTGACTTGAAGGAACTGAAGCGTCAGAAATTATCTCTTGAAGGACCAAGCACCCCACAGACTAGAAGAACATCCACTTCCCAAAATAAAGGTTGTTGAGTCCTAATCTTAGCTTTACTCTGTGATAGTTGTCTTATAGATTTACCTTAGAAGTTATATAGGAGTAGTAGTAATTAGTATATCTATTTTGATTTTATTTCCAATTAAGCTATAATTTATTTTTCTCATCATCATCAAACATGAATAAAATAGTAGATTTTTATAATAAAGAGGCAATTTAATTTTGAGTTCTTAATAAGGAAAATTCTAATTATATATATGTGGTGGCAATACTTTTTGTTTTCTGAATGAATGCCTGAACAGTGCATATTTTTTATATTGAAATTCATGAATGTTAAAAGTATTGGTTCCTGAAAGAATGATGAACAAGAGAAATATTATTGATGATCTGAAAAATCATGAAATTGATTCTTGAAGCAAGAAAAAGTGATGCACGAAAACTTGTCTCTCAACAAATTTCCCTTCGGCAAGTATATCGAATTTGTCGTCAAGTAAAAACTCACAATAGAGTGAGGTCAAATCCCACAGGGATTGATTGGTCAAGCAACTTTAGTTGGAAGAGTATGCTAGTTGAACTAAACAGAGTGTAGTTTGAGAATTGCAGAAAATTAAATGACGGAAAAGTAAAGAGCAGAAAATAAAGTGCAGAATCATAAATGGGGATTTGGGGTAATGATCATGAAAATAAATGGCAGAAAATAAGAGAATGGTAAGATCAAAAATGGGGAATTCATTGGGCTCAAGAGATGTTGTATTCTCCGGATCAATTTCATTTTCATCTCTTCCTCAATCAATGCATCTATTGATCTCCTTGGTAAGATCAATTTTATTCCAATTCCTTGGTAATCCAATCTCTCTAAGCTTGAACAGTTGCCCAATTCCTTGATTTAATTGCTCATGGGAAGAGATGAAATATGGTCACTGATTATACCACATGTATTTCCAAATCAAAGTGTTGGGAGGATTACATGTCACTATATCCGCCCAGACCCCAATTTGGTCCAACATGAGAAAGCATTTCTAGCATAATCTCCTCATCCCTTTTCCAAGGCTCAGAGGAGATCCAATTATCGAGAGTTTCTTTTCCAAGACAACTAACCAATTGAATTAAGATCGAAAGCTTTCTAGTAAATCAAAAGAGAAAAAAGAATAAGAGAATGAAAACTATAATTGATCCATCAAATTACAACAGAGCTCCCTAACCCAATGATAGGGGTTTAGTTGTTCATAGCTCTAGAAATGGAAAATGGCAGAAAATAATACATCCCAGCTAAAAGTGCAAAAAAGTAAATATACAGAGAGTAGTTATCCAAAGTGCCCAACTCCTCTATAGTTCAAAACTACTCCTATATATACTACTCCTCTTGATCTTCTAGTGAGTTCTTCAAGTCTTGGATGTGGGCTTTGGATCTTGAGTTTAAGCAGTTCCAATCTTTAGTGGGCCCAGCTTGCAGAGAAGTATGAATTAGGCATGGGCGTTAGTGAAGTTAACGTTAAGTGACATTGTGGGTTCGAGAACGTTAGTGGCAATCACAATTTTCACTAACGTTCCAACCCCATATAGCCTACATTAACCCCAACATTACTGGCACTAACGTGACCACTAATGTTGCCTTGTAAATCTTTGCTAGCATTATTGGGAGTCACCTTTCCCAATAACGTTGGCTTATAACCCTTTGTCCCTTCGTTAGAGTTCACGTTAGTGTAACTAACGTGGCTCTTAACGTGGTTATACCTCACCTTTGAGAGCGTTAGTGACACTTACCTTTGTCACTAACGCTCAAAGTGCCCCTACTCTCCACGTTAGAGCTCGCGTTAACTAAGTTAACGTGGCCACTAATGTGGTAGTAATGCCATCTTCCAACGTTAGTGACAAAGGTGAGTGTCACTAACGTTGGCTCATCAATCTCAGCTCTATGTTAACTTTCACGTTAGTGGTCTTAACGTGACCACTAACGTGGGCAATGCAAGTTGATCCAACGTTAGTGACAAAGGTGGGTGTCACTAACGTTGGCATTGTTCCTCTCTTCCACGTTAGAGTTCACGTTAACTAAGTTAACGTGACTCTTAACGTGGCTCATTGCCAATTCTTGGAACGTTAGTGGTGTTCACATTTACCACTAATGTTGGAGCTTTCTTTTGTCTCCATGTTAACTACCACGTTAACATAGTTAACATGGAAATTAACGTGGGCTTATGATGGCTTTGCAGGCGTTATTGGTGATCACTTTTCTCCTTAACGTTGCAAGCTATTTACCATTCCACATTAGTGGTCACGTTAACTAGATTAACTTGAGTACTAATGTGGTTCTTCCTTGCTTCTTTTGTCCTGAAATCAAGCAAATAAAGTGCATCAAAGCTCTAGCCAAAGTCATGAGATTATGCATCATCAATTTATCATTCAATTCTAGCAAAATCCTCATGAAATCATGTGAAATTCACAATAGTTGCTTGAATCAAGGTGAAAGTGTATTTTCATCCAAAACTTGCCTTATTCACTAAGAAAATGCATGAAACTACCTTAAAACAGTAAAGAAAAGGTCAGTGAAACTGGCCTAGATGCCCTGGCATCACAACACCAAACTTAAAGCTTGCTTGTCCCTAAGCAAGTACTGAAACATTGGAAGAATGAATGAAAGAGCAAGAAGATAATATAGAAGTAGAATTCCTAGTTTATGGGGTTTCATGCATAGCAACTTAGGTTCTTTCCTTTACTAGGTTTCAGGCCTTTATCAAATCCTTGGTCACTCTCTTGATTACATCCTTTGAGACTTCTTAATTGTTCATCCTTCCTTCTTTTCCAAGGTTTATTATATACTAGGTGTTAAGACACCCCTACGGACTTACTCCCCCAAGTTTCTTTCCCTCATACATACACACCACAGGCACATGGTTTGTTATTTTTCTTTCGTGAGACCTTGGTGTCCAGCACCTCTTTGGGTTACTAAGTATTCTGTAGCAAGGGTCACTCTTGATAGTGGACTTTCAGCTGATAATCCCGGATTAGTTAATCCAAGTTACCAAGTGATGAGGCACCCCTAAGAGCTTATTCATCTAAGCATATCCCTTGCACATGAACACCACAGACACATGCCTCAATCTTAAAATCCTTGGTGCCTAGCATTGTTTCTTATTGTGTTTCTTTCCTTTTTACTTTTATTGCTCTTTCTCTTTTCTTATTGGGATCTTATTATTTAGTTAGTCTCATAGGATATGTTTCAAGCATAGGATTCAGGGTAGATAGTTTCTTTCTTTCCTTGTTTGGTGAACCAACTTAGCTTACTAATCATCCTACCACAAACATTCAGAACCTACTTCACGAAATAACTCCACTCTTGTTCTTTTCATAGCATCTTCTTTTTTGATTAACTTAAAGGACAAGCATACAAGTAAGAAATATGAACATGCAGAAAGGACATTAGACTAGCACACTTGGGTGTGAATAAAAAGGAACAAGCAGGGTATGAAGGTTCTATTCAATCATTTTTCAATTAGAGTTCTGCAATTCGAGATAGTTTGATACAACCTCATGATGTCTTCCTTGGTATTCTCATCCTAGCATTTGCATCCTTGTCTATTTCCTCAAATGATGAGGTATGATCATTTCCTAAGATTGATTGAATTCCTGCAACACTATTGAGAGTTGCTTGTTTCCTCAAGCACTTGAAAAAGGGTCAGCATGCATGTGTGCTTGTGAGCTTCTGAACTTAATTTGGTGTGTGAGCACCAAACTTAGTTCTTTGCTTACTTCAACAAATTGAATGCATGCAGAAACCTTGTGTGCTTTTTATTAAGAAATAACTATGAGTTAAAAAGATAAACTATGCATTAGAGGTTAAACTTCTGCCAAGTAAGTTCTCTGGTTGCTAGAGCAATGTTTCACCACTGAAGGGTTGCAATGCACTCTTTAGCTGGAGTTTTTTGGTTGAGCACCAAACTTAGAGTCCTATATTCACCCTTGAATTGTTTCTAGTGTGTAACACCAAACTTAGCTCCTCACACTACAGAGAATCCAACTTGAATTTTTTATTGAAAGACTCATGAAAAGAGAATTACCTCAGGTTGGGTTACCTCCCAATAGAGCACTTTTTTAGCGTCGCTAGCTCGACGGTTCTTGTCAAGGTGGCTGATAGTTCTTGAAATCTTCCCCCCTTGCAGTGAACCTATGTCCATTGGCTTTGTTGATAAGCTCCATATGCTCCAGGGACAAGATTTTGTTGATGGTGTACACTGGAGGTAGCTGGGATGGAATAGTGGGGAGGTGAGGTGGTATAGATGGGAAGTATATAGAGACCACTTCATCTCCTGGTGAGAAATCTTCTGTAGGGATTTTCTTCTTTTTCCAATCCCCTTGGGACCTTTTTTTTTTTGTCCGTTGATGCCAACTTGTTCCTTGTGGTTTCCTTTTTGAGAATGGTTTTGTTGTCTATTTCATGTGATTCTGGTGGGTCTGGTTCCTTTTGGATTACACTTGGCTGTTGTTCCTTCTGATCACATTGGTTGTTAACCATAGGAGTTCTTATGTGTGGTGCTTGTGCTTCCTTGTTTGGCTCCTCCATCAGCTCTTTGTTATCATGGTTTGCTTCTTGTGAGAGGTTGAAAACATTGAAAGTGAGCTGATCATCATGTATTCTCAACACTAGCTCTCCTCGTTCCACATCTATGAGTGCTCTGGCTGTGGCTAAGAATGGTCTTCCCAGAATGATGGGGTAAATGGGGTTCTCATCCATTTCCAGGACAACAAAGTCTATGAGGAGGAAGTAGTTCCCAACCTTCACTAGCACATTCTCAACCACTCCTATTGCCTATTTTTGAGTTTTGTCAGCAAACTTAATGATTACATCTGTAGGTGTTAGCTCATTGATTTGAAGCTTTTTCATGAGGGATAGAGGCATTAAGTTGATGCTCACTCCCAGGTCACAGAGTCATTTATCAATCATTGTTTCTCCTATGGCACAGGGAATATGGAAACTCCCTGGATCCTTCCACTTTATGGGTGGCCTTGGTTGAATGAGAGGAATGCAATCCTTATTCATCTTTATTGTTTGTCCACCTTTCAAAGAACTCTTTATGGCTAATAGCTCCTTTATATACTTTACGTAGGAAGGAATTTGCTAGAGGGCTTTAATGAACAGTATATTTACCTCAAGAGATGCAAACATGTTGATGAATCTTGAATATATCCTCCCTGCTACACCACCTTTAAGCCTTTGGGGAAAGGGTGCATATGGGTTAAATGTCTCCTTCTTCTTCAGCTCTTCCTTGAGTGTGGGTTGAGGTGTATGGCTCTTTTCTTCTTGGTTTCCCTTTCGATTGTCTTGGAGGTGTTCTACTTCATTCATACTACTCTCATTACTTGTGGTGATCATCTTACATTCTTTCCACCTTACTTTCTTTGTTTCTCCTCTTGGATTCTTCTCCGTGTCACTAGGAAATCCATCAGTGGGTTTGGGAATTTGTTGAGATAGATACCCTACTTGGGACTCCAGTCTCTTGATGTTTTCTCCTTGGTTTTTGATATTGGCTCGCACTTCTTCCTTAAACACCTTGTTGTCTTGGACTTCTCTGCATAAATATTCAAGTGGAGTCTCAATCTTTGAAAGTCTATTCTCTGTTAGTGATGATGGATTGGGGTTAGGTGGGTGTTGATAGGATCTCTGTAAGGTATGTTGGTGAGTTGCATTGTTGTTGGAGTTGAGGTTGTGGCGTCTCTGGTCTTGACCTTGGTCTTGTTGATTTCCCCAACCAAAGTTGGGGTGATTTCTCTATCCAGAGTTGTAGGTTTTGGAGTATGGGTCATGGATTTGTCTAGGTGAGTTTCCAATATAGTTGGCTTGTTCCCAGTCACCTTCTTCTCCTATATTCACTCCTTCTTGAGTTGGTGATGAAGTGATGACTGCTGCAACTTGATTTTCCTCCACCTTCTTAGTGAGATCTGCTAGCAGCTTGGTGATCATCTTATTTTGAGCTAGCAATGCATCCATGTGGTTCAGCTCCATTACTCCTCGAGTGTTACTTCTTTCAGAGGCATAGAAGTAGTCATTCTCAGCTACTGTTTCAGTGACATCTATGGCTTCTTCAATGGTTTTCATCTTGTTTAGAGAGCCCCCTGATGAATGATCTACAACCTTTTTTGACTCATAGGAAAGACCTTCATAGAAAATGTGAAGTTGAACCCATTCATTGAACATTTCTGGTGGGCATCTTCTTGTTAAGTCCTTAAACCTCTCCCATGCCTCATAGAGAGTCTCACCATCTTGTTGCCAGAAAGTCTGCACCTCAGCTCTCAGCCTGTTAATTCTATCAGGAGGATAGAATCTTGCCAAAAATTTGTTCACCACATCTTCCCAATTTGTCAAACTCTCCTTTGGAAAGGGTTCGAGCCACTTAGATGCCTTGTCCCTGAGTGAAAAAGGGAACAACAGCAGCCTATAGACATCCGGGTGGACTCCATTAGACTTCACAGTGTCACAAATTCTCAGGAAGGTGGTTAGATGTTGATTGGGGTCTTCTCGAGCACTTCCTCCAAATGAGCAGTTGTTCTAAACAAGGGTGATGAGCTGGGGTTTTAGTTCAAAGTTGTTGGCATGTATGGTGGGCTTCTGGATGCTACTTCCACAGTTTCTTGGATTTGGATTGATGTAGGAGCCTAGAACTCTCCTTTCTTGCCCAGCATGATTTGCAAGGCCTTCTCTAGCATGGTTGTGAGCTTCTTCTTCATGATTGTTTTCCATGTTCTCTTTCATGTTGGGTTCAAAGTATTCTTCCTCTTCCACAGCACCAACAATTCCTTTCCCTCTTGGTTCCCTCCTTAATCTCCAGAGGGTTCTCTCAGGTTCTGAATCGAAGGAAGTTGAGGTTCCCCCACTTCTCCCTATCATACAACTAACAAAACACGCAGCAAGAGATAAAATGAAGAGGTTATTCTTGTTAGAGTGTTTGTTAGTGTGAGTGATGCAAATTATCAAACAGTTAGTGGGTTAGTGAGCAGAATTGTAGATAATAACAAAGAAAGAAAGAAAAAACAGAGAGGGTATAAAGGATGAGGAAGAAGTTAAACAAAGTGAAAATAAATGACTGAATAAAGTAAACAAACAAATGAAAAATGCTCAATCTAGTGAGCTTCCAACTTAATTATTGTTGATACAAAATCAATCCCCGACAATGGCGCCATAAATTTGATGCACGAAAACTTGTCTCTCAACAAACTTCCCTTCGGTAAGTATACCAAATTTGTTGTCAAGTAAAAACTCACAATAAAGTGAGGTCGAATCCCACAGGGATTGATTGGTCAAGCAACTTTAGTTGGAAGAGTATGCTAGTTGAACTAAACAGAGTGTAGTTTGAGAATTACAGAAAATTAAATGACAGAAAAGTAAATAGCAGAAAATAAAGTGTAAAATCTTAAATGGGGATTTGGTGTAATGAGCATGAAAATAAATGACAAAAAATAAAGCGAATGGGTAAGATCAGAAATGGGGAATTCATTGGGCTCAGGAGATGTTGTATTCTCCGGATAAAGTTTATTTTCATCTCTTCCTCAATCAATGCATCTATTGATCTCCTTGGCAATTTTAGGTGATTAGATTCCAATTCCTTGGTAATCCAATATCTTTAAGCTTGAACAATTGCCCAATTCCTTGATTTAATTGCTCGTGGGAAGAGATGAAGTATGGTCACTGATTATACCACATGTATTTCCAAATCAAAGTGTTGGGAGGATTACATGTCACTATATCCGCCCAGACCCCAATTTGGTCCAACATGAGAAAGCATTTCTAGCATGATCTCCTCATCCCTTTTTCAAGGCTCAGAGGAGATCCAATTATGGAGAGTTTCTTTTCCAAGACAACTAACAAATTGAATTAATATCGAAAGCTTTCTAGTAAATCAAAAGAGAAGAAAGAAGAAGAGAATGAAAACTATAATTGATCCATCAAATTACAACAGAGCTCCCTAACCCAATGATAGGGGTTTAGTTGTTCATAGCTCTAGAAATGGAAAATGGCAGAAAATAATACATCCCAGCTAAAAGTGCAGAAAAGTAAATATACAGAGAGTAGTTCTCCAAAGTGCCCAACTCCTCTATAGTTCAAAACAACTCCTATATATACTACTCCTCTTGATCTTCTAGTGAGTTCTTCAAGTCTTGGATGTGGGCTTTGGATCTTGAGTTGAAGCAGTTCCAATCTTTAGTGGGCCCAGCTTGCAGAGAAGTATGAATTAGGCATGGGCATTAGTGAAGTTAACGTTAAGTGACATTGTGGGTTCGAGAACGTTAGTGGCAATCACAATTTTCACTAACGTTCCAACCCCATATGGCCTACGTTAACTCCAACATTAGTGGCACTAACCTTTCCCAATAACGTTGCCTTATAACCCTTTGTCCCTTCGTTAGAGTTCACGTTAGTGTAACTAACGTGGCTCTAAAAGTGGTTATGCCTCACCTTCGAGAGCGTTAGTGACACTTACCGTTGTCACTAATGCTCAAAGTGCCCCTACTCTCCACGTTAGAGCTCACGTTTTACTAAGTTAACGTGGCCATTAACGTGGTAGTAATGCCATCTTCCAACGTTAGTGACAAAGGTGAGTGTCACTAACGTTGGCTCATCAATCTCAGCTCTACGTTAACTTTCACGTTAGTGGTCTTAACGTGACCACTAACATGGGCAATGCTAGTTGATCCAATGTTAGTGACAAAGGTGAGTGTCACTAACGTTGGCATTGTTCCTCTCTTGGAACGTTAGTGGTGTTCACATTTACCACTAACGTTGGAGCTTTCTTTTGTCTCCACGTTAACTACCACGTTAACATAGTTAACATGGTTATTAACGTGGGCTTATGATGGCTTTGCGGGCATTATTGGTGATCACTTTTCTCCTTAACGTTGCAAGCTATTTACCATTCCACGTTAGTGGTCACGTTAACTAGATTAACGTGAGTACTAACATGGTTCTTCCTTGCTTCTTTTGTCCTGAAATCAAGCAAATAAAGTGCATCAAAGCTCTAGCCAAAGTCATGAGATTATGCATCATCAATTTATCATTCAATTCTAGCAAAATCCTCATGAAATTATGTGAAATTCACAATAGTTGCTTGAATCAAGGTGTAAGTGTATTTTCATCCAAAACTTGCCTTATTCACTAAGAAAATGCATGAAACTACCTTGAATTAGTAAAGAAAAGGTCAGTGAAACTGGCCTAGATGCCCTGGCATAAAAAAACGGTGAAAAAAAAAGAGGAATCATTGGATAAAGAAAAAGAAAAAGCCTACAACCCTTAAAACCAAGAGGCATGGGTGAAAAGGATCCAAGGCTTTGAGCATCAATGGATAGGAGGGCCCAAGGAAATAAATCCAGGCCTAAGTGGCTAAATTAAGTTGTCCCTAACCATGTACTTGTGGCATGCAGGTCTAAGTGAAAAGCTTGAGACTATGTGGTTAAAGTTGTGATCCAAAGCAAAGGAGTGTGCTTAAGAACTCTGGACATCTCTAATTGGGGACTCTAGCAAAGCTAAGTCACAATCTGAAAAGGTTCACCCAGTTATGTGTCTGTGGCATTTATGTATCCGGTGGTAATACTGAAAAACAAAGTGCTTAAGGCCACGGCCAAGACTCATAAAGTAACTGTGTTCAAGAATCAACATACTAAACTAGGAGAATCAATAATACTATTTGAATTCTAAGCTCCTATGGATGCCAATCATTCTGGATTTCAAAGGATAATGGAAGATGCCAAAACTATTCAGAGGCAAAAAGCTACTAGTCCCACTTATCTGTTTAGAATCTGAGCTTCACTTAAAACTCTGAGATGCTATTGCTTCTTGATTTCTTTTTATCATATTTTATTTATTTAGTTGCCTGAGGACAAGCAACAGTTTAAGTTTGGTGTTGTGATGAGCGGATATTTTATACACTTTTTAGGGGTAATTTCATATAGTTTATAGTATGTTTTAGTTAGTTTTTAGTATATTTTTATTAAATTTTAGGCAAAATTCATATTTCTGGACTTTACTATGAGTTTGTGTGTTTTTTCTATGATTTCAGGTATTTTTTGGCTGAAATTGAGGGAGCTGAGAAAAAATCTGATTCATGCTGAAAAAGGACTGCTGATGTTGTTGGATTCTGACCTCCTTACACTCGGAATAGATTTTTTGGAGCTACAGGAGTACAATTGGCACGCTCTGAACTTGGTTGGAAAGTAGACATCCGGGGCTTTCCAGAAATATATAATAGTTCATACTTTGCTCAAAGATAAATGACGTAAACTGGCGTTTAACGCCAGTTCCATGTTGCATTCTGGCGTTGAACGCCAGAAACAGGTTGCAAGTTGGAGTTAAACGCCAGAAACAGGTTACAACCTGATGTTTAACTCCAGAAACAGCCCAGGCACGTGAGAAGCTTAAGTCTCAGCCCCAGCACACACCAACTGGGCCCTAGAAGTGGATTTCTGCACTATCTATCTTAGTTTACTCATTTTCTGTAAACTTAGGTTACTAGTTTACTATTTAAACAACGTTTAGAGACTTATTTTGTATCTCATGACATTTTAGATCTGAACTTTGTACTTTTTGACGGAATGAGTCTCTAAACTCCATTGTTGGGGGTGAGGAGCTCTGCAGCGTCTCGATGAATTAATGCAATTATTTCTGTTTTCTATTCAAACACGCTTGTTCCTATCTAAGATGTTCATTCGCACTTCAATATGAAGAAGGTGATGATCCGTGACACTCATCACCATTCTCAACCTATGAACGCGTGCCTGACAACCACCTCCATTCTACCTTTGATTGAATGAATATCTCTTGGATTCTTTAATCAGAGTCTTTGTGGTATAAGCTAGAATCCATTGGCAGCATCCTTGAGAATCTGGAAAGTCTAAACCTTGTCTGTGGTATTCCAAGTAGGATTCAGGGATTGGATGACTGTGACGAGCTTCAAACTTGCGAGTGTTGGGCATAGTGACAGACGCAAAAGGATCAATGGATCCTATTCCGACATGATCGAGAACTGACAGATGATTAGTCGTGTTGTGACAGAGCATTTGGACCATTTTCACTGAGAGGATGGGAAGTAGACATTGACAACGGTGATGCCCTACATACAGCTTGCCATGGAAGGAGTCTTGCATGTTTGAAAGTAAAAAAGCATTATGTTGCAGGGATTGAGAAGACAAAGCATCTCCAAAACTCCAACATACTTTCCATTATTACGTAACAATTACTTATTTTATGCCCTTTCACTTTTTACAATTGAAATTAAAGAACCCTGTTGGTATCCTGACTAAGAATAATAAGATAACCATACCTTGCTTCAAACCAACAATCTCTGTGGGATTCGACCCTTACTCACGTAAGGTATTACTAGGACGACCCAGTGCACTTGCTGGTTAGTTATGCGGAATTACATAGTGTGAGTGTAATTTTCGTGCACCACTCTCTAAACAAGAAGAAAACCATTGAAGAAGCCATAGATGTCATTGAGATTGTCGTTGAGAATGACTACTTCTATGCTTCTAAAAGAAGCAACACTTGAGGAGTGATGGAGCTGAACCACATGGATGCACTGCTGGCTCAAAACAAGATGATCACCAAGCAGCTAATAGATCTTACCAAGAAGGTGGAAGAAAACCAAGTCGCAGCAGTCATCACCTTATCACCAGCTTAAGAAGGAGTGAATGTAGGAGAAAAGGGTGACTGGGAACAAGCCAACTATGTTGGAAACTCACCCAGACAGACCCATGATCCATACTCCAAAACTTATAATTATGGTTGGAGAAACCACCCTAACTTTGGGTGGGAAATCAACAAGACCAAGGCCAAGACCAGAGACGTCACAACCACAATTCCAACAACAATGCAACTCACCAACATACCTCACCGAGATCCTATCAACACCCACCTAATCACCCTTCTCAACCATCTAACCTCAACCCACCATCACTAACCGAGGAAAGACTCCCCAGGATTGAGACTCTACTTGAAGACATATGTAAAGAAGTCCAAGACAACAGAGTGTTCAAGGATGAAGTGCGAGCTAACATCAAAAACCAGGGAGACACTATCAAGAGACTGGAGTCCCAAGTGGGGTATCTATCTCAACAGTTTCCCAAACCCACTGATAGTTTCCCAAGTGATACAGAGAAGAACCCAAGAGGAGAAATGAAGAAAGTAAGGTGGGAAGAATGCAAGATGATCACTATAAGTGATGAGAGGAGTATGGAGGAAGTGCACACACAAGCAGAACATCTCCAAGACATTCCAAGGGAAAATCATGAAGAAAGAAACTATGCATCCCATCCCACACACCGGGAGAAGCTAAAGAAAGGGGAGACCCTAAACCCATATGCACCCTTTCCCCAAAGGCTCAAAGGTGGTGTAGCAAGGAGAATGTATTAAAGGTTCCTCGACATGTTTGCATCTCTTGATGTAAATATACCATTTATTAAGGCCATCCAGCAAATGCCCTCCTACATCAAGTACATAAAGGAGTTGCTGGCCAAAAAGAGTTCATTGAAGGAGGGCAAACAATAAAGATGAAAAGGGAGTAGTGCTCTCATTCAAACAGAGCCACCTACAAAGAAGAAGGATCCAGGGAGTTTTCACATTCCCTGTGCTATAGGAGAGACAATGATTGATAAAGGGCTCTGTGACCTGGGAGCAAGTATCAACTTAATGCCTCTACCCCTCATGAAAAAGCTTCAAATCAATGAGCTAACACCCATGGACGTAATCATCAAATTGGCTGACAAAACTCAAAAACAGGCGATAGGAGTGGTTGAAAACGTATTAGAAAGGTTGGGAACTACTTCTTGCCCACAGACTTTGTTATCCTGGAGATGGAAGAGAATCACATCCATCCCATCATCTTGGAAAGGCCATTCTTAGCCACAGCTAGGGCTCTTATAGATGTGGAGCAAGGAGAACTAATCTTGAGAATACATGATGAATACCTCACCTTCAATGTCTTTAAACCCTCACAAGAAGCAGATCATGATAACAAAGAGTCAAGGGAAGACCATAGTAATGAGCTGATGGAAGAGACAAGCATGGAAACACAAGCATCACACCTGAGAACCCCTATGGTTGACAAGCAATGTGGTCAGAAGGAACAACAGCCAAGTGTAATCCAAGAGGAACTAGACCCATCGGAGTCATATGAGACAAGCAACAAAACCCTTCTGAAAGAAGAAACCACAAGGAGCAAGGTGACATCAAGGAACACGAAGAAAAAGGCCCCAAGGGGATGGAGAAACAAGAAGATCCCTACAGAGGATTTCTCTCTAGGAGATGAAGTGGTCTCTGCCTATTTTCCATCTATCCCACCTCATCTCCCCACCATTCCATCTCAGCTGCCTCAAGTGTACACCATTAACAAAATCTTGTCCTTAGAACATGTGGAGCTTCTTAACAAAGCCAATGGAGACAAATTCACTTTAAGAGGGGAAGATTTGAAGCACCACCAACCACCCTGACAAAGGCCAAACGTCAAGCTAATGACGCTAAAGAAGCGCTTCATGGGAGGCAACCCATGTTTTATTCCTTTACCTCTTTAATCTTTAATAGTAGTTAATAAGGTAAAATTCATGAATTTTAAATCAACTTCGACAAACACTATAAGAATCCATACATGCAGCATATAGTACATGATAAGTTTGGTGTTCAAGGCACACCAAGAAGGCTTAAACATACTCCAGAATATGAGATTCTTATCGAATCTTGTTGCACCATATGATCACAAACAAGTTTGGTGTCACCAACGTTGCATGCATGGGCATTTGATTAGTCGGTTGGTTTGCATTCATGAATGGCTCTTAGTTAGTCACAAACAAAAACAAAAAAAAATTTTGGGGGGTGGCTAGCCTCCAAATTTCTTTTACCACCATAATTTAAATTAATTCTTCTTTTCTTTTGTCTTGCAAGGAATTGGGAAGGAATATTAGAGGAACTTGATGGGACAACCAATTGAAGGGGGTTCGGCCACTTCACCCACGGAAATACACACTTGTCTTCAAGGGGTACACCTTGGGAAGTGTCACCATGCAACATTGGGAGTTGGATAGCCTTGGAGACCGAACCAATCAATTCATAAATGTGGTGATCCTTGTGCTCATCCAATGCCAAACCCCAACTGTCCATTATTAAGCCACACCATCAATCCACACCCTTCAATCTCATCATTCCCCTATATAACCCCCACTCTACACCAACTCCATAGGCAATCACCCTCTCAATCTATCTCTCTTCTTCCTTCCGAACACACACACACACTCAACATCCTCACACATCAATTCTCACTCATGGCCTCATCAAGCTCTAAGAGGCGAATGGGGAAAGAACCGGTGGAGAGCTGATAAACCCATATTTTATGATATATTCTGTACTTAATTTGAGTGATTTATTCAATCCTTCACCCACTTATTCATGTAAATTGCATGGTTTTACTTTTCCTTCCTTATTATGTGATATTTGTGAAAAACATGTTTCTTATGCTTTGAAATTAATTATTTTAATTACCCTTTATTATCATTCGATGCCGTGATTGGTGTGTTGAGTTGTTCTAGATCTCCTAAGGCAGAAATGGCTTAAAGGATGGAATGGAAATATACAAAAATGAAAGGAAAGCATAAAACGGAGTTTGTGAAGAAACTGGCAGCGACGCGACCACATGGACGATGCGGCCGCATGCCAAGCGCGAAGAAGCAGCGACGCGGCCGCATGACTGACGCGGCCGCGCGCCTAAAGAAGAACACCTATGACGCGGCCTCATGACTGACGCGACTGCGCAACAAGGAAAACTTCAATTTTAGCCGGAATGCTGCCCAAATTTCTGTAAAATGTTACCATTCTTGTCTTGGTTTTGGCATTTTCAACTGTGCTTTCCTTAGATTCCCCCAAACCAATTCATGAATGCCAGGGCACGCATTCTTATTCTCTTTGATCTCCTGGTTCATAAATTGCATTTTTGATGTTTGATTCCAATTTTTGCTATTTCTATATCTATCTAAATCAACATCAACCTATTTTCCTTGTTTGGTTATGACTTACCTGTAGCTTCTAATTATGAATGCTTGTTACTTAGAAACTTATCCTTATGCCACTTACCTTAACCCATTTTTCACTAACTCACTAATTTTAACTTCCTAAACTCTTTTTCAATTCTAACCAAACTAACCTTTTAAAATATATCTTCTGGTTTTTCACTTTCTTTTAACCTTCTAACCATGGTATACTGATAATTTTTCCTAATTAACATGCCTTCTATTATATTTTGGATTGTCAATTCTTCCTTTCGAACTTTTAACTCCTATACAATCCTTAATGCACATTTACTTAACTCATTTTCCTCATTCTATTTCTCTTTTGCCACTTTGTGTTTCTTTTGACTATTTGCCTATTTGTTTTCCTGTTTCTATTATATCCTGGTTTTCTATTTTTCAGGATGTCTACCTCCCAGAGAAAGGGAAAAGCAAAGGCAACTACTGGCAAACGTAAAAAAAGAGAATCTTCTATGTCTATCATAAATATCATGCATGATGCCTCCTGGCAGGAGAAACACTTTACTGCACAGGAGAAGGCTGACTAGCTACTCCCTGCTACTAATACCATAAAGTTTGCAAACCAATACTACGAGTTAAAATATCCGGCGTTTGCAACCTCCAGGAACATGTACTTAGAGCGGACTTTGAAAATCCCAAAAGAACTCCAGCAATACACTTCTGATCAGATCAAAGGCAGAGGCTGGTTCTTCCTGGAGAGAAAACTTATAGAGGTCAATGCATCTTGGGTAAGGGAATTTTACTACAATTACTTCAACACTTCCCTAGATGCAGTGATCCTAAGAGGGAAGCAGATTCTGGTCACTAAAGAGGCCATTGAGGACATTTTGCAGCTTCCGCATAAATCTAATCAGCCTGATGGGTACAAAAAGGCTGAGGAGGACATGTGTTTCATGAAGTTTGATTGGGATGCTGTCAAGGCAAGGATATCCCTTGACCCGACTGTTCCATGGGAAATGGGTCAGGACACCACCATGCCTAAGGGGATCAAGCGGATTTACTTAAATGATGAGGCTCGGCTATGGCATCAAATCTTAAGCAACTATGTTATGCCGAGTACCCATGAGACAGAGATACCGGCCGCTATGATCACCCTCCTTTGGTGTGTAATGGAGGGTAAGGACCTGTACCTGCCACGTTTTATCCGGTCCTACATGGCCAGGGTCCACATCCGAGGCATTCTCCCCTTTCCGTATCTGATTACCTAGCTCAGACGTTGAGCTGACGTACCGTGGGAGGATGCTGATGAGAGGCCACCTGCTACAGAATGCAGGAATATTATCCCTTACAGCAAGAACTTTCTAGCTTTGGGCTACAGACCTCCATTCCTCTAATCTTCTAGTGATACAGCCACACCATCTGCTAGTCCTTCTTCCTCCACAGCTACCCAAGCTACCCCTGCTATCACTACTGCACCTCCACCTACCTCAAAGCCAGTTTATCACCTAGTGCACCACTTGTTTCAGCAACTGGACAGGATGGAGCACCGCAACCGGCGCTGGTATGAGAGATCTGAGCGTCGCAGCCGGCGACGCTATGAGCACCTGAAGTTGTTGATACAATCTGGCGGCGACATCCCCTCCGAGCCTGACACACCATCAGAGCCATCTAAGGAGGATGCGGATGAGCACGAGAAGGAGACCCATCCACAGAGAGAGGCTGCACAGGCAGGCTCAGAGCAGACTGCACCCCAGCAGGAGGACCTACCTCAGATTCAGGCTGCAGACCCTGAGATCCCTATTCAGACAGCCCCTCCTCTACAGCAGCCAGATCCTCAGACCACCACCACAGAGACTCCAGCTACCCAGCCTCCCAGTGATGACACCCCTTCACACCCTGCTTGAGTGAGCATCGGGGACGATGCTATTATTTAAGTGTAGGGAGGTTGCCATCTCTGGCATATCTTTATTTTGGTGAACCACTACAAACTCTCTCTTATTTTGTTCATTTTCTGTATTTTTGCATATCTTTTCCTTTTTGCTTTTTTATTGTACTTTTTGCATTTTGCACTTTGACCTATATGTATACTATTTTGGATATTTTAGCTTGATTTGCACATTAGTTTACTAGTTATATTTTAAGTGGATTAATTAGTATAGTTTACCCTTTTTAGTATATGATAATTGACTTGATTGAAAATAAAAAAGAAGTAAGCTAGAGACCTTAACAGAATCAATCCACACACCTTGTATATATAGCATTACATGTTAGTTAGTTAACAACATTTCATCAAGGAGAAACATTAGAACTTTAAAGCCACCTTAAGTTTTACATTGAGAATAACGGGAATTTTTAACTAAACCTGCATGACATATATGAGTGATATATGATTTTTGAGTTAGAGAACACGCAGCCTGTGAGTTTTAAGCTTCATTGTATGGTTACATTTAAGCCATAATATTTTATTCCTGTGTGTTTCACCCTTCTTTTTTATTCTGGTGTTCTTTACTTTGTTTTAATCTATATGTCCGATTATAGAATATAGATACATGCCAAGAAAGTGATTGAGGCCATTGTTTAATTTTAACTCATTTATCCCAAATAAAGCCTACCTTTTACATCACCCTTGTTAGCCCACTTGAGCCTTTTAATCCCTTCCGTTTTATAACCACATTACTAGCCTTAAGCAGAAAAACAAAATAAAAATCCCAAGTTGAATCCTTGGTTAGCTTAAGATAGATTTTGTGTAATATTTAAGTATAGGGAATTTTATGGGAACATGGAATGATAGAAAGTAGGAAATTAAATTAAACAAGTCATGTGAAAATAATTTGGGAAACATGCTAATGTGAAGTCAAAATAAATTAATTACCATGTGTAAAAAAAAAATTTTTTTTAGTATTTGAAAAAAAAGGGGATACAAAAAGAATTCCCCAAATGCAGAAAGCGACACACATGGTATAAGAACAAAATATGAGCATGTAATACAAAAAGTGGAAAAAAATATGGGAAAATAGGTAAAGAGGCTTAGCTTTACAAAGTATGTATGTTAGGTGAGATCTTAGACTAATCAAGGATTCACTTAATTAGCTCACTTAGCCTTATACATATACCCTTACCTTTACCTTGACCCCATTACAACCTTAATTAAAGACCTCATGATTTTTGTATGTCTGTATTCTATAATTGTTGATTGATTGGATAAAGAACAAAGCTATAGAAAGTAAGGATAAAAAGAGGAATAGAGTGATTCACCCAATAAACACTGAGTGACTAGAGAGTAAACACAAAAATCTAGTGAGGGTTCACTAACTCATTAACATATGTCTCTACTTAAATTATTAATTGTCTTGCAAGTTTATAAAATGTTTTTCTCTCCCATCTCAATTGTAAAAGCGCTTTATCATTATCTAAGGTTTGGCTATATATATATATATTCCTTGAGAATGTGAATTAATTTAACTATATGTAAGCTTCATATACAAGTGAATAACAAATTAGAATTGCATGCTGCATCATTCATTTAGTTAGTTGCATTTAGATTAGATTGCATTGCATGACATTCCACCACTTTAACCTTACTTTTTACCTTGGATTTAGCATGAGGACATGCTATTGTTTTAAGTGTGGGGAGGTTGATAAACCCATATTTTATGATATATTCTGTACTTAATTTGAGTGATTTATTCAATCCTTCACCAACTTATTCATGTAAATTGCATGGTTTTACTTTCCCTTCCTTATTATGTGATATTTGTGAAAAACATGTTTCCTATGCATTGAAATTAATTATTTTAATTACCCTTTATTATCATTCGATGCCGTGATTGGTGTGTTAAGTTGTTCTAGATCTCCTAAGGTAGGAATAGCTTAAAGGATGGAAAGGAAACATACAAAAATGGAAGGAAAGCATAAAACGGAGTTTGTGAAGAATCTGGCAGCGACGCAATCGCATGGACGACGCGGCCGCATGCCAAGCGCAAAGAAGCAGCGACGCGGCCGCATGACTGACGCGACCGCGTGCCTAAAGAAGAACACCTATGACGCGGCCGCATGACTGAGGCGACCGCGCGATAAGGAAAACTCGAATTGACACGACCGCGTGACCAACGCGGACGCGTGACAGAGGCCACACACTAGAAATTGCCGAAAACGCTCATAGCGAATTCTGAAGCCCTTTTTGGCCCAAATCCAAGTCCAAAAGGCATAGACCAGAGGTTATGAAGTGAGGGAATGCATCCATTCAGGGGAGTCTCAAATTTTAGTCACTTTCCATGATTTAGGTTTAGTTGGAGAGAGGTTCTCTCCTCTCTCTTTAGGATTAGGATTTAGATTTAGGATTTTATTTGCTTTAAGGATTATCTTTTTTATCAGGTTCAATATTTCTTTTTCATTACTTGCTTTCTCAATTTAGTTTACGAATTCTTCTATGTTACAGATTACTCTTTCGAATTAATGTTATTTGAGGTATTTCAGTTTATTGTTGCTTTCTTTTGTTTATGTTACTGTTGCTTCCCATCAGAAGGCATTTTTATTCCAGTAGATTTACTTTTCCCCTTTTTGGTCTTGGTTAAGAAATCAGTAACTCAGGAGTTATAAAACTCAAACATGCTTGATAATTGTTATCTTTGCTAATTGAATTGTTCTTCAATAATCCCAATCCTTTCTCCGAAAATAAATAGGATCCGAAGATCAGACTAATTAATCCCTTGACCTTCCTTTTCCTTAGTAAGGGTTAACAAAGTGGAATTAAGATTCAATTTTCATCATCATTGATAAGGATAACTAAGACTGAACTTCCAATTTCTCATACCTTGCGAAGAGATTTTATTATTATTAATTTATTTTCCGTTATATCTGTGCCCATTGCCCAAATTCCAAAACCCCCAATTTACAAAATTCATAACCAATAATAAGAACACCTCCCTGCAATTCCTTGAGAAGACGACCCGAGGTTTAAATACTTCGGTTATCAATTTATTTAGGGGTTTGTTACTTGTGACAACCAAAACGTTTGTAAGAAAGGACTTTTGTTGGTTTAGAAACTATACTTGCAACGGGAATTTATTCTGAATTCTAGACCACACAAAAGTTCTCTCTTCAAGAGCATTCTTTCGATGCAGGGAGATTCAAGACCGCCTTCCATGAGCTCCAATTTGAAAGGATAAAGAACAAGAAAATATTACCAGAGTTGACATTCCAGTTCAACGAGGATGAATGCCCAAAGATTAGAGAGAAGATTGAACAGAGGGGTTGGCAAAAGCTCACGAACCCAAAAACAAAGATAAATGCAAATCTCATCAAGGAGTTCTACGCCAATGTGGCCAGAGAAGACAATACTAGGGCCCCACCTTCAAAAGCTACGTGAGAGGAACAGAGGTGGAATTCAGCCCCAATGCTATAACAAGGACTCTTCAGCTGAGATCACCACATTTTGATGAGCTCAGTTATCAAGTAAGAATAAGCAATGCCCCCGACAAAGATGAACTTGAAGAAATTGTGAACGATATGTGTGTTATAGGATCTGATTGGGAAAGGTACTCTGACAAGAGGCCACAGTTCATTAGGAGAGGAGACCTCATCCCGGAAGCCAAAGGATGGTTTGAGCTCGTGAGGAAATCTATCCTCCCAGCTGCAAATAATTCTGAGGTCAACATTGCTCGAGCTACTATGGTACATTTCTTAATAAAGGGTGGAGGCATCAATGTGCATGAAATTATAGCTGAGGAAATCCAAGATTCAGCCGAGAAGAGTGATCCAAGTGCTAGACTTTGGTACCCCAACACCATCCTTAGACTATGTATGAAAGCCAAGGTAGTATTTGAAGATAACAATCCAAAATGGGTAAACCCAGGGAGGTTAGTTACGCTCCAGTGTATAAACTATGTGGCACCTGCTCAACAGCAAAGAAGGCCTCAGATAAGGAAAAGGACTGCACAAGAAGAGCCTCACCAAGAAGAACCTCACCAAGAAGAACCCCAACAATAGGGTACCAGTAAAAAGAGCAATATGATCTGACCAACATAAATATGGTTCACATTCAAGGAGCCATTGAGGATCTGGCAAGGAGCTATATGGAGGGACAAGAACAGCAACTGCAGGTTCAATCTCAAAGGATGGATTGTCAAGAAGAAATACTCTCTAATTGGATAGGTCAACAAAGGGAGTGACAGAAACAACAAATAGAGCTGCAACAGGAGCATTACTTCCAGCTCACACAAGCCATCAATCAAGTGACCGAAAGGCAAGAGCGTCAGGACAAGCACCTTCAAGAGCTCAACCAACGTCAGATGTCTCAGATGAAAGCATTCAACGAGTTCAGTGTGCTCAATGAAGGACGGCAGCTACATCGGGAAGAGTTTAACATAAATACTCAAGCCAAGTTAACTTATGTAGTTGGTAATATGCATAATTTGCACCCTGCCATCCCAAGATATGATGTAGTTCGTAAGGACCTAACAGAACAAGAGGAAGGAAAGGTAAAACAATAGAAGGAAGCATTAAAGAAAAAGATGGAGGATGTTGGTTTCTGGAAGAAGCTAATCGGAAAGTGCAAGGGAAATGGGGAACCAAGCAATCAGGAAGGATCCCAAGACAAAGGGACCTGAGAATTCCGATAAGTGAAAGGTGGTGGAGTTCTTTCTTAGTTTTATCCTTTTTCAAGCTTTAAATAAGGAAAATCATGTATGAAATAGAACATGCTTCCATAGTAGCTTAGGAATTTTCAATTCTGTCTTTAAGATTTCGTTGTTTAGGTCTAAGTGTGTTGGCCTAGGCCCTAGCTTTCATTTTCATCTTGCTTATATGTATGGTTGCCCTTCTAAGTCAATTAAAAAGAAAATATTATGAAAAACAAGAGTGGAGTTATCCTGTGAAGTAAATTCTTAAGTTTGTGGTATGGTCATTAACCAGCTAAGTTGGTTCACCTACAAGGTATATAGGCAACTATATGCTGTAAACCACATGCTTGAAACACATTCTAAGAGACTAACCAAACAATAAGATCCCAATAAGAGAAGAGAAAGAACAATAAGAGTTTGAAAAAGAAAGAAAAATAATAAGAGATAATGCTAGGCACCAAGGGTTTGAATATTGAGGCATGTGTCTGTGGTGTTCATGTGCAAGGGATATGCTTGGATGAATAAGCTCTTAGAAGTTCCTTATCACTTGATAACTTGGGTTAAATAATCCAGGATTATCAGCTGAAAGTCCACTATTAAGAGTAACCTTTGCTACAAAACACTTAGTAACCCAAAGAGGTGCTGGACACCAAGGTCTCAAGAAAGAAAAATAACAAACCATGTGCCTGTGGTGTGTATGTATGGGGGAAAGAGACTTGAGGGAGTAAGTCCTTAGGGGTGTCTTAAAACCTAACACCTTGAACCAACTGGTTCGGGAGTATTGGCTGAAAGCCAATCATAAAGAGTCACCCTCTTACAGAGCACTTAGCCTAAGAAGAATGCAATAAAACTTGGAAAAGAAGGAAGGATCAACAATTAGGAAGTCTCAAAGGATGCAATCAAGTGAGTGTTCAAAGGGCATGATAAAGGCCTGAAAACCAGTAAAGGAAATGAACCTAAGTTGCTATGCAGGAAACCCCATAATCCAGGAATTTAACTTCTATAATGGTTACTTGTTTATCTTGTTCTTTCATTCTTTTCTTTTCCATGTTTCAGTACTTGCTTAGGAACAAGCAAGCTTTAAGTTTGGTGTTGTGATGCCAGGGCATCTTGGCCAATTTCACTGACCTTTTCTTTACTGTTTTAGGATAGTTTCATGCATTTTCTTAGTAAATAGGCAAGTTTGGGATGAAAATACACTCATACCTTGATTCAAGCAATTATTGTGAATTTTACATAATTTTATGAGGATTATGCAAGAATTAAATGATAAATTGGATAATACATGATCTCATAACTTGGAATAGAGCTTTGATGCACTTTATTTGCTTAAATTCAGGACAAAGGAAGCAAGGAAGAGCCACGTTAGTAGCCACGTTAATCTAGTTAACGTGACCACTAACGTGCAATGGGAAGAAGCTTGTAGCGTTAATGAGAAAAGTGATCGCCAATAACGCCTTCGAAGCCATCATAGCCCACGTTAATTGCCACATTAACTACATTAACGTGGTAGTTAACATGGAAGAAAAGGGAGCTCCAGTGTTAGTGGTAAAGGTGAATGCCACTAACGCTCCAAATTGGCACAATTGGCCACGTTAAGAGTCACGTTAACTTAGTTAACATGAACTCTAACATAGAGGAAGAAGAAAGTGCCAACGTTAGTGACACTCACCTTTGTCACTAAAGTTGGACTAAGCCAACATTTCCCACGTTAGTGGTCACGTTAAGACTACTAACGTGAAGAGTAACGTAGAGCCAAGCATGATAGGCCAACGTTAGTGACACTCACCTTTGTCATTAACGTTGGAGATGGCTATCACCACCACGTTAGTAGTCACGTTAATCCAATTAACGTGAACTCTAACGTGGGAAGGAGGGGCGTTTGGAGCGTTTGGAGCGTTAGTGACAAAGGTAAGTGTCACTAACGCTCTCGAAGCTTAGGCATGCCCACGTTAAGAGTCACATTAGTTATACTAACGTGAACTCTAACATAAGGAAAGAGGGCACAATAGGGAAAGGGGGAACAAGGCAACGTTATTGGAAAAGGTGATTCCCAATAACATTTGCGAAGGACCAAGAGGCGACGTTAGTGGTCACGTTAGTGCCACTAACGTTGAAGTTAACGTTGATCATTTTGGGTTAGAACGTTAGTGGAAAAGGTGATTGTCACTAATGTTCTCGAACCCACATCCTCACTTAATGTTAACGGCACTAACGTCCTAACTAACGCCCATGCCTAACTCACACTTTTTCTGCAAACAAAGCTGAGCCTACTAAAGATTGTAACTGCTTCAACTCCAGATCAAAGGCCCATATCCAAGACTTGAAGAACTCACTAGAAGATCAAGAAGAGTAGTATATAGGAGTAGTTTTGAACTGTTGGAGAGCTTTTGCACTTTGGAGAACTACACTCTGTATATTTACTGCATGTATTCTGTTCTATCCTTTTTCATTTCCAAAGCTATGAACAACTAAACCCCTTTCATTGGGTTAGGGACCTCAGTTATAATTTGATGGATCAATTATAGTTTTCATTCTTCTTCCTCTTTCTTTTCTCTTGATTTACTAAAAAGCTTTCGATCTTAATCTAATTGGTTAGTTGTCTTGGAAAAGAAACTCTCCATAATTAGATCTCCTCTGAGCCTTGGAAAAGGGATGAGGAGATCATGCTAGAAATGCTTTCTCATGTTGGACCAAATTGGGGTTTGGACGGATATAGTGACATGTAATCCTCCCAACACTTTGATTTGGAAATACATGTGGTATAATCAGTGACCACACTTCATCTCTTCCCATGAGCAATTAAATCAAGGAATTGGGCAATTGTTCAAGCTTAGAGAGATTGGATTGCCAAGGAATTGGGATCCAATCACTTAAGATTGCCAAGGAGATCAATGAATGCATTGATTGAGGAAGAGATGAGAATGAACTTGATCCAGAGAATATAACATCTCCTAAGCCCAATGAATCCCTGTCTGTGATCTTACCCATTTTTTTTACTTTATGCCATTTATTTCCTTGTTCATCTTCCCAAATTCCCATTTAAGATTCTGCACTTTATTTTCTGCAATTTATTTTCCTGCTATTTAATTTCCAGTAAATTTTAACTACATTCTGTTTAGATTAATTAGCACACTCTTCCAACTAAAGTTGCTTGATCAATCAATCCCTGTGGGATTTGACCTCACTCTATTGTGAGTTTTTACTTGATGACAATTCGGTATACTTGCCGAAAGAAAATTTGTTGAGAGACAAGTTTTTGTGCATCACTGAGCACCAAAATAATACCAGAAAAGACGCAACAGTTGAATATGAACAAGTAACACCAATGGAAAAATAATAAATTTAGAAAAGAAAAGAAAAATATGCACAAAATTGAAATGCAATGAATCAAATATGCAAATAAATTAAGTAAAATAAAATTGAAGTGAGGAGGGATGAGAAGTTAAAGAAATAAAGTAAGAAAGAAATAAGAAAGAAGAAAAGATAGAAGAAATTAGGATTAGAAAAGAAAAGATAAGATAATCGGCGCTGATCTGGATAAGTTATGCGGCGCAGGCGACACGGACGCGTGAGTGACACGGTCGCGTGGTGTGCGATAAGGTCAGGTGACATGGTCGCGTGGCCTGATTTAAGCGATTGGCGCGAGTTCCACCTTGCGTTCACGCAACTCTCTGTTTCAAACTCATTTTGCCAAAAATCTGGGAGACGCATTCGCGTGGATGGCCATTTTTGAAAAACGATGCGGACGCGTGAGGCACGCGTTCACGTGGTATGGCTTGTGCTTCTAGCACGAGTCAAGCCCTACTCCATCATAACTCTCTCCCATGCACCCATTTACGTCGATTTTACAGAGCCACGCGTTCGCGTGGGTGATGCGGATGCGTGGGGAGGCTATTTCGCAAACGACGCGAACGTGTCACCGATGCGGTCGCGTGGGCGTATTTGTGCCTAAGGCACGCCTCCAGCCACACTTTCGCGTGACTTTTTGTTGACTTTTCTTTTCTTCCTAATGCACTTGTGATGCGGACGCGTCAGCGATGCTTACGCGTCACGTGCATTTTTTTTATGTAAAATGCATAATACAGTATGCAGATGCTGATGCAGATGTTATGAATTAAATAATTCTAGGTTCAATAAAATAAAATAAAACTCAAAAACAAAAAAACTAAATAAAATTATAATTGAAAAATGAACGATCATACCATGGTGGGTTGTCTCCCACCTAGCACTTTTAGTTAAAGTCCTTAAGTTGGACTTTTAGTGAGCTCCCTGTCATGGTGGCTTATGCTTGAACTCATCGAGGAATCTCCACCAATGTTTGTAACTCCAATGGCCTCCGGTATCCCAAACTAGGTGCAAAGAGCCTTCAAGCAAGTTAAAGCAAGTGACAAGGCCCTAAGAGTATTGATTGCTAGACGGTCCCAAATCTTGCTTTTGCACCTGTCTTCTTGTTGAGCAATATTGTTCCATCCGGGTGGCAAGCAGTCTGAATTCTCACTGAAGCACCCAAACAACATCCTAGACCCATTCAATTAAGCTCTACACCAACCTTTGCATTTAAACTTTGAGCACACAACCATGTTGAACCTTGCTTGACAACTCCAACCCCTAACCATCTTCCTCTTACTCTTAATGCCACAAAGAGCTCTTAGTTGACCATCCGTCTCCAGAAGCCCATATTCAAGTGGGAAAGTAAAGGATAAGGACAGGAATTTCACCCACTTGAACGTTGTGTTGGACGGTAATGGCCTTGGGAGAGGTGTTTCTAATGAATTTGCAAGCTCCACTTCCTTGTGCTCTTCTCTGACAACTTCCACCTCTTTGCAAGCTTCTTCAATTTCAACCTCTTCCTCTTGGTAGCTTTCTTCCAATTCAATTTCTTCTTCATTGTTCACCAAAGGCATGGGAGGTTGTGCTTCTTCTTCTTTAATCTCCATGTCAAGTATAATGGGAGAGGATTCAAATGTAGATAAGAATTCATTAATGATTGAATCCATCTCTTGATCGACCCCTTCAAAGTCTTCAACCATTAGATGCCTTGGAGGTTGTACACCCTCCTCAACATCAAATTCAAACTTCTTAGAAGGGGGCTCTACGACTTGAGTTTCCCATGGAGGTTCCGCATCTCCTAAGTCTTCGACCACTTCTTTCTCTTCAACGATTACGGCTTCCTCCAATTGTTCTAATACAAAGTCATGTTGCTCACTGTCCACCAGAGCTTCTAGCTTCTCCTTCATGCTGCATTCTTCAGTAGATTCTCCACATGAAGCCATGGGAGTTCCTTGAGTGTCCGAACATCGGGAAGGTAATCGATTGATCACTTTCTCTAGTTGGTAAAGAGTTGCATGAAATTTTTCCACCGTTTCCTTGAGACGCTCCTGTGATTCTCAGGTCGATAGATATGGACATGGTGTATATTGAGGTGGTGGTTCTTGGGAGTAATTGGGTTAGAATTGGGGTGACTCTATGTATGGTTCATACGGTTCATAGGGTGGTTGGTATGGTGGGTATAGGTTAGGGTCATATGGGGGTGAATGGTGAAAAGGGGCTTGTGAGTATGGTGGTCCAAAGCTATGTTGAGGAGGGGGTTCATAGGCGTATGGTTGTGGTTGTTGATAATCAAAAGAGTGCTCACCATAGCCGTCATCTTGGTATGCCTCTTGGAAGGGATCTTGGTTATAGTATGTTGGTGGAGGTTGTTGCCAAGAGGGTTGATCAAATCCTTGTGGCTCCTCCCATCTTTGGTTGTCCCATCCTTGATGCATGTTCTCATTGTAATCTCTTCTTCCTGTAACATAATTGTAACCAGACTCATAGCCAAAGTTGTGAGAATTCAGAGTAGTGAGAGAAAATAAAAAACAAAAATTAATAAAAAGAAATTAATGAAAATAAACTCCTAAAACTTAGAAACACTGACAATAATATAAGATAAAGATTTAAAAAAACGTTTAAATTTTTTTTGAAAAGGTTTAATTTTTAAAATTTAAAATTTAAATTTTGAAATTCGAATTTTAAATTTAGAATTTGAATATTGAAATTTGAAATATGATTTTGAAATAAGATAAGATAAGATTTTAAAAATATATGATTTTTGAAAAAGATTTGAATTGTGAAATTTAAAACTAAGATAAGATAAGATAAAAATTTTAAAATAAAAATCTGAAAATTTATTTTGTAATTTTCGAAAAAAATCAATTAAAATAAAGAAAAAAGATATTTTTGAAATTAATGAGGGAAGAGAAAATAATAAAAAAATACCAAACTTAGAATTTTTAGATCAAAGCAAAGAAAACAAACAAGAAAAATATTTACAATAACCAATAATAAGGCACACGTTTGCAATTTCCCGACAACGGTGCCATTTTAACGATCAGACTTTCTATCGGTGAAGAATTTATAAAAATATTATTGCGTTATAAGTATAGTTTCTAAACCAACAGAGAATCCTTTCGTACAAAAGTTTGGTTGGCACAAGTAACAAAACCCAATAAAATTTATAACCGAAGTATTTAAACCTCGAGTCGTTTTCTCAAGGAATTGCAGGGAGGTGTGGTTTATTATTGGTTATGAAAAACAGTATAATTTTGGGTTTTTTAAATAAGGAACAGGTTATTTAAATGGCGAGGAAAATAAATTAATAATTATAAAATCTCTTAGCAAGGTATGAGAATTGGAAGTCCTATCCTAGTTATCCTTATCAATTGTGATGAGAATTGGATTTTGCTCCCACTTGGTCAACCTCTAACTATGAAGGTAGGTTAAGTGGATAAATCAATTTGATTCCTCAAGTCCTAGTCTTTCCCATGGAAAGGCTAGAGTTAGTGGAATCCAAATTAATTAGCAAGGAATTCCAATTTTCAGTCAACACCTTGAGTTTGATAACTCACGCGTCACCAATTACTTAACCAAAGCCAAAAGAAAAAATTCTAAATTAAATTGAATACATCATAAATAGAATAAAGCAATCATAAATTTGAAATACCTTAAATTACGTTTAAACATAAATTCAAATCTAACATGGAAAGGTTCATAAGCCAAATTGAAAAGATAAATATCAATTAAAGTAATAAAATAAAATTAGAAAATAAATTAAAGGAACATTGAACCTGTGAATTTGAGAAGTAGAAATCCTAAATCCTAAAAGAAATCCTAAATCCTAAAACCTAAGAGAGAGGAGAGAGCCTCTCTCTCTAAAAACTACATCTAAAAACTAAAATTGTGAATTATGAATATTTTATGAATTAATTGATTCCCCCACTTTATACCCTCTAATATGTGTTTTCTGGGCCGAAAACTGGGTCAAAAATAGCCCAGAATTCGCTGGTTATGAAATCAAACACGCTGTTTTTTGTCACTGTGACACGTCCATGAAGAGCACGTGTTCCCGTTGCCTAGATATACGGCCACTATAGCAAATTATATATCATTTCGAAGCTCCGGACGTTAGCTTTCCAACTCAACTGGAATCGCATCATTTTGACCTCTGTAGCTCAAGTTATGGTCGTTTTAGTGCGAGACAAGCCATATTCTCACAAGCAACCGCTCTAAGTGCACTGCTGACAGAGCCATCGTGATCCATTGCATCGTGATAGGGCATGAGGTAGATGTGGTTTAAATCATTCCCCAACAATTATACAACATTGCCTCCAATCCTTTCTCTCACGTTAAGTTGGCCTTTCCTCATCTCATCTATCGTCTTTGTGAAGCTACAAGGGTGAACTTGGAGAATGACTTCCGTATTTCTATTAAGAGGCCTATCTCCAAGAAGACCATGGAATATGCAAGGGTTCAGAGAGGAGGCCAAGCCGAAGAAGAAGCACAACAAGCTCCTCCACCACAACTAGAGTAACCCCTCATGCCTCAAGGACACTATTTTCCCCGACAAGAATATTGGCAACAATTAACTATGTCTCTTGAGAAAATGCAGGTGAACCAAGATAGCCATGGTGTCCTCCTCAATCAGATTATGATTGAGCAAGAACATTAGCACTTTGAGGTTTTCCAAGTGAGACAAGAGATAGGGAGCCTGAGATATCCACATAGAGCACAACCTGACGAGGGAGGTGACTACGATGATCATTAAGGTGGTTGAGTTCTTTTCATGATTACCTTTTATTTCTCTTCCTTTATGATTATGATTATGTTTTCTGTTTATTTTGGTTTATTTTCATGATTTCCATTTTTTTCTTTAGTTTTTAGTTAGTTTTTATTGTAATGATGCCTCATGTAATGTCTTCAAGTAGTATTCAAAAAAATGGAGAAAAGTGGTGGTAATACATTAGAAGTTGAGTTTATTTTACAAAAGTCTCATCATATTACATGTGGTAGTGTATATATTTGTGATTATGAGTCCTAGAAGAGAATGATGTGAATGACCTTGGAAAAAGAGAATTTCAATTCTTGATGAACAGGGACCTAGAGAAGTGTTATGAGATCTCTAAAAATAGATAAGAGATTGGTCCTTGAATCAAGAGAATCAAAACAAAAACAAAAATAGAAAAGAGAGAAAAGAAACAGCAAGAAAAAAAAACATGATGGAAAGATCAAAAAGAAAATCAAGTTGCAAAGCTCTGGGCATCAATGGCTGAGACCCAATTATGTGCTTGTGGTGTCTGTTATCCAAGGGATGGCTTGGGTGATTAGATCCAAGGGGTGCTTCATCACCCGGTAACTTGGACCAACTGGTCTATGATTATCGATTGAAAATCGGTTACACAAGCCACATTGAGACAAGACATTTAGCAACCCAAAAAGGCTCTAGACATCAATGTTTGGGATCAAATATTCAGCTATATGCTTGTGGTACAATCATGTCAAGGAGAGGCTTGAGTAACTAGATCCACGGGGTGCCTCATCACCCGGTAACTTAGACCAACTGGACCAGAATTACCGATCCAATGCTCACTATCAAGAGCCACCTTGAGATGGAGCATTTAAAGTTATCAACAGAAAAGTTCTCTCTATTTTAGAGAAAGGAATTCAAGGGTAAATCAAGAGTTAATAGGAGTGAGATTTATGACATCCTCCAAGTCCTAGTTTTGTTAAGATGTTGGCATTTCCAAGTTTTCAAGGAGCAGTGAAAAGTAAGGAAGCACTCATGATCACAGTGTTGCTAAACCCCACTCATCAGATAAACATGAACTTCAATGAGAATTCAACTTTTAATCAACCCATTTCAGTCTTCTGTGTTTAAATTGCTTGAGGACAAGCAATACTTTCAGTTTGGTGTTGTGATACATGAACATCATTCATATTTTTCTATATGATTTATATGGGAATTTGCTAATTTCCTAGAATATTTAAGTGATTTACACCCTATTAGATGCTACTTTGAGTTGTTGTTGCATTGTGTTGATTATAGGTAGCATTAGGGTGAAAGATGGGGCAAAATTCTTGAAGAAGAAGTTCACCAACCCTTTCTACCAAGGTGGCGCTAAATGCCACATCACCGATGTTTAGCGCCGCGTCCTTGGAATACGTGCATAACCTTGTGGGATAGCTAGGTGGCGCTAAACACCACATCACCGGTGTTTAGCGCCAGCAGTGAGATTTGAAGTGGTCTCACACACAACCAAATCACACGGAGGAAATCAATTTGAATTGAATTCAATTTTTAAACAAAAAAGATATTAGTAGGTTTAGGATTTAATTTTAGTATCAATTTGGATTAGAACTATAAAAAGGGAAAAGGATTTTTCCTGCAGGCTCTTCTCTTCTCAACTTCTGCATGTTTACAGTTGACACAATTTTTACATTTTTAGGATTTTTTCTGCATCGTGAGCAACTAAACCTCTATTATTAAGGTTAGGAGCTCTGTTTATTTTGATGGATTAATACAATTTATTCTTCTACTCTTTGATTAATGCATTTATTTATATTCAAGAATTGGTTTCGTTCTTCATCCTATGGATTAGGGTATATTGGAAAATAATCCTAATCTAAATTGAATCTTGGAAAAATTCCATCATTGGAATTAAAGCTTGAAACCATTTTCTCATAATTCTTTAATTATCTGCATTTCATGTGATACGTGACATATAATTGGATTATTTCTAATTTCTTAAGAATTGTGTGGCTTATAAATCAAAATTTGGACTTAACCATTTTCTCATAATTCTTCAATTATCTGCATTTAGGGTTTTGTTTTCCAGCAGCTCCAAGAACATAAACTCATAGCTTGAATTTCATCAAATTTCATCAAAATTTTTTTCACCAAAATTTCAACAAGAATCACTCATATAAACAATCAATTTCAAGCATAACCAAATCATATCGTAATTACACAATTCAAACACAATTAATCAAGATTAATTTTACCAAATCCTACCTTGATTTTCTGCTCCAAATTCGGTTATGCTCTTAGGTGGTCTTTAAGCTCTTTTTCCTCCTAAAACACATCAAGAACAACTTTGAATCCATAAAACTTCAACTGACCAAACCTTAATGAACATGTTAGGAAGGGATTCCTCACCTTAAACGTGCTGAAAATGGAAGATATTTGTCCCACAAATCAAGCTAAACAAGAGACCTAAGGAAGAACATCAAGAAAACACATGTTCATGCATGTTTCCTTGAAAACTGAATTCAAAGGGGAAAGGAATAGCCATCTCACCTTATTTTCAGCCTTGATAAGTTAAATGGTTATGTAGAGGAAGAAGAGAGGATCATTTTGGTGAAATTGGAGGTTTGATTTGAGTTTTAGTTCGAAGAAATCAAGCTTTGAAGATTTAAGTGTCATGAAAGTTTCTCTCTTTTCTCTCTTGCAATTTTCTGCCAAAATGAAAAAAAGAGATAGACTTGCAGGCCTTGGAAGTGTAAGGTGAGTTATGATTGGTTAGCTTGGAGGTGGATTAAAATAATATTAAAATATCTCAGGTGTATAACTACTAAAACTCGAAGTATCGAAACACTTGTAAAAATATCTCTAAAAATTCTTTTCTAAGCTACTACCATAAATGACACCAGTAATGTATTTAATATGAGAATAGAAAATATATGATGAGGCATTAACATTGCTAAAGTCATCAGAGACTGCTGGTGCTAAGCTGCACCAGTAAACTATGAACCCGGTTAAACCGATTTTCTATTTTTAACTAAAATAGACCAGGTAACATTAAATATCATTCAAGCAGCATCTAGTACTAATATAATGATAATATTATACTATTATCTTTCTTCTCTCATGAATCGAGTCCGGTTTGTCAAATTGAGACTATTTACGGCAACCAGAATTAAAACTCCTAACCGATACGGTTCAAAAACTATGTTCTTTGTGATTGCATTGTCAAGATTGCCTCAAAAGAGGTTCTAGCTTAAAGATGGCATAATGACAATGAGGATTAAGATACCTGATGATATAGTAGAGGTGTTCTCTTTATTGAACCTCTAGAGAAATCCGTACCTTCAGAAAAGATCTCACGTACTCGAAAAATGAGGTTGTTACACGGGTAGGAATCAACACCAAGGAAGAGTATTTGCTATGAACGCCAGTGATGCTGCTAAGGCAGATCCTTTGACGAGAGGTAAATGTGTAATTGGTGACGAAGCTTAAGCTACATGGCATGGTATTGTAACCTGACATTTATTCGTAACGTATCGTAGTGGACTTATAGATGAGAGTATCAGGTTCAGCATTAGGCCTATGACCCAACATACTTGTGCCATGTGTAATGTCGTTGTTAGGACTGGCAGAACTGAGAGTTTAGTTACCAAAACAAATTGACAAATCCAACCAACTATTTTCATGTGAAACACTAGTGATATTACTATGGAAAGTTATGGCAATGTGAGGCGTGATAAGAGAGAGAGAAAGAGTACCAATAAATCCTGGGCACCCAATCTATTTTTCCTTTTGTAATTTACATCAAAGTTCTTTATTCTGAGTTTCTTCTTGATGGTTAATTTGAAGGTTTCCTAAATCAAACCCTCGCTTTCATGTGTCTTCATACAAAAGTCGTACTCCTTGACATGAGACTAAATCTGTTTTGACCCAATCAAGTGTGAGAAAAATTACTATTGAGATAAACCATCAGTAAAGACATATTTTGATTCAATGTGCCTTATTGTATCTTCCAAGGATTCTTAAATTGGAATCCCTTTTTAAGATGCACTCTAATTCTCTTTCTGGTGCATTTTCTGATTTTCTACAACCTTGTCTGATCACAACATAATGTATCCTTTCAATTTCTTACGGATACCATTCGAAATTGTTTGCTCTCTTTTGAGCTTGGTATTCTTTAAGATAACTTGAGCTCGTTTCGACATCACATGCAATCCTTAGACGTAACCATCGATATGTTAGTATCTTAGGACATAAATTATGAACGCGAAGAACGAACTTGTGAGCACGCAACATCACAAGGGGTTGTGTAGCTTTGTTTTTGCCAATGGAAAATTGACACACAAGCATGCCCCATTGGTATGGACGTCAAATTACGGAGAAAATTCCTCTAGAACTTGAAAGAAAGATTAACTACAGAGTCAATATTTGTGTTGTTGGAATCTTGCAAACCAGTTAGGATCTATAATGACTCTTTGTTGGACATCTTGGATTGCGTTCTAATGTAACAATAGGAGGTAGTGGTTTACGTGTAAATTCTAAGATGATTGATATAACGTTCGGTACCTGGTGAGTTATTTAAGTGTGGAAGAGTATAAAAAGGGAGAAAAATAAGTGAGAATGAATTTAGGCTTGAATTTTTGGCTGAGTTTAACATTTGATTTTGGTTACGATAAGTAGAAATTCATTAGTTGTTTAATATGTTTAAGGGAGGTTGAATTGTATACATTGGTAAAATTGTAAATGAATTGAATAATTAGATACAGAATAAATGGTATGGCGGTATTATGGACCTCGGGATTTTGTTGAATGTGTGAAGAAAATGGATAATAGAATATTGTAGGTGTTGGAGTGATTGAGTGTGTTATGAGTGTGATTGTGTGGGTGGTATTGAAATTGTGGTTAATATATAAATTGTTGTAGACTTTGAAAGTGTGGATAGTTGGAAATTGACGGAAATTGTACTTGAAACTATGGAAACTTGTTTAAGGTTAGAATTGGTACGGTTGCGAATAGAAGTAGTAGAATGGTGACGAAAAATATTTTAGGCCTGAATACTAGAAAAGTTTGGTGGGTTAATGTAAATAATAAATTCCTAAAAAACTAAGTTTAATTGTGGCTGTAAGATTAGAATGATTTAGGATAGGTTGTGGACATGAGGGTAGGTGAATAATTTCTAGCTTGAATTGGTGTTATATGGAGTATATTGGTGACTTGAATTGCTTGAAAGTGGACTTGGTGGCTGGACTTGTTGATCTTGGTTAAGGATTTGATGTTTTGTGCATATTGGGAATCGGCCAGGGTATGCTTTTGGTTTTCTCTATGTAATATGTAATATTTATGGACACTTAGGCTAGTGAACCATATGATAGGATTTGAATTGATTGTTGATAATTGTGATATATGATGATTTGGATGATTATGATTATTTTGGTGAATGATGATGTTGATTTATGATGTTGGTTTGGATAATGATGATTATGAGGATTTATAATGAATTGTGAGGCTTGTTGATGTTGATAAATGTTGAGGATGGTGAAATGATTCTTTGTTATGATAATTAGTGAGATTTAAGTTTTATAAGTGGAATTGGGTCTGTGGAATGGATGATATTATAGGTTGCTAAGTTGTAGAATAATGAGAAGATATATGAATATAATTTAGGTACATTGTGACTATTTTGGAGGTGGAATAATTAGTTTTGAATTGAGAGATTTGGTAAAATTGAGTTTTTAAGGTTTTTGGTAAAAACGGATTTTGGACCAACTTTGGCGGATCATATCTTGAGCTACACTTGTGTGCGCACGCACCCCCTATGATTTTCAAAAAATGTGCGTACGCACATTCTAGGGCGCACGCACACATAGGGATATGCCTACTATTCAGAGCGTTCGCACACTCTGGTGCGCACACACACTCCGTAAAATTTATAAGTTGTGCATATGCACAACATCATGCATATGCACACGCTGGGAAGGGCCTTCTGTTGAGGGCATCCACATGTACTCATGCGTTCACGCAGAATGTAAAATTTTATTTGGTGTGCGTATGCACACCTCTATGCGTGCGCTGCCCTGTTTTTTCAATAAAAACTTTGTTTTTAACCGTATTACCTTCCCGACAAGCTTGCAAACTTCCATAACGCTTGTTCAAGATCCCTAAGCTTGTTTTTTGGCTTTTAAAATTATAGAATACAATGATTGAGTTTAATTAGATATTTTATGGTAAAAAGTTTAGAAGACAAAGACTTAGGTTTTTAGAGTTCTGAGGATGGATTAGTTGAGTGAGATGGCGGAGTATTGTAATGATCTAAATGTGGTGAGTTATGGAATTTTGGACCGATGATTGTTATGATGAGTCTGGGACTCGAAGAGAAATTGTAAAATATTAAATGCTGAAAGTGATCACTAAACGAGATATGAATATATATTGTATTATACTGATATTATTGAGGCACTATGCGCCTGGCAGGGACAATAGGTTAATCCTGCCTATCGAGGTCACGGTGGCGGCATAAGGGTGGTGGTTAGTCCCGCTTATGTTGAGATGTGAGGTCTGTGGCTGAGTATTTCGCTCGCATCCTTTCAGAATCACAAGAGTGTGCGCATGCACTATATCCCTAGATAGTGTGCCGGGCACAATATCCCTGGGGATATATATTTTATTCATGATCGAAAGACAACATTCCCATGGGGATGTGTTGGATTGGCAATTGAACTAACAATGTCATATCACAGCCAATAGGACAGGCATTCATCATGTGCATTTTCTATGTGGCTGCTTGCTTTGTTTACTTGCATACTATGACTAATTCTATAACATGCTTAATTGCTTATTGATTTACTTGCTATACTTGATTATTTTTTGTGTATTACTTGTATGCAATTATTTGTGCTTTGTACTGGGATTGAGGAGGCTCGGTAGGCAGTAGCAATGGGATCGCATAGCGGTTAGGCTGGTGAAGGCTGTGGGACAACGGTGAAATGATAGTTTAGAATTCCCTAAGTTAGATTACCATTGTTTAGTTATGGTTTTAAAGTTATGGTTTCAAATTTTATTTATGCTTTAAGCTTGAATCTTACGTTTGATGTGAAGTTCTAGGATTACCTCTGGCATCCCGGAGCCTTATATCTTATATTACTGGGGACTGTTACCATACTGAGAACCTCTGGTTCTCATACCATATTCTGTTGTTGTTTTTCATATGCAAGTCGTAACCCACCTCAGTAAGTTACGTGATGGTGTAAGAGTGGAGGATCCTTATCATATTTTGGAGTCATTTTGGATATTTTGTTATAGTTCTCTCTATCTTTTGTACCTTCATTACTTTGTTGCCTTAAAGGCTTGACTATGAGAGATAAGTTGTATAAGTTGTTTGAACTCAAAACTCTGTTATGTCTGTATGTAACTAGTCAGCTTAAACTCCGCAAGTTGCGACTAGTATTTTATGACTATTATACTCATATATCTACATATATCTTGTGCCTTATTGTTTTTAGTTTCATGTGAATGTTTTACGCTTTTGTAACTCTATTTTTGAGCTTATTTCTTCATTTGGGCTTCTAGAATTACTATTTCTTTCTATATATATTATTGTATAAGCCTTAGAATTGTCGTGACCTTTAATTATCCTTTGCTTTACCACATGAGGTAAGGCTTAGGGTGTTACATGCCAGTAGTTTGTGGTTTGTAAAATCCACATCACATGCTTATTTTTTTTATCATGACTACCACTCTTTTTGGTTATCCTCTTCCCACTAATTTTTCTTGTCCAAGAGAACACATGCATCCTCATGCCACTTAAAACATTTTAATTTAGAAATTTGACAAATCTCTAAGTTTGGTGTTAGCAATTAAAGGAAAAACAAGGGCTTTGAAACGCAACAAGAATACAACAAGAAGAAAGCCCAAGACAATGATAGAGATGGAAAGTGGTAACCTTATACTTTCTAGTGGTTAGTCATGTATCTTACTCTCCTATCTTTTTTTCTTTTTCCATCATGTTTTCTCTGTGTTTTCTATTTTCTTTTTCTTTATGAGTGTTAGAACGTGTTTGCTTGTTTCTCCTGCAATATCCTTATGCAAAGAGAGTATCTAAATGAAAAGAATTGAAAAATAAATAGAAAGTTCAGATAATAAGGTGGTGGTTCTTAGAAGAGTGGATATATTTAATGGACCCGAGATATATGAATGAATCTTGTGAAAAAGGAGATAAAATCTCCAAAAGCAAAGCTCTAGGTAAATATTATGATAACTCAACATTTAGCCCTTTGAAGTAGTGGAACCAAAAAAAAGGTTTGGAAAGATAAAAAAGTCAAAAGCGATAAGGTTCTGAGCACCAATGACTAGAGGCCAGTTATGTGTCTGTGGTACTTGCGTGGAGAGACTTGGGTCAGTAAATCTGATGGGTCATCACCTGGTAACTTGGGCCAACTGGCCTGAGATTATCGATTGAAAACCTAGATTAAGAGTTGCCTTGAGACAAAGAATTTAGAGTCCAAATAGGCTCTAGGAATCTATGTCTGAATGAATAATTCCCTAGTTATGTGCTTTTGGTGTTGATTATGTTGAGGAGAGACTTGGGTGATTATATCCAAGGGATGCTTTATCACCTGGCAACTTCGGCCAACTACTCTAGGATTATCGATTGAAAACCTATTAAGAGCTTGGGCTGGCCTTCCTAACACTTTTGCTGGTGGTCTAAATGGCTCTTGGCCTGCCCTTACAGGTGCTGCAGATATAGGCACGGATGGGGTTGGTGCTACTGGTGATGTCTGAGAGCTTGTAAGAGGAAGTTGTTGTTGACAGATAGTAGAATTTGTGTTAGCCTACAAACAATTATGCACTTTCATAAGATTAACAATGATTAAAAAATTAGTCACAACATTTGAAATTTGCTCTCTACTGCTTGGTTTTTATTGGTTGTCTCAGGAGTGCTCTATTGCCCACCCCGAACAATGATAATGCAAGAATGTATCACATAGTTGTTATCATGGGTTTATAAGAACATAACTGGATAACTATGACCCTAACAAAAAATAAATTGTACAAAATAGTCCTTAAGAAAAATAAAAAAAGACAAATAAATCCTTTACTTTTTATCGAGGGAACAGATAAGTCCCTAGACATTACCTCTAGTTGAGGCATAGATTGAGACAATGTTAGCTTATCTTGTGTTTGGTTAGAATTTGTGCCACACTTTGCTCTCTTTGTCTTAGGTTTTTAATTGGGGTTCGAGGGTGTTCCTTTGTAGGTTTTAAAATTGTGCCCCTTCTCACTAAATTTGCTGCATGTTACTTTAAATATTTTCTTCACTTTATCACCTTGTATCATATCCTCAGTTGGGTCATTCTTTCTATTATGCACCTTAGGTCTCATAATTGGCCTTTTATTATTGGTAGATCTGGTTTGATTAGTCTAGTTCTGGTCCAGAATTCTTGAGATGGTACTAGTTGAATGCAGTGTCTATATGCTACACGAAATGAGCATAGCCATTTGTGGACATAATCCTCTGATTTATCATGCCTCTTATGGATAGCAGCAATTGCATGAATGGAAGGCATCCCTACATATGCATGACAAGGCAATATTAACACAAAACAGTTGGTGATAAATGATGATTACAAGTTGTTAAATCAATTAATATTGCTAGTTAATTTCCATCTAGTGCATGAGCATGTGTGCTTTATAAGATCAACATCAACCTTGGTGTTCCTTCAGCTGACCTCAAAACTTTTTCTATCATGGTCACCAATCCACTCAACACTCCATCTATTGCTTGGTTTGATCATTCGGTCAAGCGTCTTCTGCTACACAGGTGCAATCTTACCAGTGTATAGTGCCTAAAATGTAATGTGCATAGTCATCCGTCTCATCAGATAGCACCTCAACTCGCACATAGTTAGAATTGGCTTACATCGATACTTCTCACTTTTTGCATTCCATGATTTGCACATGTTGTTGGTCAGACTATCCACTTACGAACCATGACTAAAGTAGGCTTTCACCCATGCCCTTGGATCAAACCTAGTCAATTCCAGCATCTTGGTTGATCTTTTTTAGTTTCTCCATCATTTCTTCAAACTCTGAAGGAGTTGTACAATTTGCACACTCCCATATACTCTTTCTCACTTGCAAGTACTTGAATCAATTGACAAAGTTCTTCCATATATGATGGGGTGCATTTGGCATGACATCGTTTAATGCTCGTCTCAGTCCCTGCAACAAGTGTATAGACATTGATAGCAAATAACTAAAATATGAATACTTGTTTAACCAATCAATACATACACAATCATAGTAAGTTACATTTTGTTGATCGGTCATAAAATTCCATCCATGAAGTGATGAATTTCTTATGTCTTCTTCAGGCAAACTCAAGAACCATTTCCATGAATCCTTCGTCTCTGAGCCAATAGCCACATAGGCAATGATGTAGAAGTGTTTGTTTGTGTCTTGTCCCACAGTAGAAAGCAATTGTCTCCCAAAGTAGCCTTGATAAATCCAAATTTTGTGGTTTATATTGTGTTGAATTTGGTGGATTTTAAAAACTTATCTCACATTTATTCAATGAAATAGCATGATTTTGTAATTCTCCCTAAATTTGTGCTTAAGAGTGAAAACATGCTTTTTAGGCTTTTAAATTTCTAATTTTGATTGACTTTGATTCCACTCGATGCCTTGATATGTTTGTTGAGTGATTTCAGATTCATAAGGCAAGTATTGGATGGAAGAAGTGAAGAGAAAAGCATGCAAAGTGGAAAATTCATGAAGAAATGAGTATTTCGAAAACTCAAGGCCATGTGCACGCGTCATCCATGCGTAAGCGTGAGAAGGACATTCATGGCCATGCGTACATGTCACCCACACATACGCATGAGGAGGAAATTTGCCAGCGACGTGCACACATCGACAACGCGCACGCGTGACGTTGGTCACGTGACCTTATTAAAGTGAATACGCTGGGGGCGATTTCTGAGCCTTTCATGCCCAAGTCCAACTCATTTCTAAGGCTATTTCATGCAAAATTGAAGAGAGGACAAAAGAGGAGCAATTAGATTAGCTTAGGACCATGCTTTAGGTAGTTTCTAGAGAGAGAAGCTCCCTCTTCTCTTTAGAATTAGGTTAGAATTATGTTAATTTCTCTTAATTCTTGTTTTCATGTTGTTTTCTTTACAATTTCTTGTTCCTACATCTTTGTTCTCTTAGTTCTCTTGTTAATTTCCTTTTTATGTCTCTTTTATGTTGATGCACTCTTGTTGGATTTAGATTTTCTTTAATGTAATTTTATGTTTTCATTTCATTGATGTTTAATTGAGCTTTTATTGTTATTTTTTTATTTTGGGTAGTTATAGAATATATTATTCCTTGCAATTTACCATGCTTTGCTTTTATACCTTCCAAGTGTTTGACAAAATGCTTGGTTGGTTTTTAGAGTAGTTTTTGTGCATTTTTGGCTTAGAAGGAGAAATTAGGAAATCTTGAGTCATTAATACCAAATTTAGATTAGTGATCTAGAGTTGTTAGTTAATATTATTCCCATTGACTCTAATCTCTTGCTAATTCAATTAGTAAGTTAATTAGGACTTATGGATTGAGATTAACTAGTCTTATTTGACTTTTTCTCAATGTGAAGATAACATTATACCTTTTTCATATGTTGGAGATGACTTAATAGGATTAGCTATTGTTAATCATTGTACAATAATTAATGACTAGGATAGAAAGCCAATATTCTTAATCCTTACCATGAATGTCTCTCTTTAGTAATTGCTTTCTTTAGTTGTTTGTTTTATTTTCTTGTCATTTAATTTCTTGCACTTTTACCAACCCACCCCTTGGATACCATAACCAATAATATGCATACCTCACTGCAATTCTTTTAAGAAGACGACCCGAGACTAGTACTCTCAGTTATTTTTATTGGGTTGACCTTGTGACAACCAAAATTAAACTTTGATTTGAGGATTGATTGTCAGATTGGGCTATGCTCACAATGAAATTATTTTATTAAATTCCAACCGGTATAAATCCTCATTTCAAGTTTTTAGCGTCGTTGCCAGGGAATTGCAATGCGTGCTTGTTATCGGTTATTGTATATATGTTAATATTGTGAATAGCTTGATTTTGGTTTGTTTGCTAGTTTTTGTTAGTTGTAGCATCTTGTTTTTCTTGTTTCTTGTTAGTTTTTGTTTTCATTTTCTCTTGTTACTATGAATTCTTACCCCTTTGACTATGAGTTTGGTTCAAACTATGTTGTAGGAAATGGAAGCTTCAATGAGGATGTGCATCAAGGATTTAGGAATGAAAGGTGGGAGGAGCCTTAAGCATATAGACAACCTTCATGGCAACAACCTCCTCTGGTTTCTTATGGGTACAATCCAACTCTTAATGCATATCAACCTAATAGATGTGGTGACCCTCATTGTGGTTGTCAACTACAATCACCATATGCATATGACCCTCTTCCTCAATCCACACTTCAAGGATTTTGTTTATTTGTGGCAGTTTTTTCTCTTATTTGTGGAGGTTTATAACCCCTACCAAATGGTGTGTGGTGGTTTCTAAAACCCCAAAATTTGAGGTGCCACGAGGTCTTTTGTGGGGATTTTTAAAAACCTCCACAATCTATTTAGTAGGGGTTTTATATTAAAATTTTGTGGCAGTTCTTGGTCAATGTTTGGGCGGTTCAAAACCCCCACAAAAAGACTTCCATTTTAAAAATAACATCTATTATGTGGAGGTTTCAAATCTTCACAAACCTGTCAATATAACTTTTAAGAATTAATCTATATTATTATTACACTACTGATCATTTATTATTAAAAAGAAATATTTAAACAAAACATTAAAAATGTAGAAGAAAATTAAAATAAAAGAAATACTTTAAAACAAAATATAGTACACTACCATCATTTTTCAATCACATTAATTACAACTACAAAATATTAAAAATAACATGATAAAAATACAAAATATGTCCAAACTCTTGAACAATGAACATAACTAGATAAATGTATTTGCAAACAATGGAAATAGATATTGATTTCTAGCTATACTATTATCATCCAGAAAGAATAACAAACTAACAATGTAGTTAACAAGTCCTAATGTTTACACTAGTTATTGCAGTAGCTGTTAAAGCTAAAACATGAGTATTTAGGAATTTCTGTTACAATGAAGAGCCTTTCTTTTAATCTCTATAGCCATTACTCCAAACAACAATACCTATTCATGTTCAATGCATAGTACATCAAAATAAACCAAAAAAGAAAATGTCAATTTTCATCACATACCTTTTATCAAGTAGAGTTAAACCTTCTCCAAATAAAGAATCACCCATCCTCTGAAGCTCCTCCACCTTCATGTAGTAAAAATAATAGGTGTTTACAATAGCTTCCATATTGTGCAATATCCAATCAAGGGATGCACTAACAATATACATATCTGTGCCCCAATTGAAATGTCTACTTACCAATTTCATACCTAAGTGGTGGTAAATCTTTATCTTTGACATTTAGTTTAAGTTACTTTTTTCTCAAATTAGGTCCAGTAGTATACTTGTTTAAGATTTCTCTTAGTGTTCTAAAGTCTATAAAGAAAACTACTTCATATAAGAGAAATTATATCTATACCATTGCAACATACAAGTAGATGCTCGTCACCAACTGTTATTCTTATGAATGAATAATAATTTGAAAGCATATGGAACCGAGTATCTGAACAAGCATGCAAAAATTGTTTAAGAACCAGGGTTCTGTACTTTGCTTATATGAAGAGTGATGAGCGGATAATTTATACGCTTTTTGGCATTATTTTTACATAGTTTTTAGTATGATTTAGTTAGTTTTTAGTATATTTTTATTAGTTTTTAAGCAAAATTCACATTTATGGACTTTACTATGAGTTCGCATGTTTTTCTATGATTTCAGGTATTTTCTAGCTGAAATTGAAGGACATGAGCAAAAATCTAATTCAGAGGCTGACAAAGGACTGCTGATGCTGTTGGATTCTGACCTCCCTGCACTCGAAATAGGATTTTTGGACCTACAGAAGTCCAAATGGCGCGCTCTTAATTGCATTGGAAAGTAGACATCCAGGGCTTTCCAGCAATATATAATAGTACATACTTTGCTCGAGTTTAGATGACGCAAACTGGCATTTAACGCCAACTTTCTGCCTTATTCTGGCGTTAAACACCAAAAACAAGTTGCAAAGCAGAGTTAAACACCAAAAACAAGTTACAAACTGGTGTTTAACTCCAAGGAAGACCTCTACACGTGAAAGCTTCAATGCTCAGCCCAAGCACACACCAAGTGGGCCCAGAAGTTGATTTCTGCATCATTTACTCATTTTTGTAACCCTAGTAACTAGTTTAGTATAAATATAACTTTTTACTATTGTTTTATCTATCTTTGGATTATCTTTTGAACCTTTGATCACGTTTTGGAGGCTGGCCATTTGGCCATGCCTAGACCTTGCACGTATGTATTTTCAATGGTGGAGTTTCTACACACCATAGATTAAGGTGTGGAGCTCTGCTGTTCCTCGAGTATTAATGCAAAGTACTATTGTTCTTCTATTCAATTCATGCTTATTCCTATTCTAAGATATTCATTCGCACACAAGAACATGATGAATGTGATGATTATGTGACGCGTGATTGACAACCTCTTATGAACACCATTCTCACTTATGAACGCGTGATTGACAACCACTTCCGTTCTACATGAAGACAAGCTTGAATGTATATCTCTTGGATTCCTGGTCCATGCATTTGATTGCCTCTCTTGAAAACAGAGCCTTCAATTCCTTACGATTAGAGTCTTCGTGGTATACGCTAGAATCAATTGGTAGCATTCTTGAGATTTAGAAAGTCTAAACCTTGTCTGTGGTATTCCGAGTAGGATCTGGGATGGGATGACTGTGACGAGCTTCAAACTCGCGACTGTAGGGCATGGTGACAGACACAAAAGGATAGTAAATCCTATTCCTACACGATCGAGAACCGACAGATGATTAGCCCTATGTAAACCGTAAAGGACCTTTTTCACTGAGAGGACGGGAAGTAGCCATTGACAACGGTGACGCCCAACATACAGCTTGCCATGGAAAGGAGTATGAAGGATTGGATGAAGGCAGTAGGAAAGCAGAGATTCAGAAGGAACAACGCATCTCCATACGCTTACCTGAAATTCCCACTAATGAATTACATAAGTATCTCTATCTTTACTTTATGTTTTAATTATATTTTAATTATCAAAACTCCATAACCCATTTGAATCCGCCTGACTGAGATTTACAAGGTGACCTTAGCTTGCTTCAAACCGACAATCTCCGTGGGATCGACCCTTACTCACATAAGGTTTATTACTTGGACAACCCATTGCGCTTGCTGGTTAGTTGTGCGAAGTTGTGAAAAAGAGTGAGATTACAATTGTGCGTACCAAGTTGTTGGCGCTATTGTGTATCACAATTTTGTGCACCAAAGAGCAACACTCCGGACAAATGACTGAAACAACAAATAATTAAAACAATTAATAATTTTGTCCTAGCACAAACCTTGAGTAAAAGGAAAACTAGGAAAGGGAAAGAAGCAACATATCCTGCCATATAGACCAGTAGATTCAAATAAGGTGTCATTTCCAGCATAAAGAAGGCTTTGAAAGCAGGAAAACCATTTTTACCCGCAATTAGACCTTAATTAATAACCAAATTAACATATTGACATCCGTAAATTATATGATGCATGCTAAACAATTTTTTCTCATTTAGAAAAGGAGTGGGACCGGGTTTCCCTCAATACCATTTAGGAATGACTAGTAATGCTTATAGTGATTAATTTATTCAATTCCCTTAACCCCATCAGCAACCATTTTTATTAAATTGCTAATCTTTTGCTAACATTCACAGCAATAGCACTGCTCAGGCATTAGGATATTGAAAAAAAATTGTTGGAAGGGATAAAGAAGATCAAATTAGCACCGTTGATGCAAACAACCGGCCTGTGTGGAAGAGTCAGATCATCCCAGGCATAATCTGCATTTGATCCTGGTCCAAGAACCTCTGGCTCTAATAAACCCTGGAAATTTATCTAGTGATATGAGGGAAGCAAGTAGAAAATCAGTGAAAAATCAACTAGTGAAAAAATAATAGAAATATATAATTATTCCTCAACCTTTTGTCAAATCTATTATAAGCTATCGGAGCATACATCCACAAATCATTAGAGCTCAAAAGCTACATATATATATATATATATATATATATGTGTGTGTGTGTGTGTGTGTGTGTGTGAATTTCTAATGAGAATGAGAAACTAATGACAATTCAATTAAGTTTATGATAGGAATATTACCTTGATCTGTGTGTGTGTGTGTGTGTGTGAATTTCTAATGAGAATGAGAAACTAATGACAATTCAATTAAGTTTATGATAGGAATATTACCTTGATCTGTGTGTGTGTGTGTGTGTGTGAATTTCTAATGAGAATGAGAAACTAATGACAATTCAATTAAGTTTATGATAGGAATATTACCTTGATCTGTAGCTGCAAAAATTTCACGTAATGCACTGCTTCTTCTACCATTGTTCTTATATCAACTTGTGTATATAAATATAATATGGTCATCTAGTAAATGAAATCATATCCAAATCTCATCAAATTAAATGATTGATAAAATCACGTTTCTCATACGTAATATAAGATCAACCATATTAAGTATACATTAAAAATCAGTCATTAAATCAGATATTCGAATATAAAATACACATTAAAAATGAACGAAAACAACACATGATATTCTGAGTTTAGGTACAACTTTTTATATACAATATATGCACACATGAATACAAAACTGTTTTAATAATTATAATTACCTTTGTTTCATTGGGAATAAGACTCTGTAGAGTTCTTAGTCGCTCATTAATCCTCTCTCTTCTCCTCTGTAACATTCACAATTTATTACTGTTACATTCGGTTCTCACCTTATTCTTGATGATTGGAGAATTTTTAGCGAACCATGTGTCCTGCCTCTCAGATTGGCAGTGAGAGAAACATGAATTGATGAACAAAATATATATCCTTCTAGTACCATCAATCTGATCCCATGTGATATTTATCAATAGGAACCAATGCAGTAATAAACACATGCCATGATCAAAATAAAAGTAATGTCAATTTTAGTTTTCTACACATTGAAAATGCATGTACCACAAGAATCCACATCATGTATAGGCGTAAAAAATATTAAATAAACTTATTTCCTTAAATTTACTTTAACTTATATTTATTTTAAAAAATTAATGACTTGTACATGGTCTAATATTTTCTTATATTTAGATAATCTACTAAATTAACTATCTTTAATACACTCGTAACTCGTTATCTCTTAAATTCAACAAATTTTAGCTTTTTTAATAAAATTGTTAGTAGGATTTTACTCAAATAAAATTAGAAATAGTGTGTCCATGCCATCAATATTGGTTTAAGGATTTTAGTTTTCACGTTTGATGTATGGTGATATAAATATCTTTCACATGAAAAACAAGGTTTGGTACTTGTTGGTAGGAAGAAGGAAACTAGAAAGGTAAAGAGAGTAGAAAGGTAACTAGAACTACCTTGTCCTGCTCTTTGTTTGCCATCACTTCTTTCTTAATTTCTTTCCTTGCGCTCACTTCTTCCTTTATTCTTGATTCAACTTCTTCAGCCTAATCATATATGTATAATTGTTTTCTTTTAATATTCACTTAAAATGTACAAGAATATCATTTTTGAAACAAAATTTGAGGGTTTTATGTCACAAGTATAACTTTTAGTAAGAGTAAAAAATTTACTTTTGTAGGTTTTATTTTTAAGGACTTATTAATAAGTAATAAGATGAACATATCTATATTTATATACCAAAAGCAAATTAAAGTTAAGTTTAACCCAAACAAATAAATAAAAAGAACATATATGGCATCATAATGCTTTGGAATATTAGCATTACCCTACTATTGCATAAACATATTGCCCATTCTGCTTTTGTGCGCCTCTCTATTTGATCCTTGGCTACTTTCCTCTTCATTTGGATGGTCATTTGAGCTTCATTCAATTTATTTTGTAGGATCTCAATTTTTTTTTCTAACACTCTGAGTGGGTAGCAACGTTATTAGGCATAATCTTCTTCCACCATAAACCAAATCAATCTTCTTTTCAACCTTTCAATATAACAACTATAAATAAAATACATGTAAGAGTTCTTCAAAGGAGAAGAAAAAACAAGTAGAATATACAAGTATATTCATAATAATGAATTGGTAAACAATATAGTATGATAAAAAATACCAATAATTTACCAAGTGATGAGCGGATAATTTATACGCTTTTTGGCATTGTTTTTAGTATGTTTTTAGTATATTTTAGTTAGTTTTTATTATATTTTTATTAGTTTTTATTTAAAATTCACTTTTCTGGACTTTACTATGAGTTTGTGTGTTTTTCTGTGATTTCAAGTATTTTCTGGCTGAAATTGAGGGACCTGAGCAAAAATCTGATTCAGAGGCTGAAAAAGGACTGCAAATGCTGTTGGATTCTGACCTCCCTGCACTCACTACAAGAAAAAAGGCCTGTCGGCCCCTTTTTTTTCTTGCCACGCTTTTAAAGCTTGCCCAAAAGTGGTCTATCGATAGGCTTTTGTGAAGGTGGCCACTGATTTGTAATTTGGCCATGCTTTTTTTTGGCACGCTTCAAAAGCGTGGCCATAGAGGAAAATCGACACGCTTTTACGAGGGTGGCCACTGATTCATGATTTAGCCACCCTTTTTTTGCCACGCTTTAAAAACGTACTCATAGAGAGAAACAGGTACGCTTTTAAACCGTGGCTAGTTTGTCAGGATATACAGACACATTTTAAAGCGTGCCTATAACCATTAATTATTTGGGACCCTAAAAAAGCGTGACGATAGAATTCCCACTTAATTTAATTTCTCACTCAAACACTTAATTTCTGTATCAGAATACTCAAAGCAGCCCTCACTTAGAAGTGAGAACCCAAACTCTCGAATATCTCCATTACTCAACTAAGAACCCTAAACTTTCGTAGCCCTCTCTCAGTTTGCAGCCCTCTCAGCTCGCAGCCCTCTTCATCACCGAGAAGTGAGAATCCATCGTCATCTTTCAGGTCGTAGCCCGCTCTCAACTTGCAACCCTCTATCCTTCTCTTGCAACCCTTTATCCCTCTTTCGCAACTCTTGGAAACTTCAATCGGTGCTGCCTCCGTCGGTGCACCCTCCATCGGCGCGCCCTCTGTCGGCGTTCACTCTCACTCGCAAGGCCTCCATTGGCGCTCGCTCTCTCTCGCTCAAACCTTACCTCCGTCGATGCTGATTCAATCGTCGCTGCCTCTCCCTCAATCGCCGTTCCTCCCTCAATCGGTGCTCAACCCTCACCATAACACAAGAAGGTACGGATTTAAAGATTTAATCCCTTTTTGTTTCTCTGTTTCAACCCTCCACAAATTTCTCTATTTCAACCCACACCATAACGCTGATTAATGTTTTCTTTTCTTATATAATCATCTCTTGCAACTGTAATCACCTATCTTTTTGTTTTGTTTCTATTATGTGGTGAACTCTCTAGTTTGACTGCATTCGTGTGGGGAATGTGATGGATTGTCTATTTTATTATATGTGCTTTGCCTTACCATGACACGCATGCATTTGTTCGAATAGTATAAATACTTGATATAAGGTTTGAATGATATGATCATTTGTTATTTTGTTTGATTATGATGTAAATTGCTTATTGGAATGGTTTCTGATGTTTGTCTTCAATTTTTTGGTAAAGGAATACTAAATGGAGGTTTCTTGAGGGTGTGAGGGTCTCTGGTGCACTGCCACCTAGAACGGTCTTGGTGCAGCAGTGTATCTGTGATAAAGGTGTGTTGGAAGTTCTATGCAACTATGTGAGTGCTCAATTTGTTTTTGTTTTTGTATTTGATTTTTGTCTAATGGAATTGAATAGTTAGATAAAAGTTTCAATTACAAGCAGCTCCATCAAAGAAGTTTCAAACTTTCAACCTTCAAGACATGTAATAGGCTTATGTACTGCGGTTTGCATTTCATCAAAAGAAAATTATTTCCTAGCTTAAATGCTGTAATTTTGCAATAATCTGATGGTAGGAAGCTAAGCATTTGACCTGAATCAAATAAGTATCCTCTGTTCATACTCATTTTTTTTGGGGCCTGGATATATGTTTTTACTTTTTATCCTAATATGTTCTCTGCAGATATGATTTAGTATAGAGAGAGTTTTACTAATACAAAAGGGAAATGATTTTATAGAGAAAGTGAACTTCTATGTATTTAATGCCATTGGAAACTCAGATTTTATCTTTCCTATAAAAATTCTTCTGTTTTTGTATTCTTCACAAATGCCCTTTGTAAAACTGATAAAGATATAAATTCTATTAGCTGCTGTCTGGTATACCAATGTGTTTTCTAGTCCAAATTTTTAAGAGTTTGCTTAATTCATTTTTTAGGTTTCATGGGGAGAATCAAGTATGATTCAAGCTGAAAGGTTATTTTCCTGAACCCAAAGAACAAGGAAATGTTGCTGGAGAACTTCAAAGAACAGATTGCTTTGTCTGTGAGAAGCATCCAGTGGAGCTATGCAATATTCTGATCTACTTCATCTACCCAACTCAGGTACTAACTTCTAACTAACTGTTTCCTTGAATTTCAGTTCTGTTTTGTGATTTTTTTTCATTTTCTGTTTCTTGAATATGTGTTGTTTGTGAAAATACCTCAATGGACTTCGTATGACGAAACACATCATGACTTGTTTCTTCTTCTTCTCTAATATGAACAACTCAATACAATAGCTTCTTAGACAACACCACAATTCAATAATACTGCTATTCAAAATCAATTTCTTTCTATTCATGGTGCCCATTTAGTAGGGTGTTGAGTTGGGGGGAAGGATATTACAATAGAGACATTAAGACAAGGAAGACAAGTCAAGGAGTGGAACTCAATTCTGATCAGATAGGGTTTCAGCGGAGTGAGCAGCTTTGAGAGTTATACAAGTCCCTCAAAGCTATAGATGCCAGCCCTCAAATTAAGGTTGTTTTGTGTGTTGGGTTAAGTTTTCTTCAAACAAAAATGGTAGCTGTTTTTAGCATTGTTTTTTCCAATAGAATCTGAGTCTCCGGCAAGAGAAATAGAAAAAAAGATTTGAGAAAAAAAGGTTTTTCCATGAGCATTGGTTTTTTTTTTGCCTTTTGACTTTTCAGTATGAATCTAGCTAAATACATACTTTTTTTTCTTATCTTGACATAATTTACAGCAACTTCACCGATGCTCTCCCTTTGGTACGTGTTCTTCATGTGATTAGTTCAAATTGTAAATAATTAAAGGCCAAATATTCATGTTGGAGCTTAATGGGATGTGTGATTTTGATTTTTGATGTGTTGTTTCTGTTTCAGGTGAAGTACTACTCTGAGAATAACAAGAGGCTTATTCACTTCTCTACTTGTGAAGTTGCATTTATTCTGCCCTGCAGAGGTCAGTAACTCTTCATAACTTAATTGTTATCAGATCTCATTATCCTTCTTGTTGCTGCAGCTGTGTTATTAGAACTCCTTTTTTTATTTTTTACTTTTTATTTCGTATCTTATCTGAAATTGTTGGTTATAATGGCTTTCCAAAAGGATTTTATCGAAATGTTCAATCATAGGCATTTAGTTGACACTTTTCGAGACTATAAGTATCTGGGAACCCGAAACCGTGTTGATGGAACAGTTGTGGAGTAAGCAGCTCAATTATTTATCCATTATGCTTTCTTGTCCTTCTTTTCGTTTATAATAAAACTTATTTATGAACTTCTCATCATTTCCACTCTTATTCCACTGTCAAGGTACAAGTGGATGACTTTTGGAGAAGCAGGTACTGCACGGTCAGCTATAGGCTCTGGTCTGATTTATTATGGAATTCCAAAGGTTAATTCTGTAATATAGTCATGAACCTCAATTATTTATTTCAATACTTGGCATATATAATTACCTAACCACTGGTACGTGCATTTCCAGGAGCTTGCTCTCCCTTTTCTTTTTATTATTTTCTATTTTATAAAAGAAACACAAAATATTTCTTTTTACTATTTTTTCTTTGCACTAACATGGTGATTGTAGTTTCTTACCACCATCTGTAGTTGCTAATGATTTATAATTTTATTTATTCAAGAAGCATCATTTATGATTTCATTGCTAAGTACTTGTTACCACTTGCCTTTTTCTGCCTTGGATGTAGGGAAGCAGTAATCTTCAGCCCTTTAGCCACCAAAACCTGATGATGTTGCAACTGTTTGCTATACAAGTGGTACAACTGGAACCCCAAAGGTGAGTAGGTTCTTGCCAAATTACTATTTTTTGTTTATGGTAGATGTTGTGTGCATGAAATTCTTTCCTTGGTAATGGTCACTTTATAGAACATTCTTCATTTATCCTTCTGCTAAACAGATTCTCTTTAGGGGGCTGTCTTGACCCATGCAAACTTTATTGAAAATGTTGCTGGGACCACTATGGATGAAAAATTTGGCCCTTCTGATGTGTGAGTTCATTTTGAATGCCTACGTCATATTGTCCAGTAGTATTATTGTCATATTTTGGCTCATAAAATATTCTAAATGTTCTTGCTCTGGATTCCTTTTTATTTTCAGTTATATATCATATCTCCCTTTAGCACACATTTATGAGCTGACAAACCAAGTCATGCATGTACATTTTGATGAGACTCAGATCACACATCTGCCAAAAGAGGTCCAGAAGATATTGAGGTTAGAACATGGCTTCAATTGGGGTGTCAGAGATGCTTGGAAACCCCATCAAGTTGAGTGGTGCAACAAGGTCAGCACCATCAACTTCTAGCCCTGCCACCTTCGAGACTGTGGCTCTCTTTGGTAAGAAGAAGGCAGTACCACCTCCTCCTTCAAAGAAAGCTGCTACTGCTGTCACTCCTACCAATGATGAACTCGCCAAGTGGTATGGTAAGTGGTTGCTCCTATCTTCACATCCTTTCCTTCTTTTGTTCTTTACCATATGTAATCTAGTTACCAAAAAAACTTCAACATGAACTACTTTTTATTAAATTATAAGTATTCTTTAAGCGGAAATTCAGTATAGAATATGCAAATAAATTGAGAGAACCAAAGTAGCTAACAAGTCCATAGAGTATAGACATGGTTGTGTTCTTTTGACAATGTAATTTGTTGAAATATGGTAACCGAGAAAGGAAGAGAAGGAACTAACAAAGATTGACTTAGCAGTAAGAGGAGGGTAACTTATTGCTATAGCCTATAATCTCCTAATTAGTCCTAATTAAGTTCTTGTAATGAACTAACAAAGTTTTTTTTATATACTCTAGTTGTACAATTCAAGGTAGGAAACTAGTTTCTGATCATTGCTTCCATTTGGTGATAGGTCCTGACAGAAGGATCTTCTTGCCAGAGGGTCTCTTGGACCAATCCAAGATCCCACCATACTTGACTGGAGAAGTGCCCAGAGAGTATGTGGATTCTTCTGTATCTAGTTCCCTTTGAATCCTAAACATTGTGAAACTTTGACTTGTTTTGCTTAAATTTTCTTTGATATTTGTTGATGCAGCTATGGTTATGATCCTTTTGTTCTCAGCAAGAAGCCGGAGGACTTTGCCAAGTATGTCTTAACACTTTTTGTCAAACTTGATATATATCCTTTTGGTCACATTAGTTTACAAACTGCTTTAAATACATTTATTATTTGAAGTATACTAGTTGATCCCTTTTTTCTGATGTTAAATTGCTCTCTAGTATGCTTGGCAAGTAAATTCACTTTATTGAATGGGAATGATCATCTTTCTTATTCCAGAATTGGTTTCAAGTAGAAAATAAATGTATAAATGCATGCATTAAAAGATGAACAAAGAACTATATCTCTGTTCTCTCCTTGTTTAAGTGAATGCTCATTAGCTCAGGAGCTTGTGTTCAAAATTTTACTCGTAATTAATGAGACTGAGCTTATATTTATGCAGTATAATTGAATGGTTTTGTAGGATTCTGGCTGAAGTTGAAAACCTTGCTACTAATTGTAATGAGACTGAGCTTAAGTTGTATTGTTTCTGTATTTTTTTTCAATTTTTAGTTTTGGAATTCGAACTCAAGATTTATTTTGTATTTGAGTATTAGATTTTTAATGTATAAAACAATTATCGCAAAAATTATGTCACTAATTATTGTTTAATTTATGTTGTACTAAAAGTTGCATGCTATATTTGTAGGTTTAGTAATAAAAAAGGTTTGAAAATTTATATCTTGTAGGTAAAAATAACAAAAAGGATTTTTTTTAATTTTATAAAGCTATTGCCACGCTTTTAAAGTGTGGCCATATAACTGGCTATCGCCACGCTTTAAAGTGTAGCCATATCTTTCTCTATCAGCACGTTTTTAAAGAGTATCCAAAACAAACATTCTGGGACATTTTAAAAGCGTGGCGATATGTGCACTTTTTGGTACGCTTTTTAAGCGTACCTATAGGTTAAGATCTATGGCTATGCTTTTAAGCGTGGCAAGAAATGAAAGCGTGCCAACAAAAAAAGCATGCCGATAGAACCACAAAAGCGTGGCGATAGAGCAATCGGCACGCTGGCAGATGTGACCCTTTCAAAAGCGTGCCGAAAGTTCAAAAAGCGTGGCAAAAAGCTATCGGCACGTTTTTTTGCACTTTTCGGCACGCTTTTAAAGCGTGGCAGAAAGCTTATTTTCTTGTAGTGACTCGAAGTGGATTTTCTAGAGCTACAGAAGCCCAATTGACGCGCTCTCAATTGCGTTGGAAAGTAGACATCCTGGGCTTTTCAGAAATATATAATAGTCCATACTTTGCCCAAGAATTGATGACTCAAACCGGCGTTTCAAATCAGCTTCAGAATTCCCGGTGTTTAACGCCGGAACTGGCACAAAAGTTTGAGTTAAACGCCCAAATTGGCACAAAAGCTGGCGTTTAACACCAGAAAAAGTCTCTGCACATGAAAGCTTCAATGCTCAGCCCAAGCGCACACCAAGTGGACCCCGGAAGTGGATTTTTACGTCATTTACTCATTTCTGTATATCATAGGTTACTAGTTCACTATGACACAATACACGTTTCATATTGTATCTTCTATGGCATGAGTCTCTAAACCCCATGGTTGGGGGTGAGGAGCTCTGCTATGTCTTGATGGATTAATGCAATTACTACTGTTTTTCATTCAAACACGCTTGTTTCCATTCTAAGATATCACTTGCTCCTCAACTTGATGAATGTGATGATCCGTGACACTCATCATCATTCTCACCTATGAACGTGTGCCTGACAACCACTGTGTGCCTGACAACCACCTCCGTTCTACTTTAGATTGAGTGGATATCTCTTGGATTCTTTAGCCAGAATCTTCATGGTATAAGCTAGAATATATTGGCAGCCATTCTTGAGAATCCGGAAGGTCTAAACCTTGTCTGTGGTATTCTGAGTAGGATTCAGGGATTGAATGACTGTGACGAGCTTCAAACTCGCGATTGTGGGGCGTTAGTGACAGACGGAAAAGAATCACTGGATTCTATTCTGACATGATTGAGAACCGACAGATGAATAGCCGTGCTGTGACAGAGCGCGTTAAACATTTTCACTGAGAGGATGGGAGGTATCCATTGACAATGGTGAAACCCTACATACAGCTTGCCATGGAAGGAGCCTTGCGTGCATGAAGAAGATAGAGCATCTCCAAAACCTCAGCCTGTTCTCCATTACTGCAAAATAAGTATTTATTTCATGTTCTTCTACTTTTCACAATTAAACTTGAGAATTATTGATATCCTGACTATGAGTTACAAGATAACCATAGCTTGCTTCAAGCCGACAATATCCGTGGGATCCACCCTTACTTACGTAAGGTATTACTTGGACGACCCAGTGCACTTGCTGGTTAGTTGTGCGGAATTACAAAAGTGTGATTGCAATTTCATGCACCACCAAGCTCAAGAGCAACATCACCAAAAGCATTCCAGTTATTTAGATAAAACCTTGTTATTCTTTTATTTTTCTTTTTCCTTTGCACAATTATAAATTAAGAATGTTATCACATCACACACTAGAACAAATAGAAAGTGGATTCAAAATAACACCACATGCATTAAAAATGGTAAGAGAGATTGAGTTTCAAATTCTAATACCTTAACTATATAAAAAACTGAAATTAAAATTTCAAAAAGGATAGTTTCATAATACAATAATATGGAAGCATGTGTGTTACCTCTGTTCTTCCCCTTACTATTTGGATATTTGATGAACTGATGATTCCAACAACATGCTTCAAGAATACGCATCTCTTGTTCATGGACTCCATCAGCGTAACTTCCCATTCTATCCATTTCAATTGCAAAAACAGAGAAAAATCACAACTCATAAAAAAGGAACTGAATCTAATTACACAAGAAAAAAAAAGCAGCGAAAAATTCAACTGGACAAGCTATAGCCAAAATAACTCTGGGAAGACCAGCACCTATTCCAACGTCTACGAGGCTAAGATTTTCGTGTGACGGAGCACCACCGAAGCGCGTGTGGTAGCAATCCCTAAGAGGAGGGAGGATCGCGAGCGAGTCCTCGACGTGCCTCTCCATGACTTTGCCAGAATCTTTGACTGCTGTGAGATTCATGAGCTGTAATTGAAAATGCAAAAATTAAGTGTTAATGTAGTTGAAGAGTTGAAAGAATTGGAAAGTATGAATTGATGAAGTTATTGCATGTAGATGAAGAAGACAACACTTTCATGTAGAACCTTGATTGCGACAGCGACGAGGACATGAATGGCAGCAACGACGAGAATGGCAGCAGCGACGAGCTTACTTTTGCTCTGATCTCAGACGCTACAGTGAGCTTCATGGTGACAATGGCGAAGAGATGAATACGGTGGCGGCGAGTAGATCTAGGGTTTCGTTGGATCTCACTCTTCTTCCTCTTCTAATTTTTTAGACAAGTTTTGATTGGAGTGAAATTTGTTTGGGTCAGAGTAGGTTAAGAATTGATTATTTGTTTGAGCAATTGGGCTTCAAAATGTAAATTAGAATTAATCAATGGAGGTTTCATATTTTGCCATAAATATAATATGTTATGGAGGTTTTTTAAAACTTTCACAAAATAATTGCCATAAATAAGCAGAAATTTTGTAGTGGTAGTTTGTATATATAAAACTATGTAGTCACTTCACTTCTTCTATTTACTTCTTTTTCTCTTTCTATTTACTTCTTCTCCTATTAAAGTTATGTGAATTAACTCTATGCCCAATAATATCATGAATAAATCATCCATAATTACTAGAAATAATAGAAGAGTTTCAATGAAGAGAAAAAGAGACAAGACATTTGCACTAAGAAATGGTTAATTTGTATAACATATCTTTGTTGTTGTCATTATATATAGTTAATAATTTAGTTTTGTTCCTATTTTATCGTTTTCTAATTTTTTTATTTAGTTAATATATTACTTGAGTTATGATGACAACTCATCATATACCCATTTTTTCAAGCTAATTTCACTTGTTTCACTAGTTTTTATGCACTTTCTTGCATCCTAAGTAAGTAATTTGGAATGAAAATGCATAACTTCTTTAAATCAAACAACCACCATTAATTGATGCTAAATCATGAGGTTTGAGCTTAAATTAATTGATTTTTAATGAATTATAAACCTTATGAGTTTAGAGATACTTTGATTGGTTGTTTTGGTTTCTTATAGGTGAAGAAAGGAAGAAAAGAAGAAAAACGTGGCTTAAGAAGTGTGACCAAGAGATAAGAAGTATGGCTCATAGAAGGAGGAAGCAAACATTGCCCCCTCCACAAGGGCACACTGCCCTCCAGGAGAGCAACATAATGAATCAAGTCTTGAAAAGCAACATTGCCCTGCACACAACAAGGGCGGAGCATAATTTGATGCTAAGGATCAAAGAGAGCAAAAACTCTGCCCTGCCCTCCTCAAGAGCAATATCGGGCTTCACCCAAGAAAAATTCAAAGGAAATTGTTTCGTAATGCCTCCTATGGGTTTCGAACCCAAAGACAAAGAGGAAAAGAGTAGCGCTCAAGCACAATAAAATCTAGCAGAAAGTGGCTTGCTTTCATTCTCCATGAATCGAACACGGCACCATGAGGAAGTAAGGAACTAGGCGTGACTTTGGTGCCAAGAAAACCAAGGAAAAGAAGCAGTGTGCGCCTCCACCAAGTTTCAAACTTGGAACTTCACTTTTGGAAACATTACCCTGCCCTCCGCGAGGGCAGGGTAGCATTTTGTGGTGCACAGCCAGCGCACCAGATTGGCACACACCAAGGACTCTCGGCAGCAGCAGCACGCATGGGCAGCAGAATCTGGTGCACCAAAAAAACTCTGCCCTGCCCTCCACAAGGGCAGGGCAGCATCCTGCAGCATCGCACGCACCAACACGCACGCACCAATTCCTGCCCTCCACAAGGGCAGGGCAGCCTCCTGGAAGCCAATTTTTCATGGGCTAAAAATTGAATTAAAAATCCAATTTAATTCATTTCTTCACCAAATCAAAAGCCCATCCAAATCCCAAGATCCAAGAATAGAAAGTGTATAAATAGGAGATAGTTTGATGTAATTAGCACCTTTATTTTGAGCTTTGAACTTTTACTTTACTTTGAACTTTTGAACCTTCTTTTGAGTTTTGGAATTCTGAGACTGCACTGAGAGCTAGGCACTGAGATTTCAGAGAATTGGGGAGGAGAATTGATCTCTCTTCTTCCTCGTTCTTGCTTGAGCATTTTTACTTTTCTTGTTTGAGTCTTGGGTGTGAAGAATTGAGGAATTTCTGTCTCAATCTCCATTCAAGATCTCTTTAATTTCTCTTCTGCATAATTGAGTTCAATTACATTTCCTTTACTGCTTCTTATTTAATTTCTTGTTAATTGATTTGTGAACTTGGATCTGGGAAGGAAATTGAGATCTAGACTTTGCTATCGAGTCTCTAGAGTCCTGAGATCCCATTTTCCTTTTTGGTTCTTCTGTGAACCCCTGCTGCAATTTAATTTCATTTCCTGTTTGAATTCTAGTTATTTCCAATTCATCTTCTACTTTATTAATTGTTGCAATTTAATTTCCCTTGCTGAAATTCTGAATTCCCAATCCTCAACTCCCTTTTTCCATTCAAGCAATTTACATTTCTTGCATTTTAAGTTACTGCAATTTACATTTCTTGCACTTTAAGTTTCAGTCATTTAATTTCTTGTTTTTTTAGATTCAGCACCTTTACTTTTCGTTCTCTTTAATTTCTGCAATTCATCCCTCTCCCTTTACATTTCCTGTTATTTACTTACTGTTGGATACAAAATCACTCAACCAATACTTGATTCGCTTGACTAAATCAACCACTAAACTAAAATTTCTCAATCCTTCAATCCCTGTGGGATCGACCTCACTCCCGTGAGTTTTATTACTTGATGCGACTCGGTACACTTGCCGGTGAGTTTTGTGTTGGATCGTTTTCCACACATCAAGTTTTTGGTGCCGTTGCCGGGGATTGAAATTGATTGACAATGATTAAGTGAAGTGGAGGACTAGATTAAGCACTTTTTCTTTTCTGTTTCTTTAAGTTTTACTAACACACTAACTGTTTGAATTTTTGCTTAAACTAACTAAAACTTCATTCTAGCAATAGATTGAAGTTTCACTGGTTTTCTAGATCTGTGTGTTTATTGTTGTGTGTTTGTATGTCAGGTACAGGAAGATCTTCTCCTATTCTCTTTGAAATTGACCAAAGAACTCTTTGAAGATTAAGAAGAGCTGAAAGAGGGAAGAACGTTATTGGAGAGGAAGAATCTGAGGAGGAATTCCAAGAATTATTGGAGAGGAAGAATCTGAGGAGGAATTCTAAGAGATGGAAGGAGATCCATCAAATCTCAATCAACCAGGAGGAGGGGCCAACAATAACTCACAACAAAGAAGGGTCCTGGCTTCATACACATTTGCAAATGTTAGACACTGTGGTAGTAGCATTCTTACTCCTAATGTCAATGCAAACAACTTTGAACTAAAGCCACAACTCATCACTTTGGTTCAAAACAACTGTTCTTTTGGAGGAGGGCCATTGGAGGACCCAAATCAACACTTATCTACCTTCTTGAGGATTTGTGACACTGTCAAAACCAATAGTGTGCCTCCTGACAGCTACAAGTTACTGCTCTTTCCATTTTCTCTCAGGGACAAAGCCACTCAATAGTTAGAAACATTTCCAAAGGAGAGCATCAACACTTGGGATAATTTGGTGAGCAAGTTTCTTGCCAAATTTTATCCCCCTCAAAGGATCATAAGATTGAAGACTGAGGTGCAGACATTCACTCAAATGGAGGCTGAAAATTTATATGAAGCATGGGAAAGGTATAAGGCACTACTGAGGAAATGTCCACCAGAGATGTTCACTGAGTGGGACAAGCTGCAGAACTTCTATGAAGGACTTACTTTGAAGGCTCAAGAGGCACTTGATCATTCAGCCGGAGGCTCATTACAACTCATAAAAACTATAGAGGAAGCTCAAAATCTCATTGATATGGTGGCTAACAACCAATATTTCTTTGCTCACCAAAGGCAATGCCAACCATCACAAAGGAGAGGAGTAATGGAGTTGGAAGGAGTGGATTCAATCCTAGCTCAGAACAAAATGATGCAGCAGCAAATTCAACAACAGTTTGAGCAGATGGCTAAGAGAATTGACAGCCTTCAAGTTGCATCAGTGAGTGCCACAAGCCAACCATCAACTACAAAATGAAGAAATTCAAGAGGAGCAACAGCAAGAGCAAGTCCAATACATGCATATCAGAATTTTGGATCAAATGAAGTCTATGGTGATACTTACAACCCCTCTTGGAAAAACCATCCCAATCTTAGATGGGGAGACAACCACAATCAAACTCAGCAGCCATGGCAAAGGAACTCAAATCAAAACAATTGGAAAAACACAAACCAAAACAACCAGCCAAACACTAACCAAAACACATACAGAAAACCACAAAACACTTATCCCAACTCTAACCATTATCCATCTAATAACCACCCAACTAACCAAAACACCTACTATCATCCAGCAACACCCCACAACCAACCAATCTCACAAGACTCTCAGACAATTACTAATCTAGAGATGCTCATGGAGAAGATGATGAAGAACCAAGAATTGACCACAAAGAACCAAGAAGCCTCCATGAAGAATCCAGAGAGGCAGATTGGGCAAATCTCCAAGCAGATTTCTGTTGAAAAACCATCAAGCTCACTACCAAGTGACACCATTCCTAATCCAAAAGAGGAGTGCAAGGCGATACAGTTAAGGAGTGGAAAAATCCTGTTAAAAGATGAAGAAGCCACCAAGAAGCCCAAGGAAAGTGACAAGAAACAAGTTGAAAAAGAGGCAGCCAATGATGAAGATGCAACAGCAAGCAATCTCCCTCAGAATCAACCTAAAGAAAAAGAAGATAGACAACAAAATCTGAAGAAGAGAAGGCAGATCATGGAAGAACCAAATCCAAGACAACATCAAGTGGTGAAAAACTTAACACCTCCACTGCCTTATCCCCAAAGATTCCACAAAGAGACTAAGGACCAACACTTTTCTAAATTCTTTGAGGCTTTCAAGAAGCTAGAAATCAACATACCCTTGGCTGAGGCATTGGAGCAAATGCCTCTATATGCCAAGTTCTTAAAGGAGCTCATCAATAAGAAAAGGAGTTGGAATGAGAAGGAGACTGTAATGCTCAGTGAAGAATGCAGTGCATTAATCAGAAAAGGGCTCCCTCCCAAGCTTGAAGATCCTGGAGGTTTCTTCCTGCCTTGCACTATTGGAAGCCTATATATCAACAAGGGGATGTGTAATTTAGGAGCAAGTATAAATCTAATTCCATCTTCCTTAGTGAAAAAGCTTGGCATAGGAGAGGTGAAACCAATACAGATGTCCTTGGAATTGGTAGACCAATCAGTAGTATATCCTAAAGGGCTTATTGAGAACCTTTTAATTAAGGTTGACAGGTTTATCTATCCAGCAGATTTTGTGATCCTGGATTCTTCAGAACATGGAAATGACTCCATAATACTTGGTCGACCATTTTTGGCCACTGCTAGAGCCATTGTAGATATAGAGCAGGGAGAGCTAACCCTCAGGATGCATGAAGAAAGCATCACCCTGAAAGTATTTCCAGAACCACAAAGTAATGAAGGAACAAGCAAGACAAGTAGTGACTCTCCTCTAAAGCAAGCAACCAACAATACAGTAGAACAGAAAAATGAGCAGGTGCAAGAAGGAGAAGGAATTCAAAAAGAAGTCGGGATGATAAACAAACAAGAAGGTATCACAACTCAAGTCACTGTCAGGGGAGAAAGATCAACAAGAAAGAAAAAGATGAAGAACAAGAAGAAGGCTTACAAAGGGTGGAAAAATAAGAAAATCCCAACTGAAGGATTTTCCAAAGGTGACAAGGTGCAACTAGTATATCAACAGCTGGGAACAGAAGATCATTACACTGTCAACCAAGTACTCTTTCTTGAGCACATTGAAATTGAGCATCAAGGCACACAGAGAAAGCTTACAGTGAGAGGGGACAAGTTGAGACATCACCAGCATCAACCACCCTAAAGGGAGATCAATGTCAAGCTAGTGACAATAAAAGAGCGCTTGTTGGGAGGCAACCCAACCTGAGGTAGTTTTCTTTTCATAGCTCTTTCAATAAAAATGTTGAATAATTGATATGCATTATAAGGAGCTAAGTTTGGTGTTGCACACCAAAACAATTTAAGGGAGAATGAAAGATTCTAAGTTTGGTGTTCCACCAAAATCTCACTTAAAAGAACATTCTCACCTCCTGCATAATGCTAGCTCCAAGCAATCAAGCAACTTATCCAACTATTTAACTGCTTTCTAGTTTTAATTCCATAACCTTTAGCAAGGACACAAGATTTCACATATGGTTATGTTGATGCATGAAAAATAGTGGCAAGGAACTAAGTTTGGTGTTCACACACCAAAGTAAGTTCAAAAAGCCATAATCATTTTTAGACTAACCATGCACTTAAGGGCTTGAGAAGCAAGCAACTTTTGAGAATAATGAAGGAAATTAGCCAATAATTGAAGACAGTTTGCATTGTGACTCAAAAGGGATATAACAGAAGGAAGAATCAAAGGGCTGCAACTTCAAAGGTTGTATCTAAACTTAATCCTTGCTGCTATAAATTGTTTTGAATCTGGGAGCCCTTATATGTCCTGATAAGGTGTTTATCTGGTTGCAAGTGGAATTGTTTGTTAAGTATGCTTATCTGCATGATACTTGTCATTCATTACTCAGCTTAAATTTTGTTTTGTTTCCCATATGCTTGAATAAATTGGTTGAATTAGAAAGTAAACATCTAATGTTGCATAAGTTAGAATAGAAGTTAGTGGTGGTAGGTGTTTGATTCAATTGTTAGCTCATAGAATAATTGCTGCATCACGATATGTTACTTGAAGCTTAAGCTAGTTTGCTGCTATGACCCTTCAATCAATGAAAATCCCTTGGAAATAAAGCAAAATCAAAAGAAAGGAAAAAGAAAAAGCTAAAAGCTGGCAAAGAAACAAATAATAAGGCTAGGCACCAATAGCTTGGACCCTAGGACACATGCCTGTGGTGTTCTTGTACTAGGATATGCTTGGACAAGTAAATTCTAAGCGGTATTTCAAAACCTGACCACTTAGATCAACTGATTTGGGATGGCCAATTGAAAGTCTACAATAAAGAGCAACCTAGTTACAAAGCATTTAGTTATCCAAAAAGATGCTGGGCATCAATGATCCTAGGAGGAAATGGTGAGCCATGTGTCTGTGGTAAAGAAATGTTGAGCCAAAAATAAAGCCAAAGGCTGCTGCAACATTCGCCACCAAGCCTTCAATAAATAATAGGCTCTCTAATGCAAAAGAAATAAGAAAAAAAGCTAACAAGGGAAATAATTAAAAAGTAAGGTGTTATAGCAGCAACCTTGGTGAACCCTTTAGGAGACATTGTTTGTTATGACAGCAAGTAATAAATGAACTACTATTGATTTGCATGAAACTCCATGAACCAAGTTCTACTATATGCCTAATAAGGAAATGTTTGCTCTTCTTTTTCATTTCATTTCCTCTTAATTTTGATGCTTGCTTGGGGACAAGAAAGATTTAAGTTTGGTGTTGTGATGACAAGTCATCATATACCCATTTTTTCAAGCTAATTTCACTTGTTTCACAAGTTTTTATGCACTTTCTTGCATCCTAAGTAAGTAATTTGGAATGAAAATGCATAACTTCTTTAAATCAAACAACCACCATTAAATTGATGCTAAATCATAAGGTTTGAGCTGAAATTAATTGATTTTTAATGATTTATAAACCTTATGAGTTTAGAGATACTTTGATTGGTTGTTTTGGTTTCTTATAGGTGAAGAAAGGAAGAAAAGAAGAAAAACGTGGCTTAAGAAGTGTGACCAAGAGATAAGAAGTGTGGCGCATAGAAGGAGGAAGCAAACATTGCCCTCCACAAGGGCACACTGCCCTCCAGGAGAGCAACAAAATGAATCAAGTCTTGAAAAGCAACATTGCCCTGCCCATAACAAGGGCGGAGCACAATTTGATGCTAAGGATCAAAGAGAGCAAAAACTCTGCCCTGCCCTCCTCAAGAGCAATATCGGGCTTCACCCAAGAAAAATTCAAAGGAAATTGCTTCATAATGCTTCCTATGGGTTTTGAACCCAAAGACAAAGAGGAAAAGAGTAGCGCTCAAGCACAATAAAATCAAGCAAAAAGTGGCTTGCTTTCATTCTCCATGAATCGAACACGGCACCATGAGGAAGTAAGGAACTAGGCGTGACTTTGGTGCCAAGAAAACCAAGGAAAAGAAGCAGCGTGCGCCTCCACCAAGTTTCGAACTTGGAACTTCACTTTTGGAAACATTGCCCTGCCCTCCGCGAGGGCAGGGCAGCATTTTGTGGTGCACAGCCAGCGCACCAGATTGGCACGCACCAAGGACTCTCGGCAGCAGCAGCACGCACGGGCAGCAGAATCTGGCGCACCAAAAAAACTCTGCCCTGCCCTCCACAAGGGCAAGGCAGCATCCTGCAGCATCGCACGCACCAACACGCACGCACAAGGGCCGCACGCACCAATTCCTGCCCTGCCCTCCACAAGGGCAGGGCAGCCTCCTGGAAGCCAATTTTTCATGGGCTAAAAATTGAATTAAAAAACCAATTTAATTCATTTCTTCATCAAATCAAAAGCCCATCCAAATCCCAAGATCCAAGAATAGAAAGTGTATAAATAGGAGATGGTTTGATGTAATTAGCACCTTTCTTTTGAGCTTTGAACTTTTACTTTACTTTGAACTTTTGAACCTTCTTTTGAGTTTTGGAATTCTGAGACTGCACTGAGAGCTAGGCACTGAGATTTCAGAGAATTGGGGAGGAGAATTGATCTCTCTTCTTCCTCGTTCTTGTTTGAGCATTTTTACTTTTCTTGTTTGAGTCTTAGGTGTGAAGAATTGAGGAATTTCTGTCTCAATCTCCATTCAAGATCTCTTTAATTTCTCTTCTGCATAATTGAGTTCAATTACATTTCCTTTACTGCTTCTTATTTAATTTCTTGTTAATTGATTTGTGAACTTGGATCTGGGAAGGCAATTGAGATCTAGACTTTGCTATCTAGTCTCTGGAGTCCTGAGATCCCATTTTCCTTTTTGGTTCTTCTGTGAACCCATGTTGCAATTTAATTTCATTTCCTGTTTGAATTCTAGTTACTTCCAAATCATCTTCTGCTTTATTAATTGTTGCAATTTAATTTCCCTTGCTGAAATTCTGAATTCCCAATACTCAACTCCCCTTTTCCATTCAAGCAATTTACATTTCTTGCATTTTAAGTTACTGCAATTTACATTTCTTGCACTTTAAGTTTCAGTCATTTAATTTCTTGTTTTTTTAGATTCAACACCTTTACTTTCCGTTCTCTTTAATTTTTGCAATTCATCCCTCTCCCTTTACATTTCCTGTTATTTACTTATTGTTGGATACAAAATCACTCAACCAATACTTGATTTGCTTGACTAATCAACCACTAAACTAAAATTGCTCAATCCTTCAATCCCTGTGGGATCGACCTCACTCCCGTGAGTTTTATTACTTGATGCGACCCGGTACACTTGCCGGTGAGTTTTGTGTTGGATCGTTTTTCACACATCAAGTTACATGAAGGTATCATTTATGATTATTTGAATGATATATTGATATCAAGGTATATATTAGTTGATTTTTATTCTCTCTATTTGTGTTTCTCTAAATACATTGGTTTATTTAGATGAAGATACAACTCCTTTTGATGTCAACAATCATGTGGTGTTTGCACCAAGTGAAATTAAAGGTATGTAATTAATTTTGAGCACTAAATTTTGTATTTTTCCTTTTTTTTTGCCCTTAGTGTTGATTTGCATTATTTTATTTTTTGTAGCATATAATATTTCTCCTAATTTTAGTCTTTATGGTTGTTATAGTTACTTCTACGATTTTAGTAATGTATATATTATAAAAAATGATAAAACATATATTTCCTTTTTTGTTATCTATTCTAAAGTTATTATCAATAACCTATTCTATTTCCTTTTTATTCTTTTTCCCAACTCTGTAGCCAACAATACCAGTAGTCAGTCATTTACAGTTGCTAGAAAGAGTAGAAAACGTACAATGGAGAGGAAAACAGATGAGGCATCTGCAATAAGAAACAGTTAATTGATTCTTATGTCCATTACTATTTATTCAATTAAAGATGTATTGTCTATCTTTGCATGACTTCATGCATCTAATAATTTTTTTTATTTCCAATTAGAGAGATGAATGTATGATTCATCTGAATTGGGTCTTATTAGTTATGGTATGTGATTATATTTGTATTTATTTTGTTTTGGATACATGACTTCTTTTGTTTAAGTATCTATTTGCTTATTTAACAAAACATATTGGTTGATTTAGATGAAGATATTATGTATGAGACTCTCAGTGATGTATTCACAACCCGTATTAATGATATTGGCATGTTGATTACCACAATTTTTTTTAATGTGATGTGAAAATAATATTCACTATTTAATAAATAGGATACTTGGACCATGGTGATTGTAATTTAACTTGCACCTGGTGTGGTGCGGCTTTTTGGCATTATGAACATGTTTTAAGTGAGTCTAGAGTTAATCATCCAGTATTTTCAATGTGTTGTCTTAAAGGTAAAGTTCAATTGCCATTGTTAAAGGAGCCCCCTGAATTATTGGAGTCGCTCTTCAATGAAAATGATCATAGGAGTCAGCAGTTTCTGAAGAACATTCAGGCGTATAACAATTTGTTTTGTTTTACTTCTGTTGGTAGAAGGATTGACACATATCTTAGTAATGGAACAGGTCCACCTCAGTTCATTCTTTGTGGTCAAAATTACCATAGGATTGGTAGTTTACTTCTAAGGGCAGGTTAACGACAGAAATTTGCTCAGTTATATATATTTGATACCGAGAATGAGTTGGCAAATAGAAAGGGGGTATTTCGGAATGGTTATACTTGAGTAACTATAAATTATTTTTGTATTTAAATTTGTTTTTTGTTTTGCTCTTGTGTATAGGTAAGTAACATTTGTTTTTAAATAAAGTTTGACCACTGGTTCAGGTTCTTTGGATTCAACATTAATTGAAGATCTATTGAAAATGATCGATGAAAATAATATTGTTGCAAAATATTTTCGGATGGCTTGACAATTCTATCAGCAACATCCTGATGAATCTTTTTCCATTCGGTTGTTTAGACATCGAGCTACAGACCCTCGAGTGTATAGTGAACCGACAGTTGCTGAAATTGCTGGTCTTATTGTTAGCAACTTCGATGCCTCGGATGCTGGACGTGATATTGTTGTTCAATCTAAGAATGGATATTTACAGCGTATTCATGAGACACATACTTGCTATTGGCCATTGCAATATCCTTTGCTGTTCCCATATGGTGAAGATGGATACCAGGAAGATATACCGTACCGCCATGTTAGAAGTAGAGAAAACATACCCACAAGATAATGAGTTTCTCTTCGTGAATTTGTTTGTTTTCAAATTCAAGAATGAGAAGCTAAGTTTGGGACAATACTTAAATCCAGGAGGTTATTTCAACAATTTATTGTTGATTCTTGGTGCACGAAATTGTGATACACAATGGTGCCAACAACTTGTACGCACAATTCTAATCTCACTCTTTTTCACAACTTCACACAACTAACCAACAAGTGCACTGGGTCGTCCAAGTAATAAACCTTACGTGAGTAAGGGTCGATCCCACGGAGATTGTCGGCTTGAAGCAAGCTATGGTCACCTTGTAAATCTCAGTCTGTCGGATTCAAATGGGTGATAGAGTTTTCATAATTAAAAGATAAATAAACATAAAATAAAGATAGAGATACTTATGTAATTCATTGGTGGGAATTTCAGATAAGCGTATGGAGATGCATTGTTCCTTCTGAATCTCTGCTTTCCTACTGCCTTCATCCAATCCTTCATACTCCTTTCTATGGCAAGCTGTATGTTGGGCATCACCGTTGTCAATGGCTACTTCCCGTCCTCTCAGTGAAAATAGTCCAAAATGCGTTGTCACCGCATGGCTAATCATCTGTTGGTTCTCGATCATGTTGGAATAGGATTTGCTATCCTTTTGCGTCTGTCACTACGCCTAACACTCGCGAGTTTGAAGCTCGTCACAGTCATCCCTTCCCAGATCCTACTCGGAATACCACAGACAAGGCTTAGACTTTCCGGATCTCAGGAATGGCTGCCAATAATTCTAGCTTATACCATGAAGACTTCGATCTTTTGGAATGGAGGCTAAGAGATACACGCTCAATCTTAAGTAGAACGGAAGTGGTTGTCAGTCACGCATAATGATGATTGATGAGCGGATAATTTATACGCTTTTTGGCATTGTTTTCATATAGTTTTTAGTAAGTTTAAGCTACTTTTAGGACAAAAGGACTACTGATGCTGTTGGATTCTGACCTCCCTGCACTCGGAATGGATTTTCTGGAGCTACAGAACTCCAATTGGCACGCTCTCAACGGCGTTGGAAAGTAGACATCCAGGGCTTTCCAGCAATATATAATAGTCCATACTTTATTCGAAGAATGATGATGTAACTTGGCGTTGAACGCCTAGTACACGCTGCTGTCTGGAGTTAAACGCCAGAAAAACGTCATGATCCGGAGTTGAACGCCCAAAACACGTCATAACTCAGAGTTCAATGCCAAGATATGCCTTAGCACGTGAATTCATCAAGCTCAACCCAAGCACACACCAAGTGGGCCCCGGAATTGGATTTATGCATCAATTACTTACTCATGTAAACCCTAGTAGCTAGTCTAGTATATATAGGACATTTATCTATTGTATTAGACATCCTGGATTGTATTTTGAATCCTGTGATCACGTTTAGGAGGGCTGGCCATTCGGCCATGCCTGAACCTCTT
>NC_029774.3:97295489-97311008 GCF_000817695.3 Arachis duranensis | reverse complement strand
CCTCATTATCATTCTCACTTATGAATGCGTGTGATTGACAACCACTTCCGTTCTACATGCAACCGAGCTTGAATGTGTATCTCTTAGATTCCCCAACAGAATCTTTGTGGTATAAGTTAGATAGTTGGCGGCATTCATCTGGATCTGGAAAGTCCAACCTTGTCTGTGGTGTTCCGAGTAGGATCCTGGGAGTCCGAAAAGTCCAACCTTGTCTGTGGTGTTCCGAGTAGGATTCCGATCATGAATGACCGTGACGTGCTTCAAACTTTAACCTGCTGGGCGTTGGTGACAGACGCAAAAGAGGGATTCTATTCCAGTAGGAGCGGGAACCAACCGGTGATTAACCGTACTGTGACAGAGTGCGTTGCATAGTTTTCACTGCGAGGATGGGATGTAGCCATCAGCCACGGGTGATGCCTCCAGACTGGTTAGCTGTGCGAGTGACAGCCGCACAGGTTATTTCCCCGTGAGGAATGAAAGTAGCCACAGTTGATGGTGAACCCCTATACAAAGCTTGCCATGGAAAGGAGTAAGAAGGATTGAGTAGAAGAAGTAGGAGAGCAGGCGTCCAAGAGCCCTACAGCATCTCCATCCGCTTATCTGAAATCCCACCAATGAATCTGCATAAGTGTTCTATCCCTTTTATTATTCCTTTTTATTTATTATAATTACAATTCCTCTTTTTTCTGCCTGACTGAGATTTGCAAGGTGACCATAGCTTGCTTCATACCAACAATCTCTGTGGATTCGACCCTTACTCACGTAAGGTTATTACTTGGACGACCCAGTACACTTGCTGGTTAGTTGAACGAGATTGTGAAGGAAATAAACAATGCCCTCAGAGTATACATCTTTTATAAATACATAACAAGTGATCACAATTTCGTCCACCAAGTTTGAGTGTCACAGATCATCACATTCATTCGGTTGAAGTGTGAGTGAATATCTTAGAACAAGAATAAGCACGAATTGAATAGAAAATAGTAGTAATTGCATTAATACTCGAGGAACAGCGGATCTCTACACCCTTAATCTATGGTGTGTAGAAACTCCACCATTGAAAATACATAACTGAAAATAGGATAGGCATGGCCGAATGGCCAACCTCCCAAGTCTAAAGAAACATTCCAAAGATGCAAATTCCAAAGATGAAAATACACTAGTAAAAGGTCCTATTTATAATGAAACTAGCTACTAGGGTTTACAGAAATAGGTAAATAATGCAGAAATCCACTTCTGGGCCCACTTGGTGTATGCTTGGGCTGAGCATTGAGCTTTCCACGTGTAGAGGCTTCTCTTGGAGTTAAACGCCAGCTTTTATGCCAGTTTGGGCATTTAACTCCAACTTTTATGCCAGTTCTGGCGTTTTGACTTCAGAATAAGGCAGAGAAGGGGCGTTTGATCGCCAGTTTGCATCATCAAAACTCGAACAAAGTATATACTATTATATATTGATGGAAAGATCTGAATGTCTACTTTCCATTGCAATTGAGAGCGCGCTATTTGGAGTCATGTAGCTCTAGAAAATCTACTTTGAGTGCAGGAAGGTCAGAATCCAACAGCATCTGCAATCCTTTTTCAGCCTCTGAATCAGATTTGTGCTCAGGTCCCTCAATTTCAGCCAGAAAATACCTTAAATCACAGAAAAACACACAAACTCATATTAAAGTCCAGAAATATGAATTTTTCATAAAAACTAATAAAAGCATCCCAAAAAGTAGCTAGATCCTACTAAAAACTACCTAAAAACAATACCAAAAAGCGTATAAATTATCCGCTCATCACAACACCAAACTTAAATTATTGCTTGTCCCCAAGCAACTGAAAATAAAATAGGATAAAAAGAAGAGAATATAAAATGAATCCCACAGTATCAATGAAACTTAGTCCTAATTAGATGAGCGGGGCTTGTAGCTTTTTGCTTCTGAACAGTTTTGGCATCTCACTTTATCCTTTGAAATTCAGAATGATTGACATCTATAGGAACTCAGAATTTTAGATAGTGTTATTGATTCTCCTAGTTCAGTACGTTGATTCTTGAACACAGCTAATTTATGAGTCTTGGTCGTGACCCTAAGCACTTTGTTTTCCAGTATTACCACCGGATACATAAATGCCACAAACACAAAACTGGGTGAACCTTTTCAGATTGTGACTCAGCTTTGCTAAAGTCCCCAGTTAGAGGTGTCCAGAGTTCTTAAGCACGCTCTTTTTGCTTTGGATCACGACTTTAGCCACTTAGTCTCAAGCTTTTCGCTTGGACCTGCATGCCACAAGCACATGGTTAGGGACAGCTTGATTTAGCCGCTTAGGCCTGGATTTTATTCCTTTAGCCCTCCTATCCATTAATGCTCAAAACTTTGGATCCTTTTTACCCTTGCCTTTTGGTTTAAAGGGCCTTTGGCTTTTTCTGCTTGCTTTTCATAAACAACAAGATTAAAAATGCACTATTCAAGCATTCATTCAGAGAACAAAAAGTATTGCCACCACATCAAAATAATTGAACTAGTTTCAAGATAAAATTTGAAATCCAAGTACTTCTTGTTCTTTTGTAATTAAGCACATTTTTTATTTAAGAGAGGTGAAGGATTCATGGAGTTATTCATAGCTTTAAGACATAGACACTAGACAGTAATGATCATGTAGTGAAGACACAAACATAGATAGAACCTACAACATAAAACTGAAAATCAGAAAAAAAAATAGACAAGGAGATTAAGGAATGAGTCCACCTTAGTGAGGGTGGCGTCTTCCTCCTCTTGAAGAACCAATGGTACTCTTGAGCTCCTCTATGTCTCTTCCTTGCCTTTGTTGCTCCATCCCTAGTGATTTTGGTGCTCCTATCCCTAGTTGCTCCCAATAGTTGTGTGGAGGAAAATGTATCCCTTAAGGCATCTCAGGGATTTCTTGATGAGAGAATTCCTTATGCTCTTGTTGAGGTCCATGAGTGGGCTCTCTTGTTTGCTCCATCCTTTTCTTAATGATGGGCTTGTTCTCTTCAATGAGGATGTCTTCCTCTATGACAATTCCAGCTGAATTGCATAGGGATCACCTGTTTCTTGGCCATAACTTCATAGAAGTGGTCTTGATGGACCTTTGAGATGAATCTCTCCATCTCCCATGACTCGGAGGTGGAAGCTTTTGCCTTTTTTTTTTCTTTCTAGAGGTTTTTCCGGCTTTAGATGCCATAAATGGTTATGGAAAAATAAAAAGCAATGCTTTTACCACACCAAACTTAAAATATTTGCTCATCCTCGAGCAAAAGAAGAAGGAAATATGTAGAAGAAGAAGAAGAAAATGGAGGAGACGGAGGGTGTATAGGGTTCGGCCAAGAGGGAAGAAGGTGTTTGTGATGTATGAAAATGAAGGTGTGAAGGGGGGTATTTATAGGGAGAGTGGCCGAATGGTTTGGGTGGGTTTGGGAGGGAGATAGTTTTGAATTTTGAAGGTGGGTGGGGGTTTTTTGGGGAAGAGTTAAGGAAGTGATTGGTTAATGGTATTTGGGAAAGAGATATGGAGGTAATTGGTGAAGGGTATTTGGGGAAGAGTGTTGTAGAAAGGTGTGAAGAGGAGAGAGAGTTGAGGTTGGTGGGGATCCTATGGGGTCCACATATCCTGAGGAGTCAAGGAATTCGCTTCCCTGCTCTAATTGGGCATTCAAAACGCCTTAGAGTGCAATTCTGGCGTTTAAACGCCAGTCTACTGCCCTGTTCTGGCATTTAAACGCCAAACTTCCTTCCTGTTTTGGTGTCTAAACGCCAGTTTGTTGCCCTGTTCTGACGTTTAAATGAAAGTTTGGTGCCCTATTCTGGTGTTTAAATGCCCAGAAAGGTGCCAGATTAGGCTTGTAAACGCCCATTTTGCTACCCTTACTGGCGTTTAAACGCCAGTAAGTCCTTCCTCCAGGGTGTGCTATTTTTAATGTTGTTTTTGATTTTTTTTCTTTATTTTTGTAATTGTCTTTGTGACTTCACATGATCATCAACCTAAAAAAAACAAAATAATATAGATAAAATTAGAATAAAATTGGGTTGCCTCCCAATAAGCGCTTCTTTAATGTCAATAGCTTGACAGTGAGCTTTCATGGAGCCTCACAGATGATCAGAGTATGGTTGAGATCTCTCAACACCAAACTTAGAGTTTGGCTATGGCCTCCCAACACCAAACTTAAAGTTTGAATGTGGGGGCTCTGTTTGACTCTGTATTGGGAGAATCTCTTCATGCTTACTCTCCATGGTTACAGATGGAGAACCTTGAGTTTACTACAGGGCATTCTTCATTCACATGAAGGATCAACTCTTCTCTGTCAACATCAATTACAGCTCTTGCTATGGCTAGAAAGGGTCTTCCAAGGATGATGGATTCATCCTCATCCCTCCTAGTGTCTAGGATTATGAAATCAGCAGGGAAGTAAAGGCCTTCAACCTTCACTAGCATGTCCTCTACTAGTCCATAAGCCTTTTTTATAGATTTATCTGCCATCTCCAATGAGAATGTGGCAGCCTGTACCTCATAGATTCCCAGTCTCTCCATCATAAAGAGTGGCATCATGTTTATCCCTGACCCCAGGTCACACAAAGCTTTTTCAAAGGTCATGGTGCCTATGGTGCAGGGTATTAAGAATTTACCAGGATCCTGTTTCTTTTGAGGTAAATTTTGCTGAACCAATGTATTCAGTTCATTGGTGAGCAAGGGAGGTTCTTCCTCCCAAGTTTCATTACCAAACAGCGTGGCATTCAGCTTCATGATTGCTCCTAAATATTGGGCAACTTGCACTTCAACATTGTCTTGATCCTCTTCAGAAGATGAATAGTCATCAGAGCTCATAAATGGTAGAAGGAGGTCCAAGGGAATCTCTACGGTCTCTGTATAAGCCTTAAATTCCTTTGGTTCCTCATTAGGGGATTCCGTACTAACCATTGGACATCCCCTGATGTCTTCCTCATTGGGATTCACGTCCTCCTCCTCCTCTAAGGTTTCGGCCATGTTGATTATATCAGTGGCCTTACACTTTCCTTTGGGATTCTCTTCTGTATTGCTTGGGAGAGTGCTAGGAGGAGTTTCAGTAACCCTTTTACTCAGCTGGCCCATTGTGCCTCCAAATTTCTAATGGATGATCTTATTTCAGTCATGAAACTAAGAGTGGCCTTAGATAGATCAGAGACTATGTTTATTAAGCTAGAAGGATTCTGCTCAGAATACTCTGTCTGTTGCTGAGGTGATGATGGGAAAGGCTTGCTATTGCTAAACCTGTTTCTTCCACCATTGTTATTATTGAAGCCTTGCTTCTATTGATCCTTCCATGAAAAATTTGGATGATTTTTCCATGAAGGATTATAGGTGTTGCCATTGCTAAACCCATGTAATTCACATCTGCCATTGCAGGGTTCCCAGGATCATAAGCTTCTTCTTCAGAAGATGCTTCTTTAGTACTATTGGATGCATTTTGCAATCCATTCAGACTCTGAGAGATCATATTGACTTGTTGGGTCAATATTTTATTCTGAGCCAATATGGCATTTAGAGCATCAATTTCAAGAACTCCTCTCTTTTGAGGCGTCCCATTACTCACATGATTCCTCTCAGAGGTATACATGAATTGGTTATTTGCAACCATTTCAATAAGTTCCAGAGCTTATGCAGGCATTTTCTTTAGGTGAATGGATCCACCTGCAAAGTGGTCTAGTGACATCTTGGAAAAGTCAGACAAACCATCATAGAATATATCTAATGTGGTCCATTCTGAAAGCTTGTCAGAAGGACACTTTTTGGTTAGTTACTTGTATCTTTCCCAAGCATCATAGAGGGACTCACCATCTTTTTGTCTGAAGGTCTGAACATCCACCCTAAGCTTGCTCAGCCTTTGAAGAGGAAAGAACTTGGCTAAGAAAGATGAGATCAGCTTATCCCAAGAGTCCAGGCTATCTCTGGGTTGTGAATCCAACCATGTTCTAGCTCTGTCTCTTACAGCAAAAGGGAAAAGCATAAGCTTGTAGACATCAGGATCAACTCCGTTGGTCTTAATAGTATCACAAATCTGCAAGAACTCAGTTAAGAATTGATAAGGGTCTTCTGATAGAAGTCCATAAAACTTGCAGTTCTATTGTAGTAGAGAAACTAATTGATGCTTCTTCCATAGAAGTTGGAAGTTGGTGTAGTAAAATCACCAAGCATCTTCCTTGCATTGTTGTTTGGTTCGGCCATAATTGTTTCTTTTGCTGCTTCCTTTTCGAAAATTTCAGTGAGGTCCTCTTCAGAGTTTTGTGCTTTAACTACTCTTAGCTTCCTCTTTAGAGTCCTTTCAGGTTCAGGATCAGCTTCAACAAGTATGCCTTTATCTTTGTTCCTTCTCATATGAAAGTGAAGAAAACAAAGAAAATATGGAATCCTCTATGTCACAGTATGGAGATTCCTTGAGGAGTCAGAGGAAAACAAGAATGGAAGGATGAGGTAGGTAATGAAGAATTCGAACACACAAAGAGAGATGGAGTTTGAATTGACAATGGAGGAGGAATCTTAGTGTTTAAATAGAAAAGATGAGAGAGCGGAAGAAATTTCAAAAATTAAAAGAATAAAATTTAAAATGAATATTTGAAAAATTGGTTGTGGTTTTGAAAAAGATAAGAAATAGTAAAACAAACAAAAAAACTCAATTAGTTAGTTGAAAAAGATTTGAAAATCAATTTTTGAAAAGGTAGGAAGTTTAGAAAAGATTTTTGAAATCAAATTTTTTTGAAAAAAAAAGATATGATTTGAAAAAGATATGATTAAAAAGATATGATTGAAATTTATTTTGAAAAAGGTTTGAAAAAGAAATTTTAAAAATATTTGATTTTTGAAAATGATATGTTTGAAAAGATACGATTTTGAAAAAGATATGATTGAAAATATTTTATTTGAAAAAGATTTGATTTTAAAAAAATATGAAGATTTGAAAAAGATTTGATTTGAAAAATAAAATTCCTCTCCTTATGTCATCCTGGCATTAAACGCCCAGGAGCTGCATGTTTTGGGCGTTTAACGCCCAATTGCTGCATGGTTTGGGCGTCTAAACGCCCAGCCATGTAACCTGGCTGGCGTTTAAATGCCAGTTTTACTTCTTCACTGGGCGTTTTGAACGCCCAGCTTTTTCTCTATAATTCCTCTGCTTTATGTTCTTAGATCTTCATTTTGCTGAATCCTTTATTCAAGAAGATATGTTTTCAATTTTGAAAAACAATAAAATGTGTCAAAACATATAATTCTTGGATAAAAACACAAGATATATGCAAAAACATTATGAACATCAAGATGAACACCAAGAAAAATCTTGAAGATCAAGATGAACATCAAGAACTCAGTTTTCTTAATAAAAGAAAACATGGAGGACACCAAACTTAGGACTTTCTCATGTTTGGGCCATATGAATGCAGAATGCATATGTAGAACATCATGCAGTGCAAATCAATAAATCATGAAGATCAAACAAGGAAATTCATCAAGAATGACTTGAAGATCATCAAGAACACAATGTATGTGTTTCGAAAATTGCAGGACAATTAAAATCATGCAAGTGACACCAACCTTAAAATTTGGCCCTAGATTCAAACAAGAACCATGAAATATTTTTGAGTTTTTTTTATGATTTTATGAAATTTTTTTGTTTTTTTTTAGATTTTTCGAAAATTATTTTTAGAAAAAACAAAAAAGACGAAAAATTTTGAAAGATTTTTGAAACTTTTTGAAAATAAAATAAAGGTTGAAACAAAAAGAAAATTACCTAATCTGAGTAACAAGATGAACCGTCACTTGTCCAAACTCGAACAATCCCCGGCAACGGCGCCAAAAACTTAGTGCACGAAATTGTGATACACAATGGCACCAACAACTTGTACGCACAATTGTAATCTCACTCTTTTTCACAACTTCGCACAACTAACCAGCAAGTGCACTGAGTCATCCAAGTAATAAACCTTATGTGAGTAAGGGCCGATCCCACAGAGATTGTCGGCTTGAAACAAGCTATGGTCACCTTGTAAATCTCAGTCAGGCGGATTCAAATGGGTGATAGAGTTTTCATAATTAAAAGATAAATAAACATAAAATAAAGATAGAGATACTTATGTAATTTATTGCTGGGAATTTCAGATAAGAGTTTGGAGATGCATTATTCCTTCTGAATCTCTGCTTTCCTACTACCTTCATCCAATCCTTCATACTCCTTTCTATGGCAAGCTGTATGTTGGGCATCACCGTTGTCAATGGCTACTTCCCGTCCTCTCAGTGAAAATGGTCCAAATGCGCTGTCACCGCACGGCTAATCATCTGTCGGTTCTTGATCATGTTGGAATAGGATTTACTATCCTTTTGCGTCTGTCACTACGCCCAACACACGCGAGTTTGAAGCTTGTCACAGTCATCCCTTCCCAGATCCTACTCGGAATACCACAGACAAGGTTTAGACTTTTCAGATCTCAGGAATGGCCGCCAATAATTCTAGCTTATACCACGAAGACTCCGATCTTTCGGAATGGAGGCTAAGAGATACACGCTCAATCTTAAGTAGAACGGAAGTGGTTGTCAAGCACGCGTTCATAGGTGAGAATAGTGATGAACGGATCATCACATTCATCAAGTTGAAGTGCAAGCGAATATCTTATAATAAGAATAAGCTGAATTGAATAGAAAATAGTAGTAATTGCATTCATACTCAAGGAACAACAGAGCTCCCCACCTTAATCTATGGTGTGTAGAAACTCCATCGTTGAAAATACATAAGTAGTCTGGAGGTCCAAACATGGCCGAATGGCTAGCCTCCCCAAGTATGAAAATATGATATCCAGAATGTCACTATGATCCGAAGATGAAAATACAATAGTAAAAGGTCCTATTTATAATGAAATTAGCTACTAGGGTTTACAAAAATAGGTAAATGATGCAGAAATCCACTCCCGAGCCCACTTGGTGTGTGCTTGGGCTGAGCATTGAGCTTCACACATGTAGAGGCTTCTCTTGGAGTTAAACGCCAGCTTTAGTGCCAGTTTGGGCGTTTAACTCTAACTTTTATGCCAGTTCTGGCGTTTTGACGCCAGAAAAGGGTAGAGAGCTGGCATTTTGATGCCATTTTACATCGTCAAAACTCGCGCAAAGTATGGACTATTATATATTGCTGAAAAGCTCTGGATATCTACTTTTCAACGCATTTGAGAGCGCGCCATTTGGAGTTTTGTAGCTCTAGAAAATCCACTTCGAGTACAGGGAAGTCAGAATCCAACAACATCTGCAATCCTTTGTCAGCCTCTGAATCAGATTTTTGCTCAAGTCCCTCAATTTCAGCCAGAAAATACCTGAAATCAAAGAAAAATATACAAACTCATAGTAAAGCCTAGAAATGTGAATTTTGCATAAAAACTAATAAAAACATCCCAAAAAGTAGCTAGATCCTACTAAAAACTACATAAAAATAATGCCAACAAACGTATAAATTATCCGCTCATCAATTCTTTTAGCATAGTAGAGTCACAACGACTTCTATATATTAGATTTGATCAGAAGAATATAAGATGTCATATGTTGCAAGGTGTTGAGGAGGCCATGGAACGAGGAGATATCGATGCATCGTCAATTGGAACCAGGATTGTGTTGCCGTCTTCTTTTACTGGGGGAAGGAGATATATGTTTAATGATTGTCAAGATGCTATGTCTATTGCAAACAATATGGATACCCTGATCTATTTATTACTATAACTTGCAATCCAAGTTTGCTGGAGTTTGAAAGATACACTGAACGGACTCATATTCTTGTATCTAATCGACCGGATCTTTCATGTAGATTATTTGAATTGAAAGTTCAATCTTTGATGACCGATTTGAAAAGAAGGTGTCTTTTTTGGACCTGTGAATGCTGGTAAATATTATGAACTTTATTGATGCTTATCTGATAATAAATTACATACTTAAAATTAGACTTCTGTTTTTTGTAGCGATATATGCAATTGAATTTCAGAAAAGAGGCTTGCCACGTGCACATATATTGGTTTGGCTTCAAAATGCGAGTTGGATACAAGCAACTGAAACCATAGATGAGGTTATATCAACTGAGTTACCTGATCCAACAAGATTTCCAAAGTTGTATAGTGTTGTTACCAAATATATGATTATGGTCCCTGTGGTAAATTAAGACCTTCCTCTCCTTGCATGAAAAATTATAGTTGTTCTAAATTTTATTCCAAAAAATTTGTTGACTCGACAAGTTTTGATAAAGATGGCTATCCAATGTATAGAAGGCACAACATGGGTGTTATATACACAATAAATGGTGTGGATGTGGATAATCGGTTTGTTGTTCCTTATAATCCAATGCTTCTTATGAAATACTGAGCTTACATCAATTTGGAATTTTGTAACAAGTCAAATGTCATCAAGTATTTGTTCAACTATATAAATAAAGGCCCTGATCATGTCACTGCAACAATTAGAAATATGCAGGTTCAGAGGTTTAAATTGTTGATGAGATTAAACAATTCTTTGATTGTTGCTTGGAGATTATTCGCAATTCATATCCATCAAAAGTGGCCATGTATTCAATAGTTGCCATTCCATTTGCCTGGAAGGCAGAATTTGATATTTGCTGATGATGATAAGATTCTAGATATTGTAGACAAGAAAAAATATAAGGATACAATGTTTACTGCTTGGATGCGAGCTAATGTTAAGTTCCAGGATGGTAATAATTTGTTATATTCTGAATATCCACAGCATTTTGTTTACTTGCATGATAGTCAGGAATGGGTTCGAAGGAAGAGAGGATTCTCTATTGGAAGGTTAACTTTTATTCATTCAAGTTCAGGTGAGATATTTTATATGCGTCTTTTGCTCAATGTTCAGAGGGATTGTAGAAGTTTTGAAAGTATTCGTACTGTTGATGGTGTTTTATATGATTCTTTCAAAGATGCTTACAATGCACTTGGTTTGTTGATTGATGATCCAGAGCTCATTAATGCTATCAAGGAAACTGCAGAATTGTCTTCTGGTTTCTAACTCTGTCGGTTGTTTGTTACAGTGTTGGCATCCAATTCAATTATTAGACCTGATTCTATTTAGAGAAAGACTTGGAGACTATTAGCTTATGACATTTTGTATCATAAAAGATGGCAGCTTCAATTGCCTAGTATTTTTTACTTCTGGGTTTTTTCATTTATTATTGCAAAAATCTAGGCTCATGTGGTTACATCATGATATATTTAGTTTTTGTTTGTCACTTAGTTGTATTTTTCATCTATTTGTTAGATCTTATAATGACTAAAGAAGAACTTGAAATTCTTTGTTTGGTTGAAGTTGAAAAATTATTGCAAATGAATGGAAAAAGCTTGAAAGATTTTCTCAAATGCCATTTCCTAATTAAGATTTGGTTTCTCAACTTTCAAATTCTATGATCATGAATAAGTTGAGTTATGATGTACATAAACTCCACGAAGAACATGCTTCAAATTTCAATAAATTGACAGAGGAACAAAAACTTATCTACAAGACAATTGTTGACAAAGTTGCAAGTAAAAGACCTGGGTTGTTTTTTGTGTATGGTTTTGGTGGAACTGGAAAAACTTTTTTGTGGAAATTGTTATCTTGCTGTCTTCGTTTAGAAAGAAAAATTATTTTGAATGTTGCTTCTAGTAGTATTGCATCTCTATTGCTTGCTGGTGGGAGGACTGTACACTCATTATTTTGCATCCCAATTGAGTTGAATGAGGAGTCTGTATGTAATATTAAGAAAGATAGCCAACGAGCAAAACTCATTCGTCATGCTTCTTTAATAATATGGGATGAAGCACCCATGATGAATAAATTGGCACTTGAAGTTGTTGACAGAACCTTTCAAGATTTAATGAGTTTGAATGAACCTTCGGCTTGTGATATTCCTTTTGGTGGGAAGGTTGTTGTTCTTGGTGGAAATTTTAGACAAGTGTTACCAGTTATTCCAAAAGGGACCCACACTGAAATAGTTACGGCCTCAATTAATTCTTAGATTCTTTGGAAATATTGTAAAGTCATGTGGTTAACAAAGAATCTTCTATTGCAAAGTGACTATGTTGTGTCAAATCTTGATGAGGCTAAAGGATTCTCAGATTGGATTTTAAAAATTGGTAAAGGTTCTTGTGGGGTTGATAAACCCACATTTTATGACATATTTTGTGCTGAATTTAAGTGATTTATTCAATCCTTCACCCACTTATGCATGTGAAATTGCATGGTTTTACTTTCCCTTCTTATTATGTGATGTATGTGAAAAACATGTTTCCTAGACTTTAAAAATATTAATTTTAATTACCTTGTATTGCCATTCGATGCCGTGATTTGTGTGTTAAGTATTTTCAGGTCTTCTAAGGTAGGAATGATTTAAAGGATGGAAAGGAGACATACAAAAATGGAAGGAAAGCATAAAATGGAGTTTTTGAAGAAACTGGCAGTGACGCGTCCGCATGGACAACGCGGACGCGTGGTTCGCACAAAAAGGGATCGACGCGAGTGCCTGGATGAGGCGAACACGTGACTCGCGAAATACAACTGACGCGGGCGCATGACTGACGCAACCGCGTGGAAGAGCAACACTCCAGATGACGCGACCGCGTGACCCACGCGGACGCGTGACGTGCGCGATCTGTAGAATTTACAGAAGTTGTCCTCAGCGATTTCCGGGCCTTTTTGGTCCAGATCTAAATCCAGAGAACACAGATTGAAGGATTACAAATGGAAGGATCCACCCATTCATGAGGGAGGAGGAAAAATACACACTTTTAGGATTTAGATGTAGTTTTTAGTGAGAGAGGTTCCCTCCTCTCTCTTAGGATTAGGATTAGGATTTTTAGAACTTAGGAATATTTTTATCTCATCTTATTATCAGGTTCAATATCTTTTTATTTCGACTTCTCTTAATTGTTGATTATCGATGTTGCTTATTTGGCTTATGACTCTTCATATTTGGATTGATTTTATTTTATTAATGCAATTGAGATATTTCAGACTTATATGTTATTGATGTTTGGGCTCTATCCAAATTATTTTTATTCAAGTAGATTTTATTCCCTTTTAGCCTTGGTTGATTATTGAGATGTTTTCAGATATATGATTTTAATTTATCTTTCTACATTCTTGGCTTTGGTTGATTAATTGGTAACTCTTGAGTTGTCAAACTCAGCAGTGGTTGAAATTGGCAGATTCTAATTGATCTAGATCGCTCTAAAACTAGTCTTCCCACAGGGATTGACTAGGACTTGAGGATCAAACTAATAGTCCACTTGACTTTCCTTTGCTTTAGTAAAGGTTAACTAAGTGGGAGAAAAATCCAATTCTCATCACAATTGATAAGGACAACTGGATAGGACTTCCAGTTTTCATACATTGGCAAGAGTTTCTATTAGATATTAAATTATTAATTCTTGCAATCTATTTCTCTTGCTTAAAACCTTTTTAAAACCCCAAAATATACCTTTGCATAACAAATAATAAGAACACCTCCCTGCAATTCCTTGAGAAGACGACCCGAGGTTTAAATACTTCGGTTATCAATTTTATCAGGGGTTTGTTACTTGTGACAACCAAATGTTTGTATGAAGGGATTTTCTATTGGTTTAAAATCTATGCTTACAACGCTACTATATTTTTATAAAATTCTTTACTAGCAAAAATCCTAACGTCAAAATGGCGCCGTTGCCGGGGAATTGCAAACGTGTGCCTTATTATTGGTTATTGTAAATATTTTTCAAATATATATATATATATATATTTTCTTTTACTTGTTTATTTGTTTTCTCTCTTCCCTCTTATTTCTGATAGCTATTATGAATTCTCAAGTGAATTCTCAAGTGAATTCTCAATGCTCTTGCATCCACAAGTGAATTCTTTGAGAGAGAAGACTCTTCCCCAAGTGAATACGAAGATGATGCAGAGGTCAACTTCTCTCAGCCTCCCAATTATGACTCGAGTGATGAAGAAGACATGGTTGAAGTGGAAGAAATTTGCCAAGAAGTGGAGGAATTCATAGAAGACCACAAGGGAGTAGAGCTTGCAGAACCACCGAAAACACCTATCCCACGGCCATTACCACCCAATACGAACTTCAAGTGGATAAAATCCTTGACTTTCATCTTTACTTTTTCACTTGAATATGGTTTGCTTGAGACAGATGGCCAGCTTCGAGCTCTTTGCGGCTTTAAAAGCAAATGGGAAATGACTCGCACTCAGAGCTGGTATGTGATGAGCGGATAATTTATACGCTTTTTGGCATTGTTTTTAGTATGTTTTTAGTATGTTTTAGTTAGTTTTTATTATATTTTTATTAGTTTTTATTTAAAATTCACTTTTCTAGACTTTACTATGCGTTTCTGTGTTTTTCTGTGATTTCAGGTATTTTCTGGCTGAAATTGAGGGAGTTGAGCAAAAATCTGATTCAGAGGCTGAAAAGGACTGCAGATGCTGTTGGATTCTGACCTCCTTGCACTCGAAGTGGATTTTCTAGAACTACAGAAACCCAATTGGCACGCACTCAATTGCGTTGGAAAGTAAACATCCTTGGCTTTCCAGCAATATATAATAGTCCATACTTTGCCCGAGATTTGATGGCCCAAACAGGCGTTCCATGTCAGCTCAAGAATTCTGGCGTAAAACACCGGAACTGGCACAAGAATGGGAGTTAAACGCCCAAACTGGCACAAAAGCTGGCGTTTAACTCCAAGAAAAATCTCTACACATGAAATCTTCAATGCTCAGCCCAAGCACACACCAAGTGGGCCCGGAAGTGGATTTTTATGTCATTTACTCATCTTTGTAAACCCTAAGCTACTAGTTCTCTACAAATAGGACCTTTTGCTATTGTATTTGACATCTTTTGATCATGTTTTTATGATTGAACCCTCTTTGCGAGGCTGGCCATTCGGCCATGCCTAGACCTTGTTCTTATGTATTTTCAACGGTGGAGTTTCTACACACCATAGGTTAAGGTGTGGAGTTTCTTCGATTCAATTCGGCTTATTCTTGTTCTATGATATCACTTGTTCCTCAGCTTGATGAATGTGATGATCCGTGACACTCATCATCATTCTCACCTATGAACGTGTGCTTGACAACCACCTCCGTTCTACCTTAGACTGAGTGTTTATCTCTTGGATTCCTTAATCAGAATCTTCGTGGTATAAGCTAGAATTGATGGCGGCATTCAAGAGAATCCGGAAGGTCTAAACCTTGTCTGTGGTATTCTGAGTAGGATTCAAGGATTGAATGACTGTGACGAGCTTCAAACTCCTGAAGGCTGGGCGTTAGTGACAGACGCAAAAGAATCACTGGATTCTATTCCAACCTTATTGAGAACCGACAGATGATTAGCCGTGCTGTGACAGAGCGCGTTGAACATTTTCACTGAGAGGACGGGACTGTAGCCATTGACAACGGTGATGCCCAACATACAGCTTGCCATGGAAAGGAGTAAGAAGGATTGGATGAAGACAGTAGGAAAGCAGAGAGACGGAAGGGACAAAGCATCTCCAT
>NC_029774.3:97291450-97294935 GCF_000817695.3 Arachis duranensis | reverse complement strand
TTGCTCTGATCTTTAAATTCTCTTGTTTTGTGTGTTTTGTTGTTTCTCATATGCATTCTCAACTTGTTAGTGTCAGTAGTATACAAACTTATATGTTTGCTGTCTTGCATGCATTGTTTAGTTGATCTTAGTTTCATTTTGATTATTCCTCATTATTAAAAATCCAAAAAAAATTTAATTTGTGTCTTTTCAAGTCAATAATACAGAGAATTGAAGATTCAGAACATACAACAGAGGAATTACACAGAAAAAGCTGGGCGTTCAAAATGCCCAGTGAGGAAGGAAAACTGGCGTTTAAACACCAGCCAGGGTGCCTGGCTGGGCGTTTAACGCCCAAAAGGGTAGCATTTTGGGCGTTAAATGCCAGAATGGATACCATTCTGGGCGTTTAACGCTAAGATGGCACAAGAGGGAAGATTTTGTTTTTAATTCAAATTTTTTCAAGTTTCCATAATTTTTCAAAATTAAATCTTTTTCAAATCATATCTTTTCAATCATATACTTTCAAAATCAATTTCTTTCCACTTTTCAAAAATACTTGCTAACAATTAATGATTTGATTCAACATTTCAAGTATGTTGCCTTTTCTGTTGAGAAAGGTTTAATATCTGAATCATATCTTTCAAATTTCTTGTTAGCCAAGTCATTAATTTTCAAAATCAAATCTTTTTTTAAATTATTTTTCAATCATATCTTTTCAATCATATCTCTTTAAAACCATAACTTTTCAATCATATCTTTTCAATCACATCTTTTTCAAAATAGTTTTCAATCATATCTCTTTGATTTCCAATTTCAAAATCTTTTTCAAAATCACTTTATTTCTTTCTCAATCTTAGTTTTCGAAAATCAATTACCATTTTTTTCAAAATTTCTTTTAATTAATTCACTTTAATTTTCAAAAATTTCTTCCCCTCTTCTCACATCCTTCTATTTATGGACTAACACTACTCCTCAATGGAAAATTTCTTCCCCTCTTCTCACATCCTTCTATTTATGGACTAACACTCCTCCTCAATGCACAATTCGAACTCTATCTTTCTAAGTTCAAATTCTTCTACCTCTTCCTTCCATTTTTCTTTTCCTCTGACACCTCAAGGAATCTCTATACTGTGACATAGAGGATTCCATATTTTCTTGTTCTCTTCTCTTTCATATGAGCAGGAGCAAAGACAAAAGCATTCTTGTTGAGGCTGACCCTGAACCTGAAAGGACCTTGAAGCGAAAGCTAAGAGAAGCTAAAGCACAACTCTCTGTAGAGGATGATGGTGTTTTTGTGGAAAACGAATTTTCCAACACAAAACTCAACCTGCAAGTATACCGGGTCGCATCAAGTAGTAATAACTCACTTAGAGTGAGGTCGATCCCATAGGGATTGATGGATCAAGCAACTTTAGTGGGTGATTAGTTTAGTCAAGCTAACATTGAAGGGATATTGGATGAAATGTAGCCAACAGAATTATAAATGACAAGAAATTTAAAGTTGCAGAATCTAAATGGGCAGAAAACCTAAAGAGCAAGAAAGTAAAATAGATGAAACTTAAATTGCAAGAAAAGTAAATTACATCAAATGTATATGGGGCTGGGGTGCTGGAAATTAAAATTCAACAAGAAAATGTAAAGAGCAATCAAGCAGAGGAGTAAAAGATGAAATAAGTGCAGCAGATTTAAACAGAAATGGAAAATTGCTTGAAGAAGCAACACAGAATGTAATTAAGCTCAATTGTGAAATTTAAAGAGACAAGTGAGGATCTCAGGGAATCAATGAGACTAGAAAACAAGTCTAGATCTCAATTCCTTCCTTGACCCAACCAAGAACAATTGCAGAAGGAAAGAAGATGAAAGCAGTAAAGAGAGTTTTGGTTCAAATCCTTAATTCACTGAAATTTTGCAGAAGAATAACAAGAGAAGTTGCAGATGGAGAATGAAAACAGAATTCCTTCCAATCTCCACCCAAGATTCAAAACAGAAATGAAAACTAAAAGAGAGAGCTATCTACTACTACTACTCCCTAATGGATCTGGCCTCCCCTTTTAATTGAGCTCCAATTGATGCCTTTATATAGGCTTTACTAAATGAAAAATGAAAATGAAATTAAAACAAATTACAAAAATGAAAATCCTAATTTAATTGATCCATATGCCTTTGAGTGATGATGTGGGCTTTGCTTGCTTTGGATTTGAGGAGAAATGGGTTTGGTTGGCCTTGATTCAATTTGGTGAGAAATTGAATTAAATTGAATTTTGGTTGATTTTGGCCCATATGTTGCTCCCAGGAGGCTGCCCTGCCCTTGTGGAGGGCAGAGCAGGGAAGCTTTGTGTGGGCACCAACTAGCGTGCCAAATTTTGGGGGGTATCAAGATGCTGCCCTGCCCTTGTGGAGAGCAGGGTAGTGGTGTCATGGTGCGTGCCATGCTTCCCTGGGCCGTGTCAAAGTGATGCGCGCAAGCTCCCTTGTGTGTAGCGCTCCCCACTTCCCCTTAGGTGCTTGTCTTCGAACCTTGGTGAGAGCACTTGAGGAGCAATTTTTCCTTGATTTTCCATGAAGAGAGCACGACATTGCCCTACTCTCCAAGAGGGCAGAGCAGAAAAATGAGCGCTACTTTGCTTTGGAGTGAGGCTCCAGCTTCGAAACTTGGTGGAAGCACTTTGGTTTATTTTCGCTTATTTTTGGCCCTTAAAGATGCCTTTCGTTCCTGCCTCAATTTTACGCCAAATATGAATTGCTATATATTGTTGGAAAGCTCTAAATGTCAGCTTTCCAACGCAACTGGAAGCACATCAATTGGACGTCTGTAGCTCAAGTTATATCCCTTTGAAGGAGGCATGGTCATGCTGTGAGCGCCCAGATTTTACCTTAGCGAAAATTCTTGCTTCCAACCTCACTTTGCATCACGATTCTGCCCTGCCCTTGGCAAGAGCAGGGCAGTGTGCGCTGATTGCTTATTCTCCTTTGATTTTGTCATGGGCCACGCTTTTAAAAGCGTGGCCTAAGGCTCCAAAGTGTGCTCCAACTTCAAAGTGTGTCCCAATTCCAAAGCGTGCTCAAACTTCAAATTGTGCGCCAAAATTTCTCTTTTCTCCTTTTGAGCTTAATTTGTGCTTTTTTTTGCTTCTTTTTCTACTTATTTCCTACAAAATTTATAAAATCAAAAGATCAAACCAATATACTATTTAAGCACTAAAATACACAATAATTAAGCATTAAATCATCAATTTCTTGTATGAAAAAGCATAGAAAATAGGTATATGATGACATGTCATCAGAGGACCTAACAGAAATCTTCAAACAAGAAGAAGACATGGTAGCCGAAAACAATAACAATGCCAACAATGCAAGGAAGGTGTTGGGTGACTTTACTGCACCTACTCCCGACTTCTATGGGAGAAGAATCTCTATCCCTGCCATTGGAGCAAACAACTTTGAGCTTAAGCCTCAATTAGTTTCTCTAATGCAACAGAATTGCAAGTTCCATGGACCTCCAT
>NC_029774.3:97291022-97291318 GCF_000817695.3 Arachis duranensis | reverse complement strand
ATATTCCCTTTTGCTGTAAGAGACAGAGCTCGGATATGGTTGGACTCACAACCTAAAGAAAGTCTGAATTCTTGGGAAAAGCTAGTCAATGCCTTCTTGGCAAAGTTCTTTCCACCTCAAAAATTGAGTAAGCTTAGAGTGGAAGTCCAAACCTTCAGACAGAAGGAAGGTGAATCCCTCTATGAAGCTTGGGAAAGATACAAACAATTGATCAAAAAGTGTCCCTCTGACATGCTTTCTGAATAGAGCATCATAGGTATCTTCTATGATGGTCTGTCTGAACTGTCCAAGATGTC
>NC_029774.3:97286145-97291009 GCF_000817695.3 Arachis duranensis | reverse complement strand
TCAATGGAAGAGGTGAATTACATGGGAGAACCCTATGGAAACACCTATAATCCTTCATGGAGAAATCACTCAAATCTCTCATGGAAGGATCAACAGAGACCTCAACAAGGTTTCAACAACAATAATGGTGGAAGAAATAGGTTTAGCAATGGCAAGCCTTTTTTATCATCTTCTCAGCAACAGACAGAGAATTATAAGCAGAGCCACTCTGACTTAGCAACCATGGTCTCTGATCTAATCAAAACCACTCAAAGTTTCATGACTGAAACAAGGTCCTCCATTAGAAACTTGGAGGCACAAGTGGGTCAGCTGAGTAAGAAAGTTAATGAACTCCCTCATAGTACTCTTCCAAGCAATACAGAAGAGAATCCAAAAGGAGAGTGTAAGGCCATCAACATGGCCGAATTTGGAGAGGAGGAAGAGGCAGTGATCGCCAATGAGGAAGACCCCAATGAACGTCCACTGGCCTCCAATGTATTCCCTAATGAGGAACCATGGGAATCTGAGGCTCACACTGAGACCATAGAGATTCCATTGGATTTACTTCTACCATTCACGAGCTCTGATGAGTATTCTTCCTCTGAAGAGGACGAGGATGTCACTGAAGAGCAAGTTGCTAAATACCTTGGAGCAATCATGAAGCTAAATGACAAGCTATTTGGTAATGGATAACTTGACTAGGCAGAAATTACCTCAAAAGAGACAGGACCCTGGGAAGTTCTCAATACCTTGTATTATAGGCACCATGACCTTTGAAAAGGCTCTGTGTGACCTAGGGTCAAGCATAAACCTCATGCCTCTCTCTGTAATGGAGAAGCTAGGGATCTTTGAGGTGCAAGCTGCAAGAATCTCACTAAAGATGGCAGACAATTCAAGAAAACAAGCTTATGGACTTGTAAAGGATGTTCTGGTAAAAGTTGAAGACCATTACATCCCTACTGATTTCATACTCCTAGAGACTGGGAAGTGCATAGACGAATCCATCATCCTTGGCAGACCCTTCCTAGCCACAGCAAAGGCTGTGATTGATGTTGACAGAGGAGAATTGATCATTCAAGTGAATGAAGAATCCTTCGTGTTTAAGGCTCAAGGATACTCCTCTGTAACCATGGAGAGGAAACATGAAGAGCTTCCCTCAAAACAGAGTCAAACAGAGCCCCCACAATCAAACTCTAAGTTTGGTGTTCGGAGGCCACAACCAACTTCTAAGTTTGGTGTTGAACCCCCACATTCAAACTCTAAGTTTGGTATTGGGAGGTTCTAACATTGCTCTGAGTATCTGTGAGGCTCCATGAGAGCCCACTGTCAAGCTACTAACATTAAAGAAGCGCTTGTTGGGAGGCAACCCAATGTTATATTTATCTATTTTCCTTTGTTATTTTATTTTTTTTATAGGTTGATGATCATGGGAAGTCACAAAATCAATTGAAAAAGCAAAAACAGCATGAAAAACAGAAAGAAAAACAGCACACCGTGGAGGAAAACTTGCTGGCGTTTAAACGCCAGTAAGGGCAGCAAATGGGCGTTTAACGCCAGAAAGGGGCAATAGACTGGTGTTAAACGCCAGGAAGGGGCAAGAAGCTGGCGTTAAACGCCAGAAATGGGCACCAGCCCGGCGTTTAACGCCAGAATTGGCAGAAGGAGTATTTTTGCTTGCCACTTGGTGCAGGGATGAATTTTCCTTGACACCTTAGGATCTGTGGACCCCACAGGATCCCCACCTACCCCACCACTCTCTCTCTTCTTCACCCATTCACCAATCACCTCAACACCTCTTCCCCAAAAATCCCTCACCTATCAAATCCCACTATTCTCTTCACCACTCACATCCATCCTTCATAAAACCCCACCTACTTCACCATTCAAATTCAAACCACTTTCCCTCCCAAACCCACCCATACATGACCGAACTCTACCCCTCTCTCCACCCCTATATAAACCCATCTTCACTCCTTCATTTTCACACAATCTAAACGCTACTTCTTCCCCTTGGCCGAACCACAAAGCCATCTCCATCTCCTCTATTTCTTCTTCTTCTACTCTCTTCTTTCTTCTTTTGCTCGAGGACGAGCAAACCTTCTAAGTTTGGTGTGGTAAAAGCATTGCTTTTTTTTTTCCATAACCATTTATGGCATCTAAGGCCGGAGAAACCTCTAGAAAGAGGAAAGGGAAGGCAAAAGCTTCCACCTCTGAGTCATGGGAGATGGAGAGATTCATCTCAAGGGTGCATCAAGACTACTTCTATGAAGTTGTGGCCATGAAGAAGGTGATCCCCGAGGTCCCTTTCAAACTCAAAAAGAGTGAATATCCGGAGATCCGATATGAGATCCGAAGAAGAGGTTGGGAAGTTCTTACCAACCCCATTCAACGAGTCGGAATCTTAATAGTTTAAGAGTTCTATACCAATGCATGGATCACCAAGAACCATGATCAAAGCGTGAACCCGGACCCAAAGAATTGGCTTACAATGGTTCGGGGGAAATGCTTAGATTTTAGTCCAGAAAATGTAAGGTTGGCATTCAACTTGCCCATAACACAAGGAGATGAACACCCTTACACTAGAAGGGTCAACTTTGATCAAAGGTTAGACCAAGTCCTCATAGACATTTGTGAAGAGGGCGCTCAATGGAAGAGAGATTCAAGAGGGAAGCCGGTTCAACTGAGAAGGCATGACCTCAAGCCCGTGGCTAGGGGATGGCTGGAGTTTATCCAATGCTCAATCATTCCCACTAGCAACCAGTCTGAAGTTACTATAGACCGGGCTATCATGATTCATAGCATCATGATTGGAGAGGAAATAGAAGTTCATGAGGTTATATCCCAAGAACTTTATAAGGTGGCGGACAAGTCCTCTACCTTATCAAGGTTAGCCTTCCCTCATCTCATTTGTCACCTCTGTTATTCAGTTGGAATTAACATAGAAGGAGACATCCTCATTGATGAGGACAAGCCCATCACTAAGAAGAGGATGGAGCAAACAAGAGATCCCACTCATCATGAAATCCCTGAGATGCCTCAAGGGATACACTTTCCTCCACAAAACTACTGGGATCAAATCAACACCTCCCTAGGAGAATTGAGTTCCAACATGGGACAACTAAGGGTGGAGCACCAAGAACATTCCATCCTCCTCCATGAAATTAGAGAAGATCAAAGAATCATGAGAGAGGAGCAACAAAGGCAAGGAAGAGACATTGAGGAGCTCAAGCACTCCATAAGATCTTCAAGTGGAAGAACAAGCCGCCATCACTAAGGTGGACCCGTTCTTTAATCTCCTTGTTCCTTATTTATCTATGTTTGTGTCTTATGATCATTAGTGTCTTAGTGTCTATGCCTTAAAGTTATGAATGTCCTATGAATCCATCACCTTTATTAAATGAAAATTGTTCTTAATTGAAAAGGAGAAGAATTGCATGAATTTTGAATTTTATAACAGATTAATTATTTTGATGTGGTGGCAATACTTTGACTTCTGAATGTATGCTTGAACAGTGCATATGTCTTTTGAATTTGTTGTCCATGAATGTTGGCTCTTGAAAGAATGATGAAAAAAGGAGACATGTTACTGAGGATCTGAAAAATCATAAAAATGATTCTTGAAGCAAGAAAAAGTAGTGAATACAAAAAAAAAGAAAAAAAGAAAAAAAAGAAGAAAAAGAAAAAAAATAAAGTCATGATCCAAGGCAAAAAGAGTGTGCTTAAGAACCCTGGACACCTCTAATTGGGGACTCTAGCAAAGCTGAGTCACAATCTGAAAAGGTTCACCCAGTTATGTGTCTGTGGCATGTATGTATCCGGTGGTAATACTGGAAGACAGCGTGCTTTGGGCCACAGCCAAGACTCATACACTAGCTATGTTCAAGAATGATCATACTTAACTAGGAGAGTCAATAACACTATCTGGATTCTGAGTTCCTATAGAAGCCAATCATTCTGAATTTCAAAGGATAGAGTGAGATGCCAAAACTGTTCAGAGGCAAAAAGCTAAAAGCCCCGCTCATCTAATTAATACTGATCTTCAGAGATATTTTTGGAATTCATTGCATATTCTCTTCTTTTTATCCTATTTTATTTTTAGTTGCTTGGGTACAAGCAACAATTTAAGTTTGGTGTTGTGATGAGCGGATAATTTATACGCTTTTTGGCATTATTTTTAGTATGTTTTAGTTAGTTTTTATTATATTTTTATTAGTTTTTATTTAAAATTCACTTTTATGGACCTTACTATGAGTTTGTGTGTTTTTCTATGATTTTAGGTATTTTCTGGCTGAAATTGAGGGACTTGAGCAAAAATCTAGTTCAGAGGCTGAAAAGGACTGCAGATGTTGTTGGATTATGACCTCCCTACACTCAAAGTGGATTTTTTGGAGCTACAGAAGCCTAATTGGCGCGCTCTTAATTGCGTTAAAAATTAGACATTCTGGGCTTTCCAGCAATGTGTAATAGTCCATACTTTACCCGAGATTTGATGGCCCAAACAGGTATTCCAAGTCAGCTCAAGAATTCTAGCGTAAAACGCCGGAACTGGCAGAAGAATGGGAGTTAAACGCCCAAACTGGCACAAAAGCTGGCGTTTAACTCCAAGAAAAGTCTCTACACATGAAAGCTTCAATGCTCAGCCCAAGCACACACCAAGTGGGCCCGGAAGTGGATTTTTATGTCATTTACTCATCTTTGTAAACCCTAAGCTACTAGTTCTCTACAAATAGGACCTTTTGCTATTGTATTTGACATCTTTTGATCATGTTTTTATGATTGAACCCTCTTTGCGAGGCTGGCCATTCGGCCATGCCTAAACCTTGTTCTTATGTATTTTCAACGGTGGAGTTTCTAGACACCATAGATTAAGGTGTGGAGCTCTGCT
>NC_029774.3:97244471-97284408 GCF_000817695.3 Arachis duranensis | reverse complement strand
TGTGGGGCGTTAGTGACAGACGCAAAAGAATCACTGGATTCTATTCCAACCTGATTGAGAACCAACAGATGATTAGCCGTGCTGTGACAGAGTGCGTTGAACATTTTCACTGAGAGGACGGGACTGTAGCCATTGACAATGGTGATGCCCAACATACAGCTTGCCATGGAAAGGAGTAAGCAGGATTGGATGAAGACAGTAGGAAAGCAGAGAGACGAAAGGGACAAAGCATCTCCATACACTTATCAGAAATTCTCACCAATGAATTACATAAGTATCTCTATCTTTATTTTATGCTTTATTCATAAATCATTCATAACCATTTGAATCTGCCTGACTGAGATTTAAAAGATGACCATAGCTTGCTTCATACCAACAATCTCTGTGGGATCAACCCTTACTCGCGTAAGGTTTATTACTTGGACGACCAAGTGCACTTACTGGTTAGTTGTGCGAAGTTGTGATAAAGAGTTGACATTGCAATTGTGCGTACCATGTTGATGGCGCCATTGATGATCACAATTTTGTGCACCAGTATGCAAGATTCACTGAGGTTTCACACTTCAATTTGAGGTGCAAGGATTGGTGTCAAGCTCAATTGAAAGGATCTCGGAAGCTGTTTGGTCACTGCAGTGAGAATTCAGACTACTCACCACCCGGCTGAAAAAATGTAGATCAAGACAAAGACAGGTGTAGAAGAAAAGTTTGGGATCCCGGAGTCTGTTCTCACATTCAACACCCCGGGAACCTTAAAGCCTGTTGGAACTCACCTAAGGGCTTTGCGTACCTTGTTTGGGACCCCAGAGGATGCTGGCATTACAAACGCTGGTGGAGATTTCTGGACGACTTCAAGCACAAGCCACCATAGCAGGAAGCTCATCAAATGTCCAACTTAAGGACTTTAACTAAAAGTGCTAGGTGGGAGACAACCCACCATGGTATAATCGTTCTCCCTCTATTTTGCTTCGTTTTTGAATTTTGTTTGAACCTGATGTTTTTGCATGACATTCACTGCATTTTGCATTCTGCATACTGCATAAAAAAAAGAGGAGAGAGCACGCAACGCGACAGCGTCGCTGATGCGTCCGCGTCACACGTGCAGTAAAAGAAAAGGAAAGTGAACAGAGAGTTATGCTGAAGCAAGGCTGGAAGTATGCCTTTGGATCCAAATTGTTCCACGCGACCGCGTGCCCCACGCGATCGCGTCATTTGCGGAAAATACCTCCCACGCATCCGCGTCACTTACGCGAACGCATGATCTGGATATCGGTGTAAAGATCCAACGCCCAGAAAGTTGGGCTGGAATTACGTGGCTAGTGTGCGTTTAGCACAAAACACCCACGCGTGCGCGTCCCTGACGCGAACGCGTCACTTACACAACACCCATCCCACACGAAAGCGTGAGCGATGCGATCGCGTCGCATGGATATTTTGACCCCCTATATCAAACAGAGAGTTGCGCTAAAATGACGCTGGAATCGTGTGTCTAGCACAAATTCCAGCGACGCGGTCGCGTGCTACATGCGTCCGCGTCACCTATCTTACACCCAACCCACGCGATTGCATCAACCACGCATCCGCGTCAACCCCATTCCACACCAGCCACGCGACCGCATGCTCCACACGATCGCGTGGATTGCAAATTATTAACCTCCTGTGACACGAACCCTACCAATCGCACGCCCCCAACCCCTTTCTTCTTCCTCTTCCCTGCAACCACCCCCTCTCTCTGTCCTTCGCCGCCGAACCTCCGACGACCACCCAGACCCCACTGCAACGCCCCCCCTCGCTTTTCCTTTTCTTTCTACTTCTCCCCTCCACTACTCTTAACCCCCTTCCGTGACCACCACGCCCACCGCGCCGCCCTCAACCGCCGCGTCAGCCACCACCACCATCCCCCAGCCATCTCTCTGCCCCACTTTCTTTCCCACGCCTACCAGGTTCCAGTGAATGCCATTCTTCTTTCAATTCCTAGTTAATTGCATATTTTTCTGCTTATGTTCATCATTAGGTTAGTCAGATATGCATGTTGTAATGGATTCTAGGTGGTTAGGTAGCTAGGATCTGGATAGTGGATTTAGGCCTGATAATTGCACCGTTCCTATTATCTGTTTATCTATTCTGCAATTTATTCTGGCTATGATATTCATCATGTTCATATGTTGCTCTTAATTGTTACTTGCTGCTCATTCTTATTCTTGCTATTTGTGCAGCCTTATTTCAATTCATATGAACTTATTCTTGTTATTTGTTTTCCGGGAACATCTAATTTTAGCCGGAATACTGCCCAATTTTCTGCAAATTACTTTTCCTTCTGCATTCAAGTAATGGTTTTGGCATTTCTCATTTTTTATCTGCTCCACACATACCAAACCTATTCTTGAATGCGCGGGCCAGCATTCTTACTACTTTTGATCTCCTGGTTAATAAATTGATTTATTGATGGTTTGATTTTCCTTTTCACTACTTCTATATCTATCTAAATCATCATCAATACCCTGTTTTTCCTACTTGAATATGAGTTGACTGTTGCTTCAAATTGTGAAATTCTTGTTACTTAGGAACCAATCATCATGCCGCTTACTCTGACTTCCTTTTTACTCACTCACTGATTTTCACTTTCTAACCTCTTTTTCAATTTTAACCACTTTTAACTTTCTTAACTTCACACTTCCCTTTTTCACTACTTCTTTAAATTAATTTCACTCATGGCATGATAATTGTTTTTCCTAAATTAACAAGCTTTCCACTTCTAACATATTTTGGAATGTGATTTCTCATCTCAGCTTTTCAACTCCAACACAATCCAAAATATACATTTTCTTAACTCGCTTCATTCTTCTACTGATCCTTTGCCACTTACTCCTTATCTTGTTATTTGCCTACTTGTTTTCCTGCTTTTATTCCTCAATTATATCTTGGAAATTCTGTCTTTTCAGGATGTCTGAATCTCAAGGCAGGGGAAAGGGCAAAGTCACCACTGGCAAATAGAAAAGAGGATAATCCTCTCGTTCCATCCTTGGCATCTTACATGATGATTCCTGGCGGGAGAAGAACTTTACACCTCAGGAAAAGGCTGAGCAGTTGGTACCTTCAGCTGACCCGGTAAAATTTGCAAACAGATACTGTGAGCTGAAATACCTAACCTTTGCCACTGCCAGGAACCTACACATGGAAAGGACCCTCAAAATTCTAGAAGTACTCTAGCAATACACCTCAGAACAGATCAAGCAGAGAGGCTGGCTCTTCCTGGAAAGGAACCTAACTGAGGTCAACTCATCCTGGGTTAGAGAATTCTACTGTAACTACTTTCTCTCTTCCCTGGATGCAGTACAGCTTAGAGGCAAGCAGCTTCTGGTCACCGAGGAAGCAATTGAAGAAATTCTCCATCTTCCACCTAAATCAGATCAGCCAGATGGTTACTAGAAAGCTGAGAAAGATATGAGATTTATGAAGTTTGATTAAGATGCAATAAAGAAGGACATCACTCTTGATCCTACTATTTCTTGGGTCATGGGAACTAGCACATTGGTACCCAAAGGAATCAGGCTTATATATCTGAATGACGAGGCTCAGCTATGGTAACAGATTCTAAGCAACTATGTGATGCCGAGCACTCATGAGACGGAGGTGCCAGCTGCCATGATTACCTTCATCTGGTGTGTGATGACGGGTAAGGACCTTTATCTACCTCGCTTCATCCGGCATTACATGGCCAGGGTCCATATTAGAGGCACCCTCTCTTTTTCTTACCTGATTACTCAATTGGGTCGCCGAGATGAGGTTCTTTGGGAGGCTGTTGATGAAAGGCCCCCCGTAGCAGAGTGCCGAAAGATCATCCCGCATAGTCAGAAGTTCCTGGCTTTCAGCTACCGCCCTCCATTTCTCACTGATACTACTGAGGCAGCCACATCTTCAGCTACCCCTTCTGCCTCCAATGGCCCAGCACCACCCACTGCACCCCCACTTGCTCCTGAGCCCATCTACCGTTTGGTGCACCGCCTCTTTGACCGCCTAGATCAGATGGAGCGCCATCACCAACAGCAGTTTGAGCGATCTGACCGTCGCACCAGGCGACTTGAGTAATGGGAACTCTTAATTTCTACTTGCATGACATACATAACTGATATATGATTTATGAGCTTGAGAACACACAGCCTGTGAGTTTTGAGCTTAATTGTATGGTTACATTTAAACCATAGTATTTTATTCCTGTGTGTTCTGCCCTTCTTATTTATTCTGGTGTTCTTTACTTTGTTTTAATCTATATGTCCAATTATAGAATATAGATACATACCAAGATAGGATTGAGGCCATGTTTGATTATCAACTCACTTATCCCAAATAGAGCCTACCTTTTATGCCATCCTTGTTAGCCCCCTTGAGCTTTTTAATCCCCTTCTGTTTTACAACCACATTACTAGCCTTAAGCAGAAAAACAAAATAAAAATCTCAAGTTGAATCCTTGGTTAGCTTAAGATAGAAATTGTGTATAATTTAAGTGTGGGGAATTTTACGGGAACATGGGATGATAGAAAAAGTAGGAAATTAAATTAAACAAGTTATGTAAAAAAAATTTAGGAAGCATGCTCATGTGAAATCAAAATAATTAAATCACCATGTGCAGTATTTCGATAAGGGGATAAAAAAATCATAATAATAATAAAATAATAATTAATTTCCCCAAATGCAAAAAAGCGATGCACATGGGATAAAAATAAATAAAAATTAAAATATGAGCATGTAATATAAAAAGTGGAAAAAATATGGGAAAATAGGTAAAGAAGCTTTGCTTTACAAAATATGTATGTTAGGTGAGATCTTAGACTAATCAAGGATTCACTTAATTAGCTCACTTAGCCTTATACATATACCCTTACCTTTACCTTGGCCCCATTACAACCTTAATTAAAGACCTCATGATTTTTGTATGCCTATATTCTATGATTGTTGATTGGTTAGATAAGGAACAAAGTTATCAAAAGTAAGGATAAAAAGAAGAATAGAGTGATTAACCCAATAAGCACTGAGTGACTAGAGAATAAACACAAAATCTAGTGAGGGTTCAATGGCTCATCACCATATATCTCTACTTCTATTGTTAATTGCCTTGCAAGTTTGAAAAATATATTATTTACCTATCTCAATTGTAAAAATGCTTTAATATTATCTAAGGTTGGCTATGCGTATATGATTCCTTGAGAATGTGAATTAGCTTAACTACATGTAAAGCTTTATATATAGGTGAATAGTAACTAGATTTGCATGACTCATTTAGGTAGTTGCATCTAGGATAAATTGCATTGCATGCGATCCCACTATTTCACCTTCACTCTTTTCTCTTGGATTTAGCATGAGGGCATGCTATTGTTTAAGTGTGGGGAGGTTGATAAACCCACATTTTATGACATATTTTGTGCTGAATTTAAGTGATTTATTCAATCCTTCACCCACTTATGCATGTGAAATTGCATGGTTTTACTTTCCCTTCTTATTATGTGATGTATGTGAAAAATATGTTTCCTAGGCTTTAAAAATATTAATTTTAATTACCTTGTATTGCCATTAGATGCCGTGATTTGTGTGTTAAGTATTTTCAAGTCTTCTAAGGTAGGAATGATTTAAAGGATGGAAAGGAGACATACAAAAATGGAAGGAAAGCATAAAATAGAGTTTTTGAAGAAACTGGCAGTGACGCGTCCGCATGGATGACGCAGACGTGTGGTGCGCACAAAAAGGGATCGACGTGAGCGCATGGATGAGGCAAATGCGTGACTCACGAAATACAACTGACGCGGGCGCATGACTGACGCAACCGCGTGGAAGAGCAACACTCCAGATGACGCGACCGCGTGACGTGCGCGATCTGCAGAATTTGCAGAAGTTGTTCTCAGCAATTTCAGGGCCTTTTTGGCCCAGATCCAAACCCAGAGAACACAGATTGAAGGATTACAAATGGAAGGATCCACCCATTCATGAGGGAGGAGGAAAAATACACACTTTTAGGATTTAGATGTAGTTTTTAGTAAGAGAGGTTCCCTCCTCTCTCTTAGGATTAGGATTAGGATTTTTAGAACTTAGGAATATTTTTATCTCATCTTATTATCAGGTTCAATATCTTTTTATTTCTACTTCTCTTAATTGTTGATTATTGATGTTGCTTATTTGGCTTATGACTCTTCATATTTGGATTGATTTTATTTTATTAATGCAATTGAGATATTTCAGACTTATATGTTATTGATGTTTGGGCTCTATCCAAATTATTTTCATTCAAGTAGATTTTATTCCCTTTTGGCCTTGGTTGATTAATTTGTAACTCTTGAGTTGTCGAACTCAGTAGTGTTGAAATTGGCAGATTCTAATTGATCTAGATTGCTCTAAAACTAGTCTTCCCACAGGGATTGACTAGGACTTGAAGATCAAACTAATTAGTCCACTTGACTTTCCTTTGCTTTAGTAAAGGTTAACTAAGTGGGAGAAAAATCTAATTCTCATCACAATTGATAAGGACAACTGGATAGGACTTCCAGTTTTCATACATTGCCAAGAGTTTCTATTAGATATTAATTTATTAATTCTTGCAATCTATTTCTCTTGCTTAAAACCTTTTTAAAATCCCAAAATATACCTTTGCATAACCAATAATAAGAACACCTCCCTGCAATTCCTTGAGAAGACGACCCGAGGTTTAAATACTTCGGTTATCAATTTTATCAAGGGTTTGTTACTTGTGACAACCAAATGTTTGTACGAAGGGATTTTCTGTTGGTTTAGAATCTATGCTTACAACGCTACTATATTTTTATAAAATTCTTTACTAGCAAAAATCCTAACGTCAGGGGTCCAAAAAGAGGATGAAATTATTGTTGACATCCCAAGTGATTTTCTTATTTCTCCTACTGATAATCCTATTCAAGATATTGTTTCAGCTATATATTTAGATATTCATGTTAACCATGACAATGCTCTGTATTTCCAAGAACGTGTTATAGTTGCCCCTACTGTTGATATTGTACAGCAGATAAATGATTTTGTTGTTGATACTATCCTAGATTAGAAAAGGTTTATTTGAGTTCTGACTCTATGTGTCAGACTGATTATCAAAATGGGATTGAAGTTGATTGGTTGACAACTAAGTTCTTAAACCAAATTACATGTTCATGAATACCAAAACATGTTCTTAAGTTGAAAAAAGGTGCTCCTATTATTTTGTTAAGGAACATCGATCAGGCAAATGGATTGTGTAATAGAACTCGACTCATTGTTCAAGATCTTAGAGATAACGTTATTGGTGCTGAGGTTATTTCTGGAAGTAACATTGGTATTTATCTCTGGTTGGTATTTATTGGTGCTGAAGTTGTTTCTGGAAGTAACATTGGTATTCATGAATATATTATTGGCTAATGAAGATGTTGAATGTTGCAACTTGACATCGAATGTTGTTTAAAATGAAGTTTTTCAAAAAATATAAGTTGGTAAGTGGTTTATTCAAAATTTAATTATTTTGTCAGTTCTTATAGTTTCACTCAATTTTTAATTAGGTCCCTAAAATTTCTTCCTTTTTAATTTAGTCACTATGATCGATGGAGTAATTAAATCTTTATTCAATATGAAAATTTTAGTTTCTCTTATAATTGTTTTTAAAATAGTATGATGGTTTTACATTGGCTAAGAGAAGGGAGGTTGAATCTTAGCCCCTTTTTCACTTAATAACACTTGCTGGTCTCTGAAACAACTTCTAGAGACTTTTTGATTTTTGTCTCAAACCCAGTCACGAGACATTTTCTTTTTATCTCATAACCCGGCATGAGATATTTTTCAATTTTATCTTTTGTGCAGCAGAAATAGAAATGGAGTAGAAGAGAGAGAGAATTACACCAAGATATATCCTGGTTCAGCTGCTAAGTGCAATGCAGCCTACATCTAGTCTCCATCACAACAATAATGGAATTTCACTATAATCATCTTTGATTACATACACCAATTCTCCTTAGGAACTACCCTTCCTATCTGAGACAAGTCCAGAATCTAAACCCAAAGACTGAACTTGACTTGGTCACTGCCAAGCTTTCAACTGCTAAGTGCTAACCCAACTTGCAAGGGGATTCCCACAGAATCATAAAACACAACCCAGATGTACAAAGGACCTCTAAGGACATCTATGGCTTTTTTCTTTTAATTTTGCACTCTCTGCTTTTTTTTGCTCTATGGCTTTTTCTTACAAACCTCACTGTTTGCCTTTTTCCATGAGACTCAAGACAGAAAAAATTAAACAGAAAAATACAAAACAGAATACATTGAAGGAGAAGAACTTCTGTTAGCTTAGGTAGCTATGTGAACACTGTGCCTTGCATTCTCACTCCTTGCTTCAAGCCCTAGCTTTTCTCCCTTATTTATAGAGGGAGAAGCCTCCACGGTTGAAACCAAAAGAACCAAGCTAATCTTCTTCTTCTTCATACAAATCGGTTCGGCCAGAGAGAGACGAGAAGTAATCGAATGCAATAACCAACATGCAATTACCTTTGGTTCTTCCTTGGTCACCAATAATCATCAATCCGAGCCTTCCATCTTGCCTTGCACTCTATGATGGACTCCTAGCCCTTGATGCTTCATGATGATGACAGCTTCATCTGCTCTATCCTTTGCATCTTTCATCACGTAGCCACTGTAGCTACCTCCTTTAGTGGTTGAGCAGAATCAAAGACAAGCCATCCCTCCAGGGATCTTCTTCCTCTGACCGAGATCTTCTCTTCCATTTTTGGTATGGAGAGACTGAGATCTCTTCATTAAATCCTACCTTTCTTGGTTGAAGATCTTAGCCATAACATACTTTTTATTTTCTTTTTCTTGCCATCATTACAATTGTCTTGTTGCTTATTTCTTCTTCCTTTCGGCAGCTAGCTTTAGCTTCCATGCCTTCTTTGTTGAATGACCGAAGGAGAAGAAGAGAGAATAGAGAGGGAAGAAAGTGAAAAAAGCAAAGCTATGAGTGTAATCACAAATAAATTAATTAGGTGCAACTCTCCATGCTTTGTGTAATAGCATGTAAGCTACACTTAATTGCCATCAAATCACTTTGACATGTTCTCTTTCATGTTTCCAAGGTAATTAACTCAAGCAAAGAAAATTTTGAAATCCACCACATGATGGAAATGGAATCCGTTGGAAGCATGAAGCAAAAACATTTGCTTTCTCTCTCAATTAGTTTCGGACCAAGCAAGCAAAATAATTTGGGCTCATAGTAATGATTGAATTCTGACCTAAATAACATAACAATCAATTCAGCCATAAGAATCAAAGGAATTTTGTATCAATGCTGAATATTAATTTTTAATTTAGGCTTGTTTAAATCAATTTGACCCAATAATCAAAAATTGCTTCAGCCACAACACTTAACAATTTTTGAAATCAAGGTTGATTCACTTCCAACATCTTGGGCTTGCTATTTTTCCGGCCCAATAGCAAAATCTACACCAACAAAATTATTAATTAAACAAGTATGAATTAAGATGAAATTAATAATTTTGTAAATAATTATATTAATAATGTTTTGTCATCACTAATATTAACTTAGAGTTTTCCAAACTCATCAATCTCCTGCTTGATGACAAACATTATTAAAAATTGAAATGGAAAGAGATTCAAAATTTAGATTACTCCCTTTTGAATACTTGGATTCCTTCCTTTCCAATTGTTATATGGCTCCCCCTTAATGTATGCTATTTTACCAAGGGAATCTTTATACCTGTAACAATTTTTATCAAGTCTAAAGCAACAATGTTATTCAACATATTATATGTAGGATGTTGAATGGCTTAATTTATGAGCAGATTTGTAGTGATAAACAAAACTCATTTGTTATCATAAATTGATTTTCTGCTCAAACTCTCCCAATGCAATTGAGTACATATCAACAAAAAAATGTTTTGATGTTTCAAGAGGTTGCTATTCAATTTGTTCAAAAAAATTTTCCAAACAACATATAAGAACAAAATAATCAGAGCAAGAAATATTTTTAATCAAGCATGATCATCTCAAAACATAGCAACTATCAGGATTTATTTACATATCACAGCTTCAAGAAACTGCCAAAAATAAAATATTCCTTATCCAAAACAGCAAACATATTCACCAAGGTAAATGAAATGCATCTATAAGATAAATCAAGATAAATCAAATACATATTTCTAATCCAAAACACAGCAGGCATATCTACAACTGTATCACAAGTATCAAGCTGATCACCACAACAAGTAAGTAAAACAAGGGTGATCATAAATCCACAAAGGATTTCATCCCCTGTTTTCTTCCCCTGTTTTCTTAATTTCAATTTCTCAGCCATGTCTCCCCCTTTTGTCATCAAGGGGCAGCTGCAAAAATATTGACATTGGAAGCAAAATATCCAAAGTATAACCAAAATACTAAGAGTTTATCACAGTGTCATAGGTCTAAAGTATCCAAGCAAACTACTACAATATCAGATTGAGCCAAAACAAGCCAATATCAAATAAAAAATGATCAATCATCAGATAAATTGTACTCAGAGCCATCTATCTCATCATCACTGGCAGCATCCATCTCCTCCTCAAAACTCTGTAATATTAGACCCACCTTGTCTATACACTTTACCCAAGCCCTTTTGTTTTCATAGGCTAGCTTGCGGGCTTCCTTGTATGATTGCACCATGAGCTTGGACATGTTAGAGAATTCAGTAAGAATTTCCTTGATCGATTTTGCTGTCTTAGAGGACTCAGGTGGCCGACTCTCAAACTCACTGTTCGAGGGTACAGATTTCTTCCCTTTGGTGCCCTTCACAGCTCCTCCTCCTTTAATCATTGAGACATTATTCTCTACAGCTTCATTTGTTAAATCAAATTTAAAATATTCATAAATAATGGTGAGAAATATGCCATAAGGTAAATTTTTCATTTTGGTCCTTTTGACAGATTCCCACATGTGCCATATCATAAGGTATCCAAATGAGATAGGAGTAGAAGTAACAAGAGCAAAAAGTACAAGAGAGTCAGAAATAGTTACTCTATTATGTGAACCACTTTGAGGAGTTAAAATATAAGTGATGATCCTGTGTAGCAATGAGTTTATAGGACCAAGTGCCTTGTGAGTGGGGATAGTGCCATCCAAGCCAGATAAGTTTGCACAAATGTGTTGCAGGGTAATCTATTGAGTAACTCCAATCTGAGAGTCCCATTTGTCAGACATGTATGCTCTTGGTCCCTCATCTGTGTAGCCTAGGGCAACGTTGATGGTCTCTGAGTTCAAAGTCATGTATACCCTCTTTACATAAGAATGAATGGTACCATCGATCAGTCTCACAAAATTTTCGTACCAATCCAGGGTAAACATGTTTCTGAATATGGAGTAGAGAAGTCCATTTCATATTCTCAAACAAATGAGAAATGTTGATTCCTCTGGCTGTGAGTGAGTCCAAATTTACTAGGTAGGTGGCACAAAGGTGGCACTGCTCCAGTACTTCCTTGTGGAACTCGTAGGAGGCACACGAATTGAATCTGGCTGGGTCATAATATGAATGAAGGTTATTGTACTTATTTTTGAATTCCAGTGATTCCAAGTTGGCCGGTTCCCTCGTGTTGTGTAACACAAAGCTTTTGGTCTTTTGTGAACTGCGTCCAGAGGTGGTCTTCCTCGGTGGTAATGGCGGCGGTTATGGAGGAGGTGAAGTGTGGGATTCTTCTTCTTCTTCAGCCACGGGTGCCTTCTCCTTCCTTTTCCTTGAAGAAGTCTTCGTTGCTATTACTTTTCTCCTCATGGTGTCTGTGTGCTTGGATGGTGGTAAGGGAGAAGATGAAGAAGTAGAATGAATGTGTATATGAGTGTGGGTTTGAGGAGTGGAAGGTTTTTGGGAGAGGAGAATTCGTTCTCTTTTCCTTGGAGCAGTTTTCTTTTTCATGATAATGAATATAGAGAAGTGGAAGGGGTAAGCTGAAGAGAAAACCGAATTGAGTGGAGAGATGTGGGAGGTTAGGGACGCATTAAATGTTGAATGGTGAGAGAATTGGAGGGAGTTAATGACCATTAATGAGCGGTTATTAACCAAGGGAGGTTTTCTATTATTTGAAATCAAAACTGAAAGGTTGTTTCCTAAAATCAAGGGATGAGAATAGGGAAAAGATTTAATTTGACAATAACCTCTTCCAACAATATTTGATGAGACAACAAAAAGGAATTGTGATTTACACAAAGAGGAACTAACAAAACGGTCAGAGTGTGGTCAAAAAATTTGGTGGGACCCAAAAGAATTAATGTCTGCGCAGTCTCCCCCTTGATCATAGCCCTTTCAACACATCCTGATTTTTATCTCCTACTTCCCTACGAGACAAAACTGAACATAATCAAAAATTTCACAAGTTATCAATAGAGCTTAAATTTATTATTCCCAAACTTTTTCTCAAATTGCATAATCTGTCTTCACAGAGAGGTTTTGTAAAAATGTCAGCAAGTTGGTCTTCAGATTTGACAAATTGAATATCAATAGTACCCTTTTGCACATGTTCTCTAATAAAATGATATTTGATTTCAATGTGCTTGGTTCTCGAATGCAGAACAGTATTTTTAGAAATGTTTATAGCACTCATATTATCACAAAATAATGGTATACTATTGATCTTTAATTTGTAATCTTCTAACTGCGTTTTTAACCAAATTAGTTATGAACAACATGCAAATGCAGAAATATATTCAGCTTCAGCTGTGGATAGAGCCACTGTGGCTTATTTTTTGCTTGACCACATGTTGAGTGAACTTCCAAGGAAGCAACACATGCCGGATGTGCTCCTTCTATCCACCCTATCTCCCGCATAATCTGCATCACAGAACCCTACTGCACAAAAGGTATCAGATTTTGGATACCATAAGCCATAATCATTTTTACCCTTAATGTATCTAATGATGTGCTTAATGACTGAAAGATGGGATTCTTTTGGGTGAGATTAAAATCTTGAACATACACCCACACTTTGAACAATATTCGATCTAGAAGAGGTGAGGTACATGAGAGAACCTATCATTCCTCTATACCGTGTTTCATCCACATCTTTCCCATTATCATCCTTTTCAAGTTTAGTGTTTGGATGCATTGGTGTTCACATTGGTTTAGAGTTTTCTAGGCCAAACTTTTTTTATTAGTTCTAGTGCATACTTTCCTTGGTGAATAAAGGAACCACTAGGAGTTTGTTTAATTTGGAGGCCAAGAAAGAAAGTTAACTCTCCCATTAGACTCATCTCAAACTCACTAGTCATGAGTTTTCCAAACACTTCACACAAGGACTCATTGGCCGATCCAAACACAATGTCATCCACATAAACTTGAACTAGGAGAATATCATCATTAGATGCTTTAACAAATAAAGTAGTGTCGGTGGTACCCCTTTGAAATTGATTTTCTAGCAAGAACGCACTAAGCCTTTCATTCCAAGCTCTTGGAGCTTGTCTAAGGCCATAAAGAGCCTTTGAGAGTTTGAAAACATGGTTTGGAAATTCTTTATCTTCAAAACCCGGGGGTTGTGCCACATACACTTCTCTATCAATAAAGCCATTAAGGAAAGCACATTTGACATCCATTTGAAACATTTTGAAACCCTTATGGGCAGCATAGGCAAGAAGCAACCTAATTGCTTCCATTCTAGCTACCGGAGCAAAAGACTCATCAAAATCTATACCCTCTTCTTGATCGTAACCTTGGGCCACTAATATAGCCTTGTTACGAACAACTTTTCCATCCTCACCTAATTTATTTTTGAACACCCACTTAGTACCCTTAACTTTCTTACCATCTAGATGAGGTACTAGTGTCCAAACCTTATTCTTATCGAATTGAGCAAGCTCTTCTTGCATGGCTTTGACCCATGATGGATCTTCAAGAGCTTGTTTTACATTGTTGGGCTCTATCTGTGATAAGAGGGCAAAGTTGCTTGGTTCGGATTGCCTTTTGGTTGAGGATCTTGTTGTTACACCTTGTGAGGGATCACCAATGATGAAGTCATGAGGATAACCCCTCATGGTGAGAGATCACACTTTACTCTCTAAAGTGAAATTCAAACTTTAGTGGATCCAAATCCAATGTATGTAGGGTCAAATCCTAACACTTACTGAACTTTTTAGTCCTCTTTTATTTCCCTCCAGAAGCACACATGCATAACCCTCACCTTCACCAACCCTTTCGCGCACAACAACCCTCATCTTCGCCATTCTCACCTTCAACACTCATTGTCACCACTACATTGACCATCGCTCTTCTATGATGTTCTGCACTAATCGTCGATGCGCCGCCCTCACCATCGTCATCTTCGTGCTTCTCATCATCGTCTTCTCTATGCTCACATCATTGAATAGGTGTGTATTGATTTCTATTTGGTTCTGAAATTTCAGAGGTTAAGAGTTCCGATTTTAGAGATTTTAATTTGGGGGTTTTAATATGTGAAATATGGGTTTTTGAACTGTGATTTGATAACATGCATGCTGTGGTTGATGAAGATGCATGGTATTTTAGGGTTCTCAGTTAAAATATTTTTCAGTTAGATATCAAAAAGCTCAAGAAAAAAATTGGCATGTAAATGATGGTTATAGTAAAATATGAACTAACTTTGGAAGTAAGAACTAACTGAGGATTGGATTTGGTGGCACGCTTAGACACTGTTAGGATTTTCTTTTTCTATAGAGATGGAGAGATAGAGAAAGAAGAGAATATTTCCTAGTCTCACTTTTAGGAAGTACAAGAAAATACAAGAATTTTCTATCTTGGAGGATAAATTTTGTGTTTCTATTCCTGTCCTTGTTTCCATAACCAAACAAATTTATATGTCTATTTTCTCTGTATTTTTGTTTGTGAGACTGAATCCAAATGCAACCTTAACACCTAAGCATGTCGAGGATGATTTTTTTCATTTTCCCCCTCCCCTTTCAGACTTGAGAAGTGTAGTTCGTGGCGTTCTCGAGAAATTTGGGTATACTCGTGAACTATCTTTTCAAGATCCAATAAAACTTTGTCTTGGTATGTTTTTGCCAGCTTTATTTCTCTTTTCTATCTGAGTTTTGTTATTCCATGATAATTTTATTTACTATGCAGTGGTGGAGGTTCCCACTAATATGAATTGCATTCTCCTATGCTTCATAGGTCATACTAATACTAGATAGGTTTTTTGTGGCTTTAGACTTTAATTGGTTTAGACTTTAATTGGATATGTAATATGTTGCTACTTGCTACAGTTCTTTTTCTTGAATAACGTGTGTACTCATGTCTTATTTCTATTGTGGAGCTTCTTCTTCAGCTCAATAAAGTCTGATTGAATTATAAATCTAAGGAAACTAGTCCACTTAGATTCTATAGGAATTAATTACTGAGTGGAACATTTAACCTATAGTTGACTTGGTTCCTAAATATAAGATAGAATAAATTGTTAAATCTAAGATCGCGAGCATATGTCCTTTGATGAAGAAATAATAAGTTCTCTTATGCGTCCCTATGATTTTTAAAAACTTAGCAAACTGTTTCTATGGCTGCCAGTGGACCTAGTTGTGTTTCCTTTTCAGGAGCAAAATTTGGTGGCTGCCATGAGCTTCAGAAATTTTGAGTGTATAGGAGCAAGTTGTTACCATGACTGTTGTTTATCAATCCATTTTTATTTTTTCTTCAGTTATTCTTTTGATATCTTCTAAGATTTTTTTTCAAGCTAAATGTAATGTAATTATTTCATTCAGAATTCCTTGGTGCCATGATGTGGGCTTGGATAGCGTAGTCAAGTGACTGTAGCATATGCTTCATCTTCTTATTATGGCATCTGGTAGGAATGAGGAAAATATTTTAAAAAGTGTATCTTAGGATTGGTTTTCTTATCTCTATTTATTTATGATTTATTTCCTTATTAATTAAGATTAATACTCTATTGTTATTGTACATGGCGATTAGTGTTGTCTCTTTTATATCACACGTAGAATACATCATATCATATTGATATTAATAAATTGCCAATATATACATATACTCAATTTCCTTCTTCCTCCTTCCCTTTTTTATACATATAATTGCTCTTGCCTCAACACTGCATTTTATCGTCTCCATTCTTTGTGTTCCCTTATTTATAGATGTTTATTGTTTGTTTTTAGAGTAAGAAAAAAGTTACTCCATTGATTACTTGAAATATATGAAGAACTTATATATTTATTTTTATTTTTACTTCTTTCAGTCATCAGATTATAGAAACATCAGAAGAAGTCAGTGCTCACTGCCTCACCCACCCAGGCTCTACCATCATCTTCTATCTGCTTCTCAGTGCTCACCCACCACTACCAGAGTCTGCTGTCTTCACCGACGCTCCTCTGTTTCGCAGCCTCTGAGCCGCAAACTCCATTGCCGCTTCCATCTTCACCTGGCCATTGAATACCCTTAATTTACACCACGAGGACCACGACTCGCCTTTTGACTTCTTCGATTCTGCCTACTGCTCTTCTGCCTTGTGCTATCCGATTTTGCCTTGATTTTCACCTTCTTCTAGGTTGTCTTTTTTTTTTGCCCTATTTTGTTCTTTTGCCCTTATCTCTTGAATGATTTAATTGTTGCTACTACTGCTGGGTCCCAATTCTGTTTGATTATGTCAATTTAATTCTTGCTAAATGATGGTTGTGCTAAATTTGTAGTTAAATGGTTGCATATGGCAATTACAATTTTTTTGTCTGTAATTTTTATAGTTATTTTGCTTCTGTTAGCTTATTTGGTTTAGTTGTTTGAGCTGGTAGCAGTATTGTGCTAACTATTAAGAATCAGTTAATACATGGATTATTAGTTTACTTTATAGAATTTACGTTAGAGTGGATAATTTTTTCGTTGGTGTATTGCCGTTAGTTTTTAATTGAAATTTATACATTATTCATTATAGGTATTTGTTATGGTGCCTAAAAGATATTGTCTAGCATTAATATTTGCTCCATATAATGAGGCTTCCAGTGAAACCAGGATTTGAATGCAAAATTAAAGAGGGTGGTGGATAATTTTGCTGCTTCCTTTTTCTTTTTGGCCATATCATTTTCTGAAACATTATTTTTTTAAGAGTAAATTACTAATTATGCCCCCGAACTTGTAAAACGCTGACAATAATAACCCTAATATTTGTTAACGATAATTATACCCTCAAAAATTTTAAAAATGCTACAAATCTGCCCAACCGTGAGGAGAACCCTTCTCTATTAAACGGAGCTTGGTGATGTGGCAGACGAAATTCCAACATGGCATTCGTTAAGGACTTCAATCCCATTTTTGTTGTATTCATAATTCATGAAACCTTAATTGCCCAATTCAAATTAAATGACTAAATTAACCTTAAATAAAACACCATATTTAACTATGATTATTTAGGACGCACGAAACTGAAGAGTTTCTTGGTGGTGGTCTCTGTTTGTTTTTGTCTCTTGTGTCTTTGTATTCGTCTTTTGGAATTAGTAATGTCACGTGTAGTCTCACGTTTGACATTGATACTCAGTGATGAAATCTCCATCAAATAACCAAGGAGTTGCACTTGTAGAAAGTGGCAACGGAAACATAAAATGCTTACCCAAACCTTTGTTGTTCGATGGAGATTTCTTCACTGAGTATCAATGCTAAACGTGAGACTGCATGTGACGTTACCGATTCCAAGAGACAAATACAAAGACACAAGAGACGAAGACAAATAGAGACCACCACCAAAAAACTCTTCAGTTTTGCGTATCCTAAATAGTCATAGTTAAATATGGTGTTTCATTTAAGGTTAATTTGGTCATTTAATTTGAATTGGGCAATTAGGGTTTCATGAATTAGGGATACAGTAGAAACAGGTTTGAAGTCTTTAACAGATGTCATGTTGAAATTTCATCTGCCACATCACCAAATTTCGTCCCAATGAAGTCGTGGATTAACCATCTGAGAGATGTATAAACATAGCTGTTGGCTCGTGCTTTCCAATCACGTATTCACACGAACGCAAGTAGACGTGGGTGTTTTTCAGGCACGTTCGTCTTAGTGTGATGAATAGAGCTGATTGTTCAATTATCCTATTCACCACATTGAAGAGCAAATATATATCTTAGAAACAGATCAAACACAGATCGAAGAAGAAACAGTAATACTTATATATATATCAGTCATTGATAGTTTTGAGTTTGATTTTTTAATTTTTATAATTACGAATGTCATTATGAATATTTTTCTAACTACTTTTCTATATAATTAAGCTGATTATTATTATGGTTTATTGGCTAAGATGGAGTAGTGTTGAGAATGGATACATGTATGATTGACTAATGACTTTTATTAGAAGATACTTATGTACGTAGGATATATTTTTTGTAGAGTATTAGTAGTAAATTCTAGGTGGTATTATGGTAGCATGAATCCCCATACTTTCTTACTGTTGAACTAGCAAGTGCACTAGGTCGTCCAAGTAATGCTTGAGCGAGTCAAGGTTGATCCCACGGAGATTGTGGTTTAAAGAAAGCTTTGGTTATCTTACAGGTCTTAGTCAGGCAGATCAAAATTTTGTTGGATTATGGAGTTTAGGATTTTTATAAGAGGGTGCTAATACTTTAAATATAGAGTTGAGGATTGGAGTTGCTTTGCCTTTCTGAATTAACTCTGGTACTACTGTCTTCTCTACTTGTGGATGATCTTCTTCTATGGCAGGCTGAATGTGATCAACGCCATGGGCCATGGTCATTGATCTCCTCTGCTACAGATTGAACACCATTGGCCGTGGTCATCTAATCTGACGAAGGGTGAAGCGCTTGGGAAGTCATTTCCCTGGCGATCCTACTCAAAGCGCCATAGACAAGGTCGAATCTTCCGGATCAAAGAACGCTGCTTCTTTGGATTCTAGCCTATACCACGGAGACCATAATCTCCCCAGAAATTGGCTGAACTGGTATCTCGAGAAGTCCCCAATGAAGTCGTGGATTAACCATCTGAGAGATGTATAAACATAGATGTTGGCTCGTGCTTTCCAGTCACGTATTCACACGAATCCAAGTAGACGCAGGTATTTTTTGGGCACGTTCATCTTAGTGTGATGAATAGAGCTGATTGTTCGATCATCCTATTCACCACATTGAAGAGTGGATATACATCTTAGAAATTGATCAAACACGGATCGAAGAAGAAACAGTAATACTTTTATTAATTCATAGGACTCAACAGGGCTCCTCCCCTCAACCTAAGAGGTTTAAAAACTCATACAGAAGCAAAAATACAATGTAAAATGAAAATAGAGCTGAATGATATGTGTCTCTCTAGATCTGTTTAAATGATTACGTAAAATATACTTTAAATACTAAACAGTGGACTAGTAAGGGTAAAACAGTCTATTTAGTGCTAAAATCCACTTCTGAGGCCCACTTGGTGAGTGTTTGGGCTGAGCTTTGATGAGATCCACGTGCTATGAGGTCTTTTTGGTATGGAATGCTAGTTAGAGGTCCTCTCTGGGCGTTTGGATGCCGGCCTCTACTCTTTGGGCGCTGGACGCTTGGAAGGGGGCAGGAAGCCGGCGTTGGACGCCAGTTTTGGGCCTTCTAATCCGAAGCAAAGTATGAACCATTATATATTGCTATAAAGCTCTAGAAGTTAGCTTTCCATAATCAATATGAGCACTCTATTTGGACTTCTGTAACTCAAGAAAAGTTCTTTTGAGTTCAAGGAGGTCAGATCCAGATAGCATCTGCAGTGCTTTCTCTATCTCTAAATCAGACTTCTGCTCCAGCTCCTCAATTTCAACTAGAAAATACCTGAAATTGAACAAAAACACAAAAAATCATAGTAGAATCCAAAAATGTGAATTTAATACTAAAACCTATAAAAACTTAATAAAAACTAAACAAATTGTACTAAAAACTATATGAAAGTGATGCCAAAAAGTGTATAAAATATCCGCTCATCAAATTATGGTTATTTTGATATGGCTATGCTTGCTTTAGTGTGAGATGTATGAATTTTTACAATTAACTTCATTCTAGTACTTTTTGGATCATTATTATAATTATATTTTGGTTAGAGATAATTTTTGTTATTTAAAGAAATTATTTAGTATAATTATGTAGTTATTTTTCTTTTATAAATATTTAACTCATTACTTAAGGCTACACTTATAAAAAGTAGCCATGATATATAATGTGGCTACGCTTTAAAGGTGATGCAGTAGCGTTGAAAAGCGTAGCTTATTCTGGTAAAAATGGAAGCTAAAAAGCATAGCCTTTGGTCTTGGACAGCATCACTTGAAAAGCGCACCCTATTCCCAAATGCCAAAAGCATAACCCTTGGTGCAGAAAAGCGTAGCCTTTGAAAATAGGCAACGGCCGAATAGGCATCACCCACTAAAGCGTTTCTGTAGCCCAAAAAGCGTAGCTATAGCCTAAGGCATCATTTTTTTTTCACTTTTGGCTACACTTTTCAAGTGTACCTGAATGGGTGTTTTTCTTGTAGTGAGATATGGAACTACCGCATCTTTTATCACATTAATGTCATGACTGAACCACGACAATCACCATTCTAATGTACTTAATGACATAGATCGGATTTGGATGAGTAATATGGAAATTACATGCCAAGCGATCTCATGCATGTCTATTTCCAGCTGGACTAACTTTAAAATTTTATTGAGATTAAACACAAAACAAATAATGCAAAATAAACATTTCACATAACATGAAATAAACCATCAACTTAATTCTGCAAAAAATAATTCAATATCTGTCATAGGACATATAGCATAAAATAAACTCCCACTAAATCAAGGCATCACAAATATTGATACCCATCCGAGCAGTGTGCTCAGGAAACACTTTAGGGATCAATCCCTTGGTTAATGGGTCTTCTTGCATATACTCTGTTCCTATATGTTCTGTGAAAATTTGTTTTTCTTGAACTTTCTCCTTGACAACTATGAACTTGATGTCTGTATGATTCGATTTTGTCAAGTTCTTAATGTTGTTGGAGTATAGTACTGCTGACTTATTGTCACAAAATATCTTTAATGGCCTTTCAATGTCATCTACTATACGAAGCTCAATGACAAAGTTTCGCAACCATATGCCATGAAATCGGAATCAGAGTACCCAATGATCTCCAAATTTTCTGATATCCGATAAGTAAGCATGTAATCCTTTGTTCTCTTTAGATAACGCATTACACATTTAATAGCTATCCAATGATCCATGCTTGGATTTCTCAAGTATCTACCCAACACTCGCACTATAAATGATATATCGAGACGTGTGCAGACTTGAGCATACATTAAGCTCCCTAGTGCTTATGCATAAAGTTTATCATACATTGCTGTCCTCTCAATATCATTTTTGGGGCATTGCTTGAGACTGAACTTGTCTCATTTAGCTACAGGTGTATCCATTGGTCTACAACATTTCATGGCATATCTACTTAAAATATTTTCGATATTGTTCTTTTGTGATAATCCAAGAATACCTTGAGAGCGATCTCTTAGTATCTCGATTCCTAATACAAAAGAGGCATCACCAAGATCTTTCATTTCAAATTTGTTCGATAAAAATTTCTTAGTTTCATACAACAAGCCTGTATCGTTTCTAGTAAGTAGAATGTCATCAACATATAAGACCAAAAAAATGTATTTACTCCCACTGAACTTGTGGTGTACACACTCATCTATGATATTTACCTCAAAATCATATGAGGTAATGACTTGATGAAACTTGTGATACCATTGACGGAAAGCTTGTTTGAGACCATAGATGGATTTCTTTAACTTACAAACCATAGATTTTGAATCATCTGATACAAAATTTTCTGGTTGTACCATATACATCGTTTTATCAATGTCACCATTGAGAAATGCTGTCTTTACATCCATCTGATGTAGCTCCAAGTTAAAATGAGCTACTAGTGCCATTATGGTTCTAGAAGAGTCTTTTGATGATACCGGAAAGAAAGTCTCTTTATAGTCTATGCCTTCCTTTTGAGTAAAGCCTTTAGCGACTAGACGAGCTTTATATCTCTCAACATTACCCTTAGAATCCCTTTTGGTTTTAAATATCCACTTACAACCAATTGGTTTCACACCTTCAGGTAATTCTACGAGATCCCAAACGTCGTTGTCTTTCATAGACTTCATCTCTTCTTTCATGGCACTGATCCACTTTTCAGAGTTAGAACTTTGCATGGCTTGCAGAAAATTGATTGGATCATTTTCTGTCAAACCAATGCCATCCTCATGTTCTTGGAGATACACTACATATTCATCCGAAATGACACTTCTCCTTTCTCTATTGGATCTCCTTAATGGCACTTCTTGAGGTTTTTGAGCTTGCTGTATGGGTTAGGGTTGAGGAGGATTCTCATTATTTTCCTGTACTGTAGCAATATCTTGAGCAACAACAATATTCTCATTGTTCTCTTGTATTGTGACTGAATCTACAATAGGATTCTCATTGTGCTCTTGTACTATAACTGTATCTTGAACAATAATAGGTACAAAGACCTAATAACTATCAGTTACAGAATCCTCATAAAAAGTAACGTTCCTAATATTTCCTTCCCCCCAAACTCAACATCCTCAAGAAATCTCGCATTTCCCGTTTCAAAAACAGACTTTGATGCAGTATTGTAAAACTTGTACCCCTGTGAATGCTCAGCGTAACCAACAAAGTAGCAACTAATTGTCCTTGAGTCCAATTTTCTTTCATGCGGCCTATAAGGTCGTGCCTTAGCTGGACATCCCCAAATATGCAAATGCTTTATACTGGGCTTTTTCCTAGTCCAAATTTCATAAGAGGTTTTGTTAACTGCTTTGCTTGGCACTCTATTAAGGATGTACACTGCAGATTTTAAGGTTTCTCCTAGAGTGATTCAGGCAAAGAAGAATGACTAATCATACTTCTCACCATGTCCTTAAGAGTTTGGTTCATTCGCTCTGCAACACCATTCATGCTAGGTTTTCCTGGCATGGTGTATTGTGGAATAATACCATACTCCTCTAGGAAAAGAGCAAAAGGTCTGGGATGTTGCTCACCTGAATCGTCATATCTTTCGTAGTATTCACCACCACGATCAGATTTGACAGCTTTAATTTTCTTCCCAAGTTGAAGTTTAACTTCAGCTTTGAAAGACTTGAAAACATCCAAGACTTGGGACTTTTCATGAATTAAATATAGATAACTGTAGCGAGAGTAATTGTCTATGAACATAATGAAATACCGTTGTCCATTCCAAGAAATAGTAAGGAATGGGCCACATATATCAGTATGTATCAGTTCTAAGACATCTTAGCTCTCTCGGCACCTAATTTCCTTTCGTTTGTCCTTTTTCCCTTTATGCACTCAATGCAGACTTCAAAGTCCACCAAATTTAAGGGTCCAAGAATTTCATCCGACACGAGCCTCTGAATTCTCTATTTAGATATGTGACCTAGGCGTTTGTGCCATAATGATGCCAAATTCTTATTTAGTTTTTGTTTTGTACCTGTTTGCAGTATTTTATTCTTATAGGAATTTAAATCAAGCGTGTATAGATTATCCTCCAAATGACCAGAGCAAATATTATTTGAATTTTAAAAGAGACTGACTTTATTGTTTCTGAATGAACAAAAATAACCTAATTTGTCCAAACGAGAAAGAGAAACCAAATTCTGTCTAAGTGACGGTACATAAAATGTCTCTAATAAATCCAAGTAAATTCCTATAACTTTGACTGTAACTATATTGTCGTCTACCACATAGATGTATCTTTCAGCATCACTTGGTGGTCGGCTCCACAGGAAACCTTCCATAGTAATACTTACATGAGTAGTAGCAGCAGAATTTACCCACCAAGTGTCAACATATGCATAACTTAAACTAGTATAAGAACAAACGAAGGTAAAAATCATACCTTTCTTTACACGCCAAGTGGAATATTTGGTACAATCCTTCTTCATGTGTCCCACCTTCTTACAGAAGAAACAGGCTGAAACTTGATCCTGTTTCTTAGCCTTTTTCTGCTGAGAAGGTGCATCCGCAGTAGTATCACGTTTTCTTTTATACTGAGAAGGTGTCTTTTCATTCTTAGTAAAGAAATTTTTAACATTTTTCAAGAACTGTTTGGCATCTTTATCCTCAGTAATTGAGTCCCAAAACGCCTCAGGAATTGAGCGTTTCATGATCATAATGCTCATTCGATTGAATCTCTCCCACTTCTTTATTTTAACCTCATTGAGATTTTTTGGAGTGGAAGTGGGTTTCTCCTCTCGAAGAGCTATATCCAAATCTATACAATCGAGGACAATCTCCACGGTATCCTTCTAAACCTTAAAGTTTGAACCATTCAACATAGGAATACTACTAGTTTATGTAGAAACATTAGTAGTTGAAGCCATAGTTTCTGGATTAGAACAAAAGGAACATGTAGTAGACATTAGTTAATTAATGAAAAAAAATCCATATTGAGATATCTAGAACAACATTAATTTTCAATCTTTGAATAGAAAAATTAACTATAAGTGATACTCTCATTGCAGTAATCAAATATTGCAAAATTCCTGTCACTTATTAAGCCTTTCTTTGGACCGACTTAATGCGCACACAGAAACTTAAACTTCGCAATCTATTTATTACCGCATATATTTTCTATTAATTGGCCAAACAATAACCTTCCTTTGGGCCAATTATTGACAGCATAATTAACAGAAAATAAACAAAAGTATGCAATGCCCATTATTTGGCTAAACAATAAACTTTCTTTGGGCCGATTATTGTCCGTATGAATAATAAGTATTACTTTATTCTTAATTAGTTACCCAAACATGTATTTACCATCAATATGTGTATGTAATTCGGCCAAATATAGACATTCCTTTAGGCTGACCAATATTCGTATGAATTACATATCACCATATCCCTAATGTTTTAAATAAATCAATTTTCACAAAAGAGGCTACTTTAGTAGCATAATGTTCAATCAATTTATTCCAAAACTAAATCTGTATAAAATTGGTGGGTATAATAATCCTTATATCCCAAGAGGATAATCAATTAACTTTATACCAAATTAATCGCACACATAATTAAAACAAAATAATCATAATTCAATAATACTCTGTTGATTTAACAAAAGGTGAAAACCGTATATAAATCATCAATTTATGAGCATCATTTTATATGTAAAAAAAGATAAAAAATAACTAAAACATGCTTAGCTTACATTATAAGCACGCAACAATATATATATCCAAACGATTAACCTTAATAATATATGTATGTAATGGCCATGTCAGTACATATATAATCACTACAACCCAAACGACTTCCATGACATAAAAAAAAAGGAGAATTACTTATATTATATATGTGCAACAATGATTGACAGGACCATAAAAAATAGTGTTTATCTATAATATATATAACTTTGCGGTGCGATAATATTAATGTAAATTATGTAAATATTAACATATTTTGAATAAGCAAATAACAAAATTGAATATTGTCAATCATCAAATTATGGATAGTTTTGATATCACTTTTGTTGGAATAAATTAATTTCAATAACCCAGATCATTTATATTGAATTACCAAAAATATATCATAATGTAGAAACATACTTTTACTCATAAAAATTAGAAATTGATGAAAAGATTGCCTCAGTTTTGTGGTGCTTTCTATCTTCTTTAACCAAAGTTTTATGTATCCTTAATAGAACTGAATGGTGACTCTTCTGATGGGGAAAGAACGATAAAGGTGACTTTGGTATCTAGAGGACCGAAACTCTAAAGGCACTATTTATATTTGAGTATGACACCCATTAAACCCTAAAACCCAAATAAAATAGTATTTAAATTCCAAAAGATAATATATCTAAAATCCAAAAGATAATTGTCTAAAGGATAAAAAATAATATCTGATTTTATTCTCATTTAATTCCAAATCAAAAGTAATTATGACTTATTCAATTTAGCATTTATAATAATAAATGAGATCACTATTTATATAAATCATTTAATTTAAAATAGTATAACTTATAATTATAATTAATATATGTATTACTCACAAACAAATTAAGAAATTAAAATATCAACTATCATGTTATCACTTAGGCCTACTCATTGAATTTCTCTCATTGTTCAACCTCTTTAAAAATGTGTGGATCAATTTATGAATTTACAATCATTGATTTTAGTGGTAACATATATAATAATTTATATTTTTTTTATAAATAACTGATTTTATCTGTAATCTTTATTATTAAAATCAAATAACATAAAAATGTATGCAAAATTTATTAAACACAAAAAACGCCTATGCATATCCATGCTTAAGATATAATTTTTTTTCTCACAGCCAATTTTTTTGCTTGTGAGAATCTAAGATTATATATTTTATCTGTCCTTTTAAATTGATCTCCTTTCTTCTTTGGTAGCCCTTCGTCCACCAAAATAATAAAAAAAGAAAAAATTACTAATTAAATATATGCTTTAGTTTAGGACTGGTAATATATATCCTATTTACTTATGAGTATCCAATTTTATTGGGTAGAGTAGAATGCGGGGTAAGATCGGATGCAAGTTTAGAGTATACCCTATTCTACTCTATTCGAATTTTATGACTTTTTTCTTATAAAAACTCAAAATATACCACCACTAAGTTAATTATTTAAATTGTTAATTTAGTATATTTGTTATTTAAATAATAATATTACAAGAATTTAGAGTTAGAAAAAGAATGACAAAATATTTACTTTTGTTTGTATTATTTTAATTTTATTAAGAACTTGATTCATGCTATTTATAATTTTATGTTGATTTTTTTTAAATTTTATTTTTTTATTTTAATTTGAACTTAAATTTTTATTTTCTATTTTATTAATATGTATGAAATATGGAATGATTGAATTTTATAATTGCTTGAAAAATTTTAATTTTCCTACTGGTAGGGTCAGATATGATAGAGTTGAGAATTTTAGGATGCGAATAAAGTTAGGGTTGAGAGATTTTCAATCTGCGGGTAGAATAGGATTAAATTTTAAAAAAATTTTCAATCCATGAATAAAATTAAAATAGAATCTAAACCTTACCATACCCATTGCCCGCTCTACTTCAGTATATAGACCACAATAATATTGATTATTTTGTTTTAATTAAGTACATTGCATTAAACTTCTTCAAAGTCAGAATGATACATACACTTGGATTTTTTTTTATAATTTAAAGGAAAGATAATTAGTATCATATGATTATTATATAGGTGAAAAGAAAATATAAGAATGTTGAAGTGCAATATCATCTAAATAGTATAAATAGAATAAGGGTATAATTTTTGGAAAAATCAGTGTAACTTTTCTAAAATCTAAATCTAATAAATCTATAATATCATTTACATTATTAAGTGACAAAACGGAAAAGTGCAAGCGATAGAGTGCAAATTCAAAAAGAAGGAAAGCCGCAACAAATGAGGTGCTGCAAGTAGAAACTTAGAAGTTAGAACTTAGAAGAGATGAATGTTTACATTATAAATTGGAAAAAAATGCAATACGATTCAATTCAATTAAACCCGCAACTTAGAAGAGATGAATGTTTACATTATCATTTGGGAAAAATTTGCAATACGATTCAATTCAAAGCCGCAATTAAGTCATCCTTTATGTTTGGTGCGTGGAACATACATATCTTTGTACACTAATTATTAATATAACATATAAAATTCATATAATAATAAAGCATATTTACTAATGAAAGCATACCTAGCTACACTACAAGGTTTTTATTTATTTATGGAGATTTTTTTTCTTATTTGTGGAGGTTTATAACCCCCACCAAATAATTTGTGGGGGTTTTGAAAATTTGAGATGCCACGAAGTCTTTTGTAGAGATTTTTAAAAACCTCCATAATCTATTCAGTAGGGGTTTTGTGTGTGTTTAGTGGAGGTTTTATATTAAAATTTTGTGGCAGTTTTAAATCACTTTTGTGACAGTTTTAAATCACTTTTGTGGCAGTTTAAAACCCCCACAAATTGACTTTTCAATTTTTCACAAATTAACTATTTTGTGAGATTTTCAAACCTCCACAAACCTTATAGTTATTTATTTTTAATTTTAAATCATTCATTAATCTCAATTTAAAACCCTAAACATTCATTAATCTCATCTCATTTATATATTCTCAAATTAAAAATTTATTTTTTAATATCAAAATTTAAAAATTAAATCTTTTATAACAATTCCTCAATATAAGACATAATTCTAAATATCCATAACCTTCATTAGCTACTCCTCATATTCAGCAGAAATGCAAATATTCTAAATATGCAAATATTTAAAAAATGGCAATAATTATATCAAAACACAATCCACAAGATTTTACTAGTTAAAACCTTCCACTATGTTGTTTACATCTAAAAGGAAACTTAGTACAGATAATGACACTGGTTTATTCCTCATTTCTCTATCTATAATTTGGGTGGCAGAGTGTGAGGGAAAGTAAAAAAATAACAATTGTAGCTTGATGAAAAGTTAAACATGACTGAGAACAAAAGATAGTGAAACCGTGTGAGCTTTAGTATGGGATGAGTCTTACCCATACTAAGTCCATAAACACCCATCTTGCCAAAACCAGCCTCAGAGTCCAACCAGTGTAAGAGACTGCGTGCCTCTTCAATAGTTGCTCTTCCTAATAAAAACAAGTCACTAGCACACAAAAGTTTTGCCTTACGCTGCAGCATTAGACGTATTTGTCCATAGAAAGGACTGCATTTGCACATATATACATAATGAATACAAAACTTAAATTAAGCCAATATAACAAAAATAAGCACAAAATTTGACCATAACCTCTCAAGTACCATGGTTGCAATATTTTCCTTCACCAATGGGCCACCAAGACGTAATCTTCTTTCAAATGTATGGTCCCAGTTCCTACACAAGGCGAAAGAAAAAGTTTACATAACAAGTAAAGGTCTTAAATACATAGTCACAGCAGGAAAAAAGTTTAGTCTTCTGGGTTTCTCTGTAATATGTGTCTGCTTAGTTATGTAACCTTTTCAAGCTTTTAACATAATTATTTTTTCCATTGTCCATGTCTTCAATGCAAAGAGTCAACAATATAGGAACCAAAATCATAATAATAAAACTAAGATAACAAAGCAGCGGTTACTCCATAGTTCTCTTGCAACAATAATAAAACTAAGCTTTTGATTCCCTTTCTTGAGAAACTCATCAAAGTCTTTACAATTTTCTGTTGGCTCATCGTTTACAAAATCTTCCGTGCTTAAATTCTCACCGCTCTCCTGATCCATATGTATTCCGAAAGCATCATTTACCATGTTATCTAGGGGATGTTCAGTTGCCAATGTCTCAAGCATGACATGTGCACTTGTTGAGAATTCGGTTACTTCTTTCTCGCCATGAAAGTTTCATACAACAAAATTCTTAGGGAATGGTTTGTAAAGTAAATGATCTCTAACATCTTTTTGAGCATACCATTTGCGAAACCCATAACTTGGACATGGACATATTATCTTACTATTCTCAATTGCTCCATGTTGAAATGCAAAATCCAAGAAGTTTTCTAGACCGACTATGTATTCATCTGAGTTTCGTGGCTTAGCAATCCAATATTTATCCATTGTTTCTAGTTAAACTTCAAGTAGAAAAAAATAATTACTAGACGTGTACTACTAAAAATATATATGGGACTTCTAACATAATAAACTACAAAGCTATAATAGACTTCTAACATATTTAAAGCAAAATAGGATATAATTATTATCTTACCTCAACAAGCGCTTGTTGAAAAGTAATAGCAAAAAACTGGTGAGAGAAAAATCAGTACCCACTTTAATCTCAGAAACATAAGAAACCTAAGCAAATGCATAATAAAACCAGAAATAAAATTAGTACCCACTTCAATATTGAATTTTCCAAGCTAGAGTAACAACTAGTCCTCAAACTCAAGAATAAAAGCATAAGTTATTAAGTAGAACATAACTGTGATAGATAAATAAGCATAGATATAGAACGAGAATAATGAATTAAGGGGGAACCTATATATGAGGGTGAACTCACTTTAGCTATATAGATAGATGGGAGATATGCTTTTACATTACAGCTGTATAGGATCTCAAGCAAACAAAAGCAGTCAAAAAAGGTTTTAGACCCAGCTTTCTACATTTTCTCTCAATCTTTTAATTCTATACTACTAAATTACAAATATACTTGAGTATCAAATCTCCCAGCAAGTACAGAAAAAGAATATTACCTAGACGACCAATGATTATGGTGGTGGCATCAGAAGTTTCAGGTTTCCTTTAACTGTAGATGAGGAAAACAACTTATCACATGAATAAGCACACAATAAAAAACTTGAATAAGCTAGAGAAAGTTTTTGCAACTCTATCAATGTGAAATAACTACTGCCCTTGGGGTGAGATAGATTTTTTCATGTTTGCTTGTCTGGCTAAATGATAGGTGGATTTGAAAATGGACTTATAATCTGGGGTTTCAGGTGGTGAATATATTGAGGGAAATAAGACAGGCAAATATGAGAGATATGGTTTAGGATACGTGGATAATGGATTTATAGCCAGTGCTTGAGGTACAGCCGCTTTGCCTTTGTCCATCTCAATTTGTCAGAGTTGGGCCATGACTTGATCCAGCTCTCTATTTTTCTTGTGGAATTTTGGAGATTCACAACCTATACATCATTTCACCTCTTCAAGTATAGATCGATTAACCTCTAGTTTAAAGAAATCCCTTGGTAATAAGATAGACCAATTTGTAGAAGTTACTCATGTTCTAGAAGACTCTCGAACCCTAGCCACTAAATACCCTCTTATAAGTCCCTATTCTTTCTACCAAAGACAAAAGAAATCAACTCTCACCTCCATCCGCCATCTTATTAACAGAAACTCTTCTCCTTCTCCCAAAGAAGTCATGCAGTCCTCCCATCTACAACAGTATGGTTTAAAAGCCACTACTGCTGAACAGTATATAACCCTAGAGATCCCACAAGAACTCATTCAAAATTACCAAAACCAAGGCTACACTCATATGCATCTGGGAGCAGTTAGGCTTGTTCTTACTCTTCATGGAAGAAGATCCCTTCAGTGACAGCCAAGGTTGCTCTTTTAGATACCACTTTCAAATAATACCAACATGTTTGATTGGAGCATTAGTAACTACACTCTTAAATGGAAGTGTCATTCTCACTATAGCTCCTAATTTCACCCTGAGATTATCAGACCCAATGATATGTCAAAGGCTAAAAATCTAAATACAGCTACCTTGCATCACCAAGTCCTCTACAGAGTTCAAGACCATGCTCTTGATCTCAATCTCCTAAACACTATAGGAGATACATTATTCATGTTCACAGATAATGCTAAAGGGCCAGCAATTGTAAACATTCCAAATGATCACTACTGATGAACTTTCTTCTATCATTCCATTGAAATGGATTACTAATTATGAGAAAGCTTTCTCAAAGGAACATGTTGATATTCATACTACAACACCTCTAACTATTACCCATAATAGTGATGGAACGGCGACTACTATTTTCCAGAGACCTAGAATGATCAAACAGACCTCACTGTGAGGACCATCCTTCAGAAGGATTAATATGATCTCTCCTATCCTGGTGCAAATGACTTACAATCAAAATGATCCACCTATACATTTCTATGAAAATAGAAAACCTGTTTATGTTTCTCATATAAATGACCACTTCATTTGGGATGTTGATCCCTTCATATGTGATTCTAACTGTGACTGTGCTAACCAATAGAGTGACACTGATAATGAAGATTATGCTAGATGACAGAGGAACAAGAAAAAGAAGAAGAGGTGACTACAAGCCCCTTGCTCCAATAAAAGGCCCAAGCCCCCTAATGATACATATGCGGCACCAATGCTCAGGAAGAAAAGACTGTCTCGCAAAGATTCTATAGATTATCTTTATCAGCCAGTCAATACAATCCCATGCATTGCCAACCTCAGATCTTATGAGGAAGAATTCCCACCTTTAGTGACCCAGACTGATGAAAAGAAAATCATTAGAAGACTTTACGTAATTCCTCAGGGAATTACTCCACATGGACAGTAAGCAACAACTCCTAAAGAGGAAGTACTTAATTGGCACACAAATAATGCAGTCAGCCAAAATAAAGTATTATTCCGAATAGATGACATTCTTTATCAATCTTATTGCCAAGGATTTTCTTTAAACTAGAAGGTAATTGACTTATACTTAAGGAGGTAGAATGATGTATGGGTTGTGAATCTCCAGAATTCCATAAAAAAAATAGAGAGCTGGATCAAGTCAATGCCCAACTCTGACAAATTGAGATGGACAAAGGCAAAGCGGCTATACCTTAAGCACTGGCTATAGATCTATTATCCATGTATCATAAACCATATCCCTCATATTCACCTGTCTTATTTCCCTAAACTTATTCACCACATGAAACCCCAGATTATAAGTCCATTTTCAAATCCACCTATCATTTAGCTAGACAAGCAAACACAAAAAGATCTATCTCTCCCCAAGGGCAGTGTTATTTGTCTTAGCCTCAGCCATAGCCTCAGTCTCAGCCTTCTCTCCAACCCAGACCTCGTCCTCCTTGAAAACTAGGAAATTTTTTTAGAGAAGATACACATTTTAATGTCCCTACAAAATATAAAGGCATCAAAGAAGGGTGAAGAATGGAAGATTGATGGTTTAGAAGTTATAATAAATTCTCGTTGCAAGTATAGTTTCTAAACCAAGCAATTAACCTTTCTTACAAACGTTTGGTTGTCACACGTAACAAACCCCTTTAAAATTGATAACCAAAGTATTTAAACCTCGGGTCCTCTTCTCAAGGAATTGCAGGAAGGTGTTCTTATTATTGGTTATGCAAAGGTATATTTTGGGGTTTTCAAAAGGGTTGAACAAGTAATGTAAAATAATAAGTCATCAAAATAATAGCTAATAAAGCTCTTGGTAAGGTATGAGAACTGGAATTCCTATCCTAGTTATCCTTATCAATTGTGATGAGAATAATACCTTTGCTCCCACTAAGTCAACCTCTAACTATGAAGGTCAGTTAAGTGGACAAATTAATTTAACACCTAAAGTCCTAGTCAACTCCTTAAGGAAAGACTAGAGTTATAGGAATCTAAATTAATCAGCAAGAATAACAATTATCAATCACGATGAGTTTGATAACTCAAGAGTTACCAATTAATCAACCAAAGCCAAAAGGGAAAAATCTAAATTATTTATATAATAAATGGAAGAAAGCAATCATGAGTCTGAAATACCTCAAATTATATTAAATAAAGATATCAATTCTAACATGGACAAGTTCATAAATTAGATTGAAAAGATAAATAAAAAGAACATTGAACCTGTAATTGTAGAAGATGAAAATATTCCTATGTCCTTTAAGAGGAGTCCTAATCTTAATCCTAAGAGAGAGGAGAGAACCTCTCTCTCTAAAAACTACATCTAAAACCTAAAATTGTGAGTAATGATTGAATCTGAAGTGATGTCTTGAGTCTCTCCATGTTTCCTGACTTTAATCTGTGTTTCTAGACCGAAAACTAGGTTGAAATGCGGCCCAGAATTTGTGCCAGCGACTTCTGTAATTCTGCAAATCGCGCACGTCACGCGGTCGCGTCGTCCACGCGTTCGCGTCACTCAGCGTTTCTCGTACCATGCATACGCGTCGTCCATGCATTCACGTCGTTCGTGCAGCTTCCAGTCCGTGCGGTCGCGTCAGGCATGCGAACGCATCACTCTGATTTCTTCCATTTTGCGCGGTCGCGTAAGCCATGCGACCGCGTGACTTCTCGCTGGTCATCTCCTCAATTCCTTGTGTTCCTTCCACTTTTGCACGCTTCCTCTTCATTCCTTACGCCATTCCTGCCCTATGAAGGCTGAAACACTTAACACACAGATCATGGCATCGAACGGTATGAAGGAAAATAAAAATATACAACTAAAAGGTCTTTAGGAAGCAAGTTTTCAATCATAGAACAATTTAGGAAGAAATTGTAAATACATGCTAATCATATGAATAAGTGGGTGAAAAGCTTGATAAACCCACTCAATCAAATACAATATAAACCATAAATAGTGGTTCATGAAAGGGTCACCTCCCCTAGGATGGACAACTAATACCCTTACTCTGGATAATCAATAATACAGTAAAGAAATCACTAATGAATCTAGCGAAGAAACTGCTGAATGGTCCGATAAAGACCATGAAGCAAACCTTTCAGCAATAGCCATGGTCAACCCTGTAGAATAAGAAGAAGAGGAAATAATCTCTAAAAGGGACAAACCAGCAACTTCAGCTAATCCTGTCCATACAGGGTCCTTTGAAGTAAAAACGCCTAACAAATGGTTCACCTTTGATGATTTCCCACCAGCAAGATACAAAGAAAACTTAAATGAATTTAGTGCTTGGATTGAAAACACCATGGTCAATCCAAATCTTTCAAGCAGACAAGTCCTTGCATATATCATAAATCGGATGACTAGCAATCTCCAAGAATGGGCTAACAACCTTTCTGACTATAAAAGACTCTATCTCATTAATGGTACCCCTTCTCAGTTTTCGGGAATAATACATCAAGAATTCTTGGGAGACATTACAATTATCTAGAAAAGAAATTTCCAAGAAAATTTTGAAATGAAGTGCTGTTCACTCAACAGAAAGGACTTTGAGAGATATTACAAGAAGATAACTGCTAAATATTATCCTCTTGGAGGAAATAATAATCCGCCACTTAAACAAGTTTTCATGGCATCCTTGCCAAATGAACTTTAGCCAGAATTACAACGGATAATGATGGCTCTTTGCAAAGAAGTGGCTACCACCACCATTGAAAAATATCTCAGTTGGCTCTTGCTGCTTTGGACAAATTGTGTGAACAACAACAAATATTCAAACAGCTCAACAAAAATTCATGCAAACTCAAAGGGGCATGCAATAAATCTTACTTGAAGATAAAATGCAAAGAGCCAAGCATGTGTGAATTTAAGCCAAAGAAGAAGACATATTAGCAACCACCAGCCAGAACATTCCACCAGAAGGCATTTAGAAGGAGAAGAAAGAAGCAAAGATACCTCTATTTCAAAAGAAGAAAACTGCATACTAAGTCAAACAAAGGCTTCATTTGTGGAAAACAAGCCCACTTTGCTAAATCATGTCCTCATAAACTAACGGGACTTGTAGCCGGCTACCATAACAGTTGTATGGCTTAAGCTTACGGGCATGGCCATTGAGGCCCAGTTAATCATTGGGTTTATGGGACATGGTTTATTTTTCGAGGCTCATAATTCGTTGTGTTAAAAGGAGGAGCTCACCTCAATTGTAATCAGATCTCAATGAACATTGTAATATATCCACTTTTCCTATCTTACAAAATGTTCTAAATTTTCCTTCTCTCTTTGAAAGCTTAGCTAGTGTTATTTCATTCTTCCTCAATCTAGTGCCATAAAGTATGCTCTGAACTTACCTCTGTAGAGGATCCTGCTCATTTGAAAATGGCATGGATAGGATCCACGGGAATTTCTCATAGTGGAAAAGGGACTCAATGTTATAATACTAAGTTTTGCTCGGATCCTTTAATCTCACTCACTAAAATGAATGAAAAGAGTGACCGGGATAAGCATACAATGTTTTATATCATTGTCATCCTGAAGTACTAGAGATTCACCCCTGTAGTATCAAACCAATTGGCTTAGGGTACTGGGAAGTTATCTCCCAAACAAAGATGTTCTGTTCTAATTTAATGCTTTCTTCTGAACCCATGGACTACATATCAAACCCACTGGCCTAAGTTACAAAGGGCAGTTCTTTCCTTTTACAGGGATACAACGCATCCTTGAAATCCAAGAAGCTCCAGAGGAATATAAGGAGGTCCAACAACAACTCCTTAGTGCTTGTTGTGACAGTCATGATCAATTCAACCATCCTGCACCCTTGTGGAAGAATCCATAATTCTATGTTTGTCTCCCTTTTAAAAAGAATGAAGACATCAACCCAACAAAGGCCACACACTCAGGGATGAATCCTGAATATCTCAGGTTTGTAAGAGCTAAATGTGCAACACTTCTTGTGCAAGGACTCATTGAACCAACCAATTCTAACTCCACATGTCAAGCCTTTTACGTTGAAAAAAGGGCTGAGCAAAATAGAGAAAAAAGAGGCTTGTTATTGATTACAAGCCACTTAACGTCTTTTTGCAAGATGATAAGTTTCCTCTACCAAGGATCTCAGTTATTACATAGAGGTTAAGTGGAGCAAAAATATTCAGCAAGTTTGATCTAAAGGCTGGCTTTTGACAAATTGGGCTCCATCCTGAAGATAGATACAAGACAGCATTTTGCATCCCTGAAGCCCAATATCAATGGATAGTAATGCCATTTATACTCAAAGTAGTCCCATCTCTTTTCCAAAAGGTCATGACCAAAATCTTTGAGCCTATACTACACTCCACACTTATTTACATTGATGATATCTTATTGTTCTCAAAAGATAGTGAATCCCATAAGGCACTCCTGGCCCAATTCATTCAAATTGTCAAAAAATAGGGAATCATAAAAAAAGAGCTCTCTTGCTAAAACAAAAATTGAATTCTTCAGGATGGTCTTCGAAGATGGATTTTTCCAACCAAGGGATCATATTGCCGATGAATTAATCCACTTCCCGGATGAAAACATGACCGTCAAACAAGTCCAATAATTCTTGGGAATTGTAAACTACATCAGAGACTTTATCCCAGATGTGACCAGACACACCAGCTAGCTATCAAAACTCCTGAAAAAGAAATTCCACCATAGGGACTTGAACAAATCACAGCTATCAAAACCCTGAAGAAAATAGCACAAGACCCCCTCCTTTAAAGAATCCCAGCACGGGAAAAAAATATTACAAACAGATGCTAGTGATGAATTCTGGGGAGCTGTGCTACTTGAATGAATTGATGGGACAAGACACTACTGTGCACATGCTAGTGGACCATTCAAAGAATCTGAACTATATTACCTGCCACTTACAAAGAGATTCTCACTGTTAAACGAGGGATAGAAAAATTCAATTTTTACCTCAGTTCTTATCATTTCACTGTGGAGATGGATAGCACCTCTTTCCCATCAATGCTGGAAATCAAGAAAAATATCCTGCCAGGCTCTCAGCTGATGCAGTGGAAAGACTGGTTTTCTCGCTATAAATTCGAAGTGAGACACATAAAGGGACACTAAAACACACTTGCTAATTTTCTCTCCAGACCTACCAAAGAACCAATCTCAAAACCAATCCATTACATCTGCACAATGAGTACACACAATCCTTCATACACCATTCTATTTCCTAATTGTTCGGTTCACAGAAGCCCGTACAAAAGAAAGATTGGTCCTTTTCCCCTCAAAGCAAGACCCTAGACAGAGTTTCAAATAGATTGTCTAGCCAGACAAACTTTGTTTTACTGGCTACACCAGATCCTTACCATTACCCAAATCCATAGGAACCCAAGGTATTTCAACATGGATACCCCTTTCTACACTATACCAATAATCCAAGGACCTATATCAGAGGAAATAATGTGGTATATTTGGGCTTTATCTTCGATGTATTCATGTGTCACAATAGTACCAATCTTCCCTGTATATCATATCCTGTGTAATCGCACCCAAGCACAATCCTATCTAGTCAAGTTATTCTCTATGTATGCCCCACTTGATGCATAGAGGGGAATGTTATATAACATGCTCGACCGGCACCAACTGTGGGATAAATCTTCTTAGGCAAAACAGAAATTCTGTTGTTTTGTCACCTTACAGAGATATTATTTTACTGGAGGAGACCCACACACCATGAACAGGATCAATATTGTTGGATACTATACCATATGGGCCACGGATGAAAAGATAGTCCTAAATGCCTTGGCCAAATACCTTTGTCAACTTTGGCAACCTGGACTATATGGAGAAAGAGATGTAGTTGAAGGACTCCCATTTCAAATAGATGTTCCGCCAATAACTCTCCAAGATTTCTAGTCTAGATTCATAACTTCAGGAATAATTAATCAATTTGGACAAAACTCTTTTTATGCTCCAAGAGACTAACCTAGCATTCTGGACAAATCCCAAACAGAAATTCTGAGGAAGATCTTAATTTTGAAGATCTAAGTGGAAGAGTATATGCCTTACCACCAAGCCCAACTAGAATTGATGCAGGGATACCCAATGACGCTGAAGGCCCATAGTCAGACCCATACGATCCGTATATGCAAGATGCTCAAGATCCTAATGAAGGAAACAGTGAAGACCCGTTTACCTATCTACAAGACCTGAATATGGATCATAGAGCTGTCAATTTGGCTTCTGATGAGACATCATCCTTCTCAAATCGTGATGGGACCTTTTCAGAAGACTATTTCAAGCCATCCCTTTATTAAGACAATATTTCCACTATGTATAATTATTGAGTGCACTATAATAAAGTGACCTCTGTCACATGTCTAAGATAAGCCAGAAAGAGATAAGGCTTATCCTTATCCTCCAGCTGGCATTGTATGATAGGTTTGTTTAGATTCTGTAAGATATTGCTACTATCTAGAGACCTCTATAAAAGGAAGAGCTCACCTCAGTTGTTATCAGATCTTAATGAACATTGTAATATATCCACTTTTTCTCTCTTACAAAATGTTCTAAATTTTCCTTTTCTCTCTGAAATCTTAGCTAGTGTTATTTTCTTCTTCCTCAATCTAGTGCCCTAAAGTATGCTCTAAGCTTGCCTCTGCAGAGGATCCTGCTCATCAAAAAATGGCATGGATAGGATCCATGGGAATTTTTCATGGTGGAAAAGGGACTCAATGTTATCATACTAAGTTTTTCTCGGACCCTTTAATCTCACTCATTAAAAAGAATGAAAAGAGTGACAAGGGTAAGTATACAATGTATTATATCATTGTCATCCTGAAGTATAGGAAATTCACCCCTCATATTCGCTCGTCTTATTTACTTCAGCATATTCACCACCAAAACCCCAGATTATAAGTCCATTTTCAAATCCACCTATCATTTAGCCAGACAAGCAAACACACAAAAATCTATCTCTCTCCCCAAGGGCAGCGTTATTTGTCTCACTCTTAGCCACAGCCACCTCAGTCTCAGCCTTCTCTCCAACCCAGGCCTCGTCCTCCTTGGAAACCAGAAAATTTTTTCAGAGAAGATACATCTTTTAATGTCCCTACAAAAGATAATGGCATCAAAGAAGAGTCACCTGCCCCACGACGGACAATTAATATGCTTACTTTGGATAATCAAGCATATAGTGAAGAAATCACTGATGAATCCTATGATGAAACTACTGAATCTAGTGCAGAAACTGCTGAATGGTCCGAAGAAGACTATGAAGCAGACCTTTCTACACAAGCCATGGCCAACCCTGTAGAAGAAAAAAAAGAGGAAATAACCTCTAAAAGGTACTGATGAGCGGATATTTTATACGCTTTTTGGGGGTAATTTCATGTAGATTTTAGTATGTTTTAATTAGTTTTTAGTGGAATGTTATTAGTTTTTAGGCAAAAATCATATTTCTGGACTTTACTATGAGTTTGTGTGTTTTTCTGTGATTTCAGGTATTTTCTGGTTGAAATTGAGGGAGCTGAGCAAAAATCTGAGTTAGGCTGAAAAAGGACTGCTGATGCTGTTGGATCCTGACCTCCCTGCATTCGAAATGGATTTTCTGGAGCTACAGGAGTCCAATTGGTGCGCTCTCAACGGCGTTGGAAAGTAGACATCTAGGGCTTTCCAGCAATATATAATAGTCCATACTTTGCGCGAAGATAGACGACGTAACTTGTCGTTGAATGCCAAGTTCATGCTGCTGTCTGGAGTTAAACGCCAGAAAAACGTCATGATCCGGAGTTGAACGCCCAAAACACGTCAT
>NC_029774.3:97241796-97243133 GCF_000817695.3 Arachis duranensis | reverse complement strand
AAAAATTTTAAGTTTGGTGTTCTTTCTTTTGTTCTTGGTGTTCTTGTGAATCTTCAAGGTGTTCTTGAGTTTTTCTTGTGTCTTGATCTTAAAATTTTTAAGTTTGGTGTTCCTTGGTGTTTTCCCTCCAAAAAATTTTCGAAAATAAGGAGCATTAGATCTAAAAATTTTAAGTTTTGTGCCTTTTGTGTGTTTTTCTCTTTCATCATAAAATTCAAAAAAAAATTTAAAAATATATCTTTTCTAACTAATTTTAAAACTACATTTTCGAAATTTTTTTTATATAAATTTCAGATTTTAATTTCAAATTTTCGAAAAATTTTCACTTTCAAAAAAAAAATATTTTTAACTTCTTTTTATATATTTTGTTTTTATTTATTCCACTTCTATAAAATAAATAAAATCAACATATAAATTATCTCTTGTAATCCAATATGGAAGCAAGTAGGAATGAACAGTCCAAGAGGACTCTGGGGTCATATGCTAACCCCACTACTGCTTCATATGGGAGTAGTATCTGTAGACCCTCCATCGGAGTCAGTAGCTTTGAGTTGAACCTTCAGCTCATTATCATGGTACAGCCAAGTTGCCAGTATTCCGATCTTCCACAGGAAGAACCTACAGAGTTTCCTCTGGTCTTCCACATGAAGAACCTACAGAATTTCTGGCACAATTTCTGCAAATTGCTGATACAGTACATGATAAGGAAGTAGATCAGGATGTCTACAGATTATTACTGTTTCCATTTGCTGTAAAAGATCAAGCTAAGAGGTGGTTAAATAACCAGCCTAAGAACAGCATAAAAACATGGAAACAGCTATCAGACAAATTCCTGAATCATTATTTCCCTCCAAAACGGATGACACAGCTAAGGCTAAGCATCCAAGGCTTCAAACAAGGAGATAATGAATCCCTTTATGATGCCTGGGAGAGATACAGAGAGATGCTAAGAAAATGCCCCTCTGAAATGTTTTCAGAATGGGTGCAATTAGACATCTTTTACTATAGGCTTACAGAAAAAGCTCAGATTTCTCTAGACCACTCAGCTGGTGGATCTATACATATGAGAAAAACAATTGAAGAAACTCAAGAGCTTATTGATACAGTTGCCAGAAATTACAGTAGCCAGAAATCAACATCTGTACCTAAGCAGTGAATCTTCCATGAAAGGAGAAGCTAAAACAGTAACTGCTGAACTCAGTCCGGTGGATCAGGCTAATGAAATTAATCAGCAATTAGACTTTCTAACTCAGCAGCTAGCCGAATTCAAGGAAATATTACAGGAAACAAGAATGGCTAACAGGAATATGGAAGTGCAATTAAAGCAGACAGAAAAG
>NC_029774.3:97241271-97241773 GCF_000817695.3 Arachis duranensis | reverse complement strand
AAACTGTCAAAACAAATAGCAGAAGAATGTCAAGCAGTTCAATTAAGAAGTGGGAAAACATTAAATACCTCACTTCAAAGCAGCAGGAAACCAAGAAATGAACAATTGGTTACTCAAAATCCCTCTGAGGACAGTCAGAGCCCAGAGAGGAATAAAGCTGGCGCTGAATGCCCAGACCATGCTCATTTCTGGCGTTCAACGCCAGAAACAAGCATGAATCCGGCGTTGAACGCCCAAAGGGGACATGGTTCTGGCGTTCAAACGCCAGTAACAAACAAGGAGGTGGCGTCTAACGCCACTCCAGCTTCCACCCTTGGCATTCAAATGCCAGTGGGGGATCAGTCACAAACAAGTGCTGATAACAACCTTCCTAAAAAGGCTTCCCAACCCACTTCTGTAAGTAATAAACCTGCAGCAACTAAGGTTGAAGAATACAAAGCTAAAATGCCTTATCCTCAAAAACTCCGCCAAGCGGAACAGGATAAGCAATTTACCCGCTTTG
>NC_029774.3:97240000-97240400 GCF_000817695.3 Arachis duranensis | reverse complement strand
TCTACCTTAGAGCCACAGGAAGAGGAAGCACTAATTCAAGTGCTAAGGACACACAAGACAGCTCTTGGGTGGTCCATCAGTGATCTTAAGGGCATTAGTCCAGCCAGATGCATGCACAAGATCCTATTGGAAGGTGACGCCAAACCTATGGTCCAACCACAAAGGCGGCTGAACCCAGCCATGAAGGAAGTGGTGCAAAAGGAGGTCACTAAATTACTAGAGGCTGGGATTATTTATCCTATTTCTGACAGTCCCTGGGTAAGCCCTGTCCAAGTCGTCCCTAAAAAGGGAGGCATGACAGTGGTTCACAATGAAAAAAATGAACTGGTTCCTACAAGAACAGTTACAGGGTGGCGTATGTGTATTGATTATAGAAGGCTCAATACAGCCACCAGAAAGG
>NC_029774.3:97237962-97239223 GCF_000817695.3 Arachis duranensis | reverse complement strand
AATTGATGTGTGATGCCAGTGACCATGCCATTGGTGCAGTGTTGGGACAAAGGCATGACAAGCTTCTGCACGTCATTTACTATGCTAGTCGTGTTTTAAATGACGCACAGAAGAATTACACAACCACAGAAAAAGAGCTACTTGCAGTGGTTTACGCCATTGATAAATTCAGATCCTATTTAGTAGGATCAAAAGTGATTGTGTACACTGATCATGCTGCTCTTAAATATCTACTCACAAAGCAGGATTCAAAATCCAGACTCATAAGATGGGTATTGCTTTTGCAAGAGTTTGATATAGAAATAAGAGACAGAAAAGGGACAGAGAATCAAGTAGCAGATCACCTGTCCCGAATAGAACCAGTAGAAGGGGCGTCCCTCCCTCTCACTGAGATCTCTGAAACTTTTTTGGATGAGCAACTCTTTGCCATCCAGGAAGTGCCATGGTTTGCAGACATTGCAAACTACAAGGCAGTGTGATTCATACCCAAGGAGTACAGTAGGGTGCAATCAAAGAAATTAATCACAGATGCAAAGTACTATCTTTGGGATGAACCATATCTCTTCAAGAGATGTGCAGACGGAGTAATCCGTAGATGTGTGCCTAAGGAAGAAGCGCAAAAGATTCTATGGCACTGCCATGGATCACAGTATGGAGGACATTTTGGAAGTGAGTGAACAGCCACAAGAGTTCTCCAATGTGGCTTCTACTGGCATACTCTTTATAAGGATTCCCGAGTGTTTATGCTTAATTGTGACAGTTGCCAAAGGTCAGGCAACCTACCTCACAGTTATGCCATGCCTCAACAAGGGATATTGGAGATTGAGCTGTTTGATGTATGGGGCATTGACTTCATGGGACCTTTCCCACCATCATACTCAAACACTTATATTCTGGTGGCAGTGGATTATGTATCCAAATGGGTGGAGGCTATTGCAACACCCACTAATGACACTAAAACAGTGTTAAAATTCCTCCAGAAGCATATCTTCAGTAGATTTGGTATCCCCAGAGTATTAATCAGTGATGGGGGCACTCATTTCTGCAATAAACAGCTTTACTCTGCTCTGGTACGTTATGGAGTTAGCCACAGGGTAGCTACTCCATATCACCCACAGACTAATGGGTAAGCTGAAGTCTCAAATAGAGAACTCAAAAGAATCCTGGAACGAACTGTAACTAACCGTAGAAAGGATTGGGCAAGAAGCTTGGATGATGCTCTGTGGGCATACAGAACAGCATTTAAGACCCCTATAGGGAC
>NC_029774.3:97237240-97237725 GCF_000817695.3 Arachis duranensis | reverse complement strand
ATGGCATGATAAGAAATTGTCATCCAGAGTCTTTGAGCCAGGGCAGAAAGTTCTGCTATTTAATTCTCGGCTCAAATTATTCCCTGGAAATTAAAATCCCGGTAGAGAGGTCCATATGTAATTACAAGTGTGTCACCATATGGATACGTAGAGCTTCAGGATAATGAATCTAACAAAAAGTTCATTGTTAATGGACAGAGAGTTAAACATTATCTTGAAGGCAACTTCGAGCAAGAATGCTCAAAACTGAGACTTGATTAGAGCTCAGTGGTAGTCCAGCTAAAGACAATAAAGAAGCACTTGCTGGGAGGCAACCCAGCCATTTACAAAGTTTATTTACTAATTAAATAAATTTTCTTTTTTTACAGGTATGAGTCCAAGTATCTTCAAAAGGTGAAATGGTGATTGGTTGAAGCCACAGAGTTACAGGGAAATTTGGAAGCTCACTGGCGTGAAAAAGCCAGTAAGAAACACTTTTGGGCGTT
>NC_029774.3:97234965-97235676 GCF_000817695.3 Arachis duranensis | reverse complement strand
TACGCTTTTTGGGGGTAATTTCATGTAGATTTTAGCATGTTTTAGTTAGTTTTTAGGGGAATGTTATTAGTTTTTAGGCAAAAATCATATTTCTGGACTTTACTATGAGTTTGTGTGTTTTTCTGTGATTTCAAGTATTTTCTGGTTGAAATTGAGGGAGCTGAGCAAAAATCTGAGTTAGGCTGAAAAAGGACTACTGATGCTGTTGGATCCTGACCTCCCTGCATTCGAAATGGATTTTCTGGAGCTACAGGAGTCCAATTGGTGCGCTCTCAACGGCGTTGGAAAGTAGACATCCAGGGCTTTCCAGCAATATATAATAGTCCATACTTTGCGCGAAGATAGACGACGTAACTTGGCATTGAACGCCAAGTTCATGCTGCTGTCTGGAGTTAAACGCCAGAAAAACCTCATGATCCGGAGTTGAACGCCCAAAACACGTCATAACCTGGAGTTTAACGCCAAGAAAGGCCTCTACTCGTGGATAGCTTTAGTCTCAGCCCCAGCACACACCAAGTGGGCCCCAGAAATGGATTTCTGCACCAATTATCTTAGTTTTCTCATATTCTGTAAACCTAGGGTACTAGTTTTCTATTTACACAACTTTTAGAGATTTATCTTGTAACTCATGACATTTTCAGATCTGAATTACATACTTTATGACGGCATGAGTCTCTAAACTCCATTGTTGGGGGTGAGGAGCTCTGCAGC
>NC_029774.3:97207616-97234686 GCF_000817695.3 Arachis duranensis | reverse complement strand
CGAGTAGGATTCCGGGATTGAATGACTGTGACGTGCTTCAAACTCCTGAGGGCTGGGCGTTAGTGACAGACGCAAAAGAATCAATGGATTCTATTCCAATTTGATTGAGAACCGACAGATGATTAGCTGTGCTGTGGCAGAGCATAGGAACGTTTTCACTGAGAGGATGGGAAGTAGCCACTGACAATGGTGACACCCTACATGCAGCTTGCCGTAGACGTGCTTTACAAACAATTGAGTTAAATATTACATTGCAGAAATTCAGAGGACAAAGCATCTCCAAAACTCCAACATATTTCTCATTACTGCACAACAAGTAACGCTATTATTCTCTTCTTCTTCTTACAATTTTAAATACTTTGACTTCTTACAATTAAATCCAAATAACCTTATTGACCTCCTGACTAAGATTAATAAAATAAACATTGATTGCTTCAAACCAATAATCTCCGTGGGATCGACCCTTACTCACGTAAGGTATTACTTGGACGACCCAGTGCACTTGCTGGTTAGTTGTGCGAATTACAAATTCGTGCACCAGGTACAAACCAGCAACTTCAACTAATCCTGTCTATACATAGTCCTTTGAAGTAAAAACACCTAACAAATGGTTCACCTTTGATGATATCGCACCAGCAAGATACAGAGAACGGTTAAATGAATTTAGTGCTTGGATTGAAACTACCATGGCCAATCCAAATCTTTCAAGCAGATAAGTTCTTGCAAATTTCATAAATTGGATGACTGGCAATCTCTGAGAATGGGCTAACAACCTTTCTGAGTATGAAAGACTCTAGCTCATTAATGGTACCCCTTCTCAGTTTTTGGGAATAATACATCAAGAATTCTTGGGAGACATTACAATTATCCAGAAAAGAAATACCAAAGAATATTTTGAAATGAAGTGTTATTCACTCAACAGAAAGGACTTGGAGAGACTGATGGGTGGAAAATTGGATTTCCACAAAAATTCACTGGCAAGAATACCGGGTTGCATCAAGTAGTAAAACTCATATGAGTGAGGTCAATCCCACAGGAATTGATGGAACAAGCAATTAGTTCAGTCAAGCTAACAGTGGTGAATTGAGTAAAATTGAACTAACAGAATGTAGATTGCAGGAAATGTAAAGTGCAGAATGTAAATCTCTTCAAATGTAAAGGGGCTGGGTGTTGGGAAATTAAAGGAAACAGAAATAACAGAGAATAAGATTCATTAAGGGTTGGAGATATGATAATCCATAATGAATCAAATGGGTCTCAACTCCTTTCTCAATCATATGAGTAGATCTATATGTCATGAGAAGAGGTGAAGTACATGTCTCTCTAATCACAATCAATCTCACCAATTCCTTGATCCAATTGTCATGAGAAGAGGTGAGGTACATGTCTCTCTCATCCATAAGCCACACTAACTCTCAGGATCTCAATTCCTCCCGAATGGTATTGATCAAGAGAGTAGTGAAGGATAGAGTCTCAGTTCTAATACTCATGATTCCTATTCCAAGGCTCACACAAGCATTCATAGATTCAAACCCCCTTCTGGAATGAATGAATTATCAATCAAAGCAGAGGTTATCCAACAGCTACATAAATGAATTGAGGAGAAGAAGATATTCACTCAATCATGTGAATTATAATAAAGCTCATCCCCTAATGAAGTGGGGTTAATAGATCATTGCTCTAAGAACACTTGCAGGAAAATTAAATTGCATGAAAGTAAAATTTCAGAAAAGGAAATTTCAGAAGAGAATTGCAGAAATTGAAAATGCATAGGCTAAATTAAGTTCAATACTGAAATGTAAAAGTGCAGAAAGGTAAAAGTGTTTACAAGAGCTTTCTATTCTACTCATACTCCTACTCCTACTACTCCTCCTACTGTCTGTGAGAGCTCCTAACTAACTGTTCCGAGGGTTACCTGAAACTGTAGGTCGATCTCGGACGAGATCTGCTGTACTGGTTGGAATGGTTTGTGTCCGACTTGTTGGACTTGGTGGTGATGCTGATTCCTTCGTTCCCGAAGGGTGGGGGGTACCTGCAAGGGACTCTGATGCTTAAGTTAGCAAGGGTATTAAGCAGGTATTGAGTAGAATCAGAGTATGAGTTATACCTGGGTGCTCCAGTGTATTTATAATGGTGTAGAGTAACCTCTTTGGATGAGATAAGTTAGTTATCTTATCTTATCTTTATCTTATCTTTGACTGGGGTCCTTTTATCTTCAAGGGAACTGCCTTTATCTCTACGGGCTTGGGCCGCCCTTGGATTTGGGACGTGTTCCTCTATTTGGGCCCTTTGTTTGGGCCTTCCTGTGACTTGGCCGAGCTCTTTTGAGAAGAGATCGGGTTGTCCTGACCTGAAGAGGTCGGTCGCTTTGTCTGTAGAACATCCCGGGTTGGACAGCTCGACCCAGGGTATGAACAGTGCCCCTGCTCGAGCTTGGTCTTTTATCTGGAGGCCGAGTCTTGGTTTTAGGACTTCGAGCCTTCTCGGGTAAAGCCGAACTCGAGCACTTTGTCGCCTTATCTCCCGTAGAGCTCTTTCTTAAATGCGGAACATTTCTGTTCCGTTTCTTCTGAAAGCGCGCGCTTTTGCCTTTAGCATTTTTTTCCTTGGGAATGCGCGAGGGTTTTTAATGCCCCCATTAATTTGTTTTTGTTCCGTTTCTCTTGGTTTTCTTTATTCAAATTTTGTATCCAAGAGACGGTTTTCCTTTCCCTGTAACTTCCCTTCTTTTTCGCCATTTCCTGTCCCGCACATCTCGTTTCTTTGTGACGCTTTGGCCTTCGCTTGGTGCTTTCCGCTTTGTGGTTGATTCTCTGCTACTCCTTTTTCAAAGTTTTCTTCCTTCTTCCAGGTTGGTTTTGCTTTCCTCTTCACCTTTTTATTTCTGCTACTTTTGTTTTTGATCCTTTTGATGACGCCTTGATTTTGTATGCTTGGAAAGCTTGAACCTTTTCCTTGTTTCTGTTTTTACTTTTGGAATGTGATTCTTCAATAAAGTTTTTGCCTAAGTTGTTGTTGGAAAGCTTGAATCTTTTCATACTACCATGCTTGACTGTCACTACGATGTATGTTTTCTGATTTTCTTTTCGTCTTTCTGTGTGCTTTCGGCTGGATTTCCTGGTAGCTTAGTGCCTTTAGGGTTTTGCATGTTGCTGCATTTCGAAAAAAGGTTGCTCCTTTGATGGCTTTGTTCTGTCGGTCTTTTTTCTACGGAATGGAGACGATGGTTTCTTGGTGATTTCTGGTTAAGAGAAAAAAGGGTCGTTGCTGGGGTGTGAACTTGTAGGTCCCTTTGGGTTCTTGTTCTGTGGTTGCCTCCAAAGGATGCCCCTGGTTTTTTTGTGTAGGTCCTGGGGTCACTTTTTGTTTCTCAAACTGTGCTGGGTTGTGTGGTCAAGTTGTTTTGCTGTTGTCCAAGATGTTTTTTAGTAATCCAATATTTTTTTCTTATTGTAGGACTAGTTGGCCTCATGGCTTCTTGCAAAAATATTGTTGAGACGTCTTCCCAAATCCCTGAGGGCATGGCTGATTGGGTGGATTCTATGGTTCTTCTATGTATTTTTGTGGTGGACTCTGAGTTTTGTATAGAGCTGCGAAAACATCATAGGGTTTGTGGTAGCGGTGCCCAGGAGAGGGATTATGAGCTTGTAGCGCCTGGTTCTGACGAAAGAGTTTGTTTTCCCACCTCAGTCGAGGGGGAGCGTCCCTTCTTCTATGCTTATGAATATTTCTTTAGTCAGTTGAACATTACTTTTCCTTTTTCTGCCTTTGAAACTGACTTGTTGTGGTCGTGTAACATTGCTCCATCCCAGCTTCATCCCAATTCATGGGGTTTTATAAAAATTTTTCAATTACTGTGTCAAGAGTTAGGCATCAAGCCTTCTCTAACTCTTTTTCTTTACTTGTTTGTTTCGGCCAAGCCTGGGGCTTCTTCAAAAAAGAAAGCTTCTTGGGTTTTCTTTAGATATGCTCAAGGGCACAAGGTCTTTGCCATGTATGATGAGTCCTTTAAGGACTTTAAAAACTATTTCTTTAAAGTTCGTGCTGTTGAGGGGGTTCGCCCCTTTTTTCTTGATGAAAATGATGAACCTACTTTTCCTCTTGAGTGGCAAAAGAATGTCATGGTGCCTCGGTATACTTGGGAGATGTTAGATGAGGTCGAACAGGCCTTTGTGAGTGTATTGGAGGATATTTGGGGGGAGCCTCCGCATCTGGTTACTAAGAAATTTCTTGGGGACCCATCTTTGGTCGGAAAAGTGTTGGGTACTGACTGACGTGTTTTCATTTTATTCTATTTGACCCCTATGATCTTTGACTTTTGTTTGTTGATTCTGTCTTTTCTGGATTTCAGAAATGTCGAAGAACAACGACTCCATGAAGGCTTTCAAAAAGGCCAGGAAGGCAGCCGCTGCACAAAATATCTCAGTCAAGCGCGGCTGGGGAGGGGTCCTCCCAAACCATCATGAAGCTGGCCCGAGGAGGGTGATCCCTACTCCTTGGGTTTGTCTGGTAGATCCCCCACAATCTTTCGCTGCTGCTTCTGGTGCTCCTCCTTTGAAAAAGCAGAAAATATCTGAGCCCTTTAACCTGGATGCCCCGGATTTTGATGCTATTGAGTTGTCGACCAACAGATTTCCCCTTATGGTTGGCTTTCTATGGATGATGTGTCCCTTCTTCAGCACCTAGATTTCATTACCAAAAATAGTGTGAAGATGGCACATATGGGTGCGGCCATTTTCTGGACTGTTCAGGGTATCCCGATTCATGCTACTAAATCTTTCATGGAGGAGGCTAAATCAGAGTTTGATCAGATCAAGGGTCTGAAGGAGGAATTGGAGGTGAAGTTGGCGAAGGTAGAAAAAGAACTGGAGGGTGAGAAGGCTAGCTCAATTGCCTTGGCGGCTTCTTTGAAGTTGGCTGAGGACATGGCATTGAAGCACAAGGATAGCTATACCTCGACTTATAGGGAGTTGGTGTGTCTCCGATATGACTTGGAAATTGCTCGGGTTGATTATGCCGAGCTTCAGGGTCATCTTGTGGGTAGCGTGACTGCCGCCTATGAGAACCTGATAGAGTAGTTCCAGATTGTTGCCCCTGGTGCCGATTTGACTCTCGTTAGTCTTGATAACGTAGTAAAGGATGGTAAGATTGTCCCGGATGATCCCGATGATGATATTGAACCTCCTCCTGTGCCTCCTGTTAAAGCCTCTGCCCCGCCAGTTCCTTCAGCCCCCTCGACCGTAGTTGAGCTAGATCCTGACTATCAGATCTTGAATCGAGGCGACGGGATAGTGGATGCGGTGCCTCTCCATACTCGTCCTCCTTCACCTCATGTTGATGCTGCTACTGGGAAGCCTTTGGACTCTCTTTGATTATCCTTGATAGATTTGTGTATAACCCGGCCTGTGGGTTTTGAACTCTTTTTTGTAAATGGTGTTTTGTTGACTGTTGATAGTTGCTACTCTTAGCAACTTTATTTTGAAAAATAAAATAGTTTCTCTTGCTCTTGGGGTTGGCTTCAAGCGGCCTCTTGAGTCTTTGTTTTATGCTAACTGCCTTGTTTTTCACAATATGCTTGCTTGCAGCTTTCTTTAGCATTTATTTGGAATCTTTCAGAGTTGTTTTTTATTCATCCTCTTTTGATTGCTTTTGGCGAAGTCGAGGTCTTATCGGGTCGAGCAATCTCCCCTCTGTTGGCTGATTTTCTCAGTTGATCTTTTCTTGAGTCATTTCTAGCAACCCCTTGGGATTACTTTTTATAACTTTTTGTAGATTTAGTCCGACTTTTTCACGTCGGTCCCTATTCCGTTACTAGGTAATCGTTTTTTCTTGGATCTTGTTCAGATCTCTTTTGTAAATTTATCTTTTCCGGGCCGACTTCATCATGTCGGGCTTTGTCGAGTTACTTGATAATCCTTTTTCTTAGACCTCGTTCAGGTCTTTTTCAGGGATTTATCTTTTGTAGCTTTAATCTATCCGGGCCGACTTCGTCATGTTGGGCCCTGTCGAGTTACTTGATAATCCTCTTTCTTGGACCTTGTTTAGGTTTGTTTCAGGGATTTATCTTTTGTAACTTTAATCTATCCGGGCCGACATCGTCATGTCGGGCCCTGTCGAGTTACTTGATAATCCTCTTTCTTGGACCTTGATTAGGTCTCTTTCAGGGATTTATCTTTTGTAACTTTTTGTAGGAGTCCGACTTCGTCCTGTCGGGCTCTTCGAAGTTATAGTAATCCTCTTTTATAGGGTTGGCCAGACCTCTTTCCAGGGCTTTACTTATAACTTAGGTTTTGGTGGCTGGTCCGACTTTTGTGCCGTCCAGCCTTTAAGTTATTTTATAGCAATCCATTTTATTAGGACCTCGTCAGGTCCTTTCTATGGATCACTTTCTATAACTTCTTGCATTATTCTGTCTTCATCTTTGCCGATTTCGTAGAATTTGGGTTTTTAGCCCTCGTTTTTATCGTGATCGCACAGTGAATTCGGTTTTCACTTTCTATCGATCTGTAGCTTTACAATCGGGCGATGAATGTTTTTAGAATAATATGACTTGAGCGTTTGTAGAGAATCTGAGCAAATTTTATTAAAAGAAAATACAAATATACATGAGGAGTTAATTTCCTAAGTCGGGTGATTTGTAGGTCTTGGCAGGGCGCCTCGTTAAAAAACCTTTTCAGGAAAAAGAGTGTGCCCTGTCCAAAATCTTTTGTCATCCCTAGCTATAGTACGTTCTTAGGTTGCAGGCGTGCCATGATCTAGGAAGCTCTCGCCCATCGAGTTCGGAAAGCTTGTCGTAGCCCTTTCCCAGTACTTCTATGACTCAGAAGGGTCCCTTCCAGTTTGCTGCCAGTTTTCCTTCTCCAGGATGAGTTGCTCCTATATCACATCGGATTAGGATGAGGTTGTCTTCATCGAAGGCACGCTGTATTACTTTTCAGTTGTATTTGGAGGCCATTCGTCGTTTCAACGCTTCTTCCTTTATCCGAGCTCTTTCTCGGATTTCCAGAAGTAAGTCGAGCTCTTCCCTTTGGAGTTGGGAATTGGCTATTTCGCTGAAATAGATTACCCTGGGTGATCCTTCTTCCACTTCTACTGGGATCATTGCCTTCATCCCGTAAGCTAATTGGAAAGGTGACTCCTTTGTCGTGGAATGTGGAGTCGTTCGATATACCCATAGGACTTGTGGGAGTTCTTCGGCCCAGGCTCCCTTTGCTTCCTTTAGCCTCCGTTTTAACCCTGCTAATATAACTTTGTTAGCAGCTTCAGCTTGTCCATTGGCTTGGGGGTGCTCAACAGAAGTAAATTGTTGTTTTATATTCAGGTCGGCCACTAGTTTCCTAAAGCATGCGTCTGTGAACTGGGTGCCATTGTCTGTAGTGATGGAGTGTGGAACTCCGAACCTTGTGATGATGTTTCTATATAGGAATTTCCAACTTCTTTGAGCTGTGGCATTAGCTAGGGGCTCTGCCTCGATCCATTTTATGAAGTAGTCTATTTCTACTATGAGGAATTTGACTTGCCCTGATCCTTGAGGAAAAGGTCCGAGGAGATCGATGCCCCATTTTGCAAATGGCCAGGGTGAGGTTACACTGATGAGTTCCTCTGGCGGAACAACGTGAAAGTTGCCATGCTTCTGACATGGCGAACATGTCCTTACAAATTCTGTGGCTTCTTTTTGTAGCATCGGCCAATAGAATCCTGCCCGAAGTACTTTTTTGGCGAGTGCTTGCGATCCGAGGTGATTGCCACAAATGCCACTGTGCACTTCTTCTAAGATATCTTTAGTATTGGAAGTCAGCACACATTTCAGCAATGGTGTTGAAATCCCTCTTTGGTATAAAGTGTTATTTATGATGGTATAGTATTGTGCTTCTTGTTTTATCCTCTTTGCCTCTTTCTCATTTGTAGGGAGGGCCTCCGTTGTGAGGTAATTGATTATGGGGGTCATCCATCCCTGATCGCGACCTGTTATGGCTAGGACTTTTTCTTTTTCTGAGATTGATGGTTTCTGTAAAATTTCTTGGATAAGGCTTCTATTGTTGCCTCCTGGTTTGGTGCTGGCTAGCTTTGAGAGTGCATCGGTCCGGGCATTCTGTTCTCGGGGTATGTGTCGAATCTTGTACTCTCCGAGTTGTCCAAGCTGTTCCCTGGTTTTGTCCAGGTACTTTTTCATAGTGGGATCTTTGGCTTGGTAGCTGCCTGTTATTTGTGACGTGACTACTTGTGAGTCGCTGAAGATGATAAGTGTTTGAGCTCCAACTTCCCTAGCCAGCTTCAAACCAGCTAGAAGTGCCTCATATTCTGCTTGATTGTTTGAGGCAGGGAACCCAAATTTGAGGGAGAGTTTGATCTGGGTCCCCTGGTTGCTTTCAATTATTACGCCTGCGCCACTTCCCGTTTTATTTGAGGAGCCGTCCATGTATAGATGCCATTCTGTGGGGATTTCCGGTGTGTCTGTAAATTCTGCAATGAAGTCGGCCAGATATTGGGATTTGATGGCCGTCCGAGCTTTGTATTGAATATCAAACTCGGACAACTCGACTGCCCATTGCAAGATTCTGCCCGCCAAGTCTGTTTTTTGTAGGATTCCTTTTATGGGCTGGTTGGTCCGAATTTTAATGGTGTGAGACTGGAAATATGGGCGAAGTCATCGAGATGTTATTATGAGAGCGTAAGCAAACTTTTCTATTTTCTGGTAGTTCAGCTCGGCTCCTTGTAATGCTTTGCTGATAAAGTATATGGGTTGCTGCCCTCTGTTGTCTTCTCGGACCAATGTTGAGGCTATTGCCTGATTTCCCACTGCGAGGTACAAGATGAGTGGTTCCCCTTCCCGTGGTCGACTTAATATAGGTGGCTGTCCCAGAAATTTTTTGAAGTCTTGGAAGGCTTGCTCGCATTCAACTGTCCATTCAAATTCCTTTCCCTTCCTTAGAGTGGCGTAGAAGGGGAGAGATCTTATTACGGATCCCGCCAGGAACCTGGACAAGGCTGCCAGCCGTCCGTTGAGTTGTTGTACTTCTTTGATACAAGTCGGGCTTTTCATGTCAAGTATGGCCCTGCACTTGTCCGGGTTTGCCTCGATTCTTCTCTGTGTGATCATAAAACCCAAGAATTTACCCACTTCTACTGCGAAGGTACATTTTGTGGGATTGAGTCGCATGCCGTGTTTCTTATGGTGTTGAATACTTGTGTCAGGTCGGATAATAACATCTATTCGTTTTGTGTCTTCACTAGCATGTCGTCTACGTAGACCTCCATGACCTTTCTGATGTGATCCGAAAAACTTTATTCATTAATCTTTGGTAAGTGGCTCCCGCATTTTTGAGACCGAAAGGCATAACAATGTAGCAGTAGTTTGGCTTTGGGGTTAAGAAAGAGGTTTTTTCTTGGTCGGGTGGGTACATTGGGATTTGGTTATATCCTGTGTATACGTCCATAAAGGAGAGATATTTGTATCCGAAGGAGGCAAGTGCGTCAATGTTTGGGAGTGGATAAGGATCTTTCGGGCAAGCTTTGTTGAGATCGGTATAGTCGGTGCACATTCTCCACTTTCCATTTGACTTTTTTACGAAAACGACATTAGCAAGCCATAACGAGTATTTGACTTCTCTTATGAAGCTTGCCTCCAGTAGAACTTGTACTTGTTCTTCCACCACTTGAGAGCGTTCGGGTCCTAGCTTTTTGCGCCTTTGTTGTACCGGCCGAGATCCTGGTAGACTGCTAGCTTATGGCACATTAGTTTGGGATCTATACCTGGCATGTCTGCGGCCTTCAACGCAAAGAGGTCGGCGTTGCTGCGTAGGAACCGTATGAGTGATTCTTTTATGTCCCCTTTTAGGAGTGTGCCAACGTTGGTTATTTGGTCTGGGGTATTCCCGATCTGAATTTGCTCTATTTCTCCTTTGGGTTGTGGGCGAAGCTCCTCCCGCCTCCGAACTCCACCAAGCTCGATTGTGTGGAATTCTTCATTTCCGCCTCTGAGGTTTAGACTTTTGTTGTAATAGTGGCGTGCCATTTTTTGGTCTGCCTTTACTGTGGCTATTCCATCTGCGGTTGGGAACTTCATGCATAGATGTGGAGTCCTGACTAGCTCGAGTTGATTTAACGTTGTCCGACCTATCAGGGCATTATAGGCTGAGCTTACGTCAACGACGATGTAATCTATTTTGAGTGTTCTTGACTGACTTCCCTTTCCAAAAGTTGTGTGGAGTGGAATGTATCCTATTGGTTGAACCGGGGTATCTCCTAACCCGAACAGGCTGTCCGGATATGCTCTGAGTTCTTTTTCTTCCAAGCCGAGTTTGTTGAAGGCAGTTTTGAATAAAATATCGGCAGAGCTCCCCTGGAATATAAGTGTGCGATGGAGATTTACGTTTGCCAGTATAATAGTGATGACCATGGGATCGTCATGTCCTGTTGTGATGCCGGATGTGTCTTCCTTGGTAAAAGTGATTGCCGGGATGTCGGGTGCTTCCTTCCTTTCTGCGACGTGATATATGTCTTTGAGAAGTCTTTTGCGGGATGACTTAGAGATTCCACCCCCGACGAATCTGCCGTGTATCATGTGGACGTGTCTCTCTGGTGTCTGGGACGATCGCAAAGCTGGTCCGACATCTTCTGTTCTTCTTCTTTTCCTTTGTTCATCCTCGTGGGTGGCCAGGTATTGATCTAACCTCCCTTTTCGCACAAGCTTTTCTATGACATTTTTTAAGTCAAAACACTCATTGGTGGAGTGCCCACGGATCCGATGGTATTCACAGTATTCAGCCCGGTTTCCTCCTCCTTTTTTGCCTTTGAGTGGTCGAGCTGGTGGTATTTTTTCTGTGTTGCAAACTTCTCTATAGACATCCACAAGAGACACCCGAAGAGGGGTGTAATTGTGGTACTTTTTGATTTTCTCTCCATGTCGATCTTCCTTTTTTCTAGAATCTTTGTCTTTTTCCCGAGTGGTGAACCCTGCTTTTGAGGTCTCTCCTAATCGGGAGTTCTCCTCCATGTTGATGTACTTTTCCGCTCGCTCCTGCACCTCGTTCAGAGATGTGGGATACCTCTTTGATATGGATTGACTAAAAAGCCCTTCTCGCAAACCATTAATGAGACCCATGATGGCAGCTTCTGTTGGAAGGTTTTGTATATCCATGCATGTTTTGTTGAATCTCTCCATGTAGTTTCACAGGGTTTCCCGCTCCCCTTGTCTGATTCCTAGTAAGCTCGGAGCATGTTTAGCTTTGTCCTTTTGGATGGAGAATCTGGCCAGGAATTTTTTAGCCAAGTCATCGAAACTTGAGATGGACCTAGGAGAGAGATTGTTGAACCATCTAATTGCTATTTTTGTTAAAGTAGTTGGAAAGGCTTTACAACAAACTGCATCTGAGGTATCAGTGAGGTACATTCTGCTTCTGAAGTTGCTGAGATGATGGCTGAGATCTGTAGTGCCATCGTATAAGGTCATATCTGGGAGTTTAAAGTCCTTTGGAATTTTTGTCTTCATGATTTCTTTGGTGAATGGGTCTTGCTCCTTTCGTGCATTATCTTCGGGACCGGATCGGCTGGCTTTTGTCTTGACATCGGCTTCAAGTTTCAGGAGTTTTGTTTCCAGTTCCCGGCATCGCCTTATTTCTCTTTGCAGATCCTTCTCGGCCTCTCGTTGTCAGAACGCATCTTCCTCAAGTTGTTTTAGCCGATTTTGGAATGCCTCCAGGGCTCCCTCGTCTGGGGAGTTTTTATTATTGACTTGGGGAGTATCCTTTGGTGTTGTGCCCACGTTTTTGTACGGCATTCTTTCTTCTAGATCTGAAGTGTGGTCGTCATCATGGTCGTTCACCATGGTAATGGGATGACTTCCAGGGTCTCTGGTAACGGTGCCAGTGTTCCGAGGGTTACCTGAAACTGTAGGTCGATCTCGGACGAGATCTTCTGTACTGGTTGGAATGGTTTGTGTCTGACTTGTTGGACTTGGTGGTGATGCTGATTCCTTTGTTCCCGGAGGGTGGGGGGTACCTGCAAGGGACTCCGATGCTTAAGTTAGCAAGGGTATTAAGCAGGTATTGAGTAGAATTAGAGTATGAGTTATACATGGGTGCTCCAGTGTATTTATAATGGTGTAGAGTGACCTCTTTGGATGAGATAAGTTAGTTATCTTATCTTATCTTTATCTTATCTTTGACTGGGGTCCTCTTATCTTCAAGGGAACTACCTCTATCTCTACGGGCTTGGGCCACCCTTGGATTTGGGACGTGTTCCTCTATTTGGGCCCTTTGTTTGGGCCTTCCTGTGACTTGGCCGAGCTCTTTTGAGAAGAGATCAGGTTGTCCAGACCTGAAGAGGTCGGTCGCTTTGTCTGTAGAACATCCCGGGTCGGACAACTCGACCCAGGGTATGAACACTAACCGTCCTTTTTCTTAAAATGAAACTGATGCCTTTATATAGGCTTTTCTAAATAACAAATGAAATTGAAATTGAAAATAAATTACATCTAAATCAAATTCCTATTCTAACTATTTCTTGTGCCTTTAGGTGGTGTCAATGGGCTCTGCTTGCTTTGAAGTTTCAATGGGCTTGGAATCTGATTAATTTAAGCAGAAATTCACTTTCAGGAGAGCGTAGCATTCATTTGGAGAACGGAGCATTTTCACTCCCATGCGTACGCGTCCCAAACGCTTGCGCGTCCTCATGCGTTTTGGCACATCGACGCATACGCGTGCCTTGCAGCATTTACTAAACGAACGTAGCGTTCATGCAACGAACGCTACCCATGTGTACGCGTCATATACGCGTACGTATGGATTGCAATGGCACGCTGATGCTCCATGCACGCGTTTGTGCAATCCATCACATACGCGTCAATGGCTAAACCTCAAATCCAAATTTCACGCTTTGTCGCAGGCGTTCTTTGGTAACGATCGTAGCGTTCTTGCTGAATGAACGCTGATCCTCACCCACGCGTACGCGTCATCTATGCGTACGTGTGGATTGCAAAATTGTGATTTGCGCGTGCACATCATTAGTAGCGCTGAGGCGCCCTTCTCTGCTTCTTCCTTGCTTTTTCTTACCTATCATTAACCAAACAGAATGCATCAAAGTCTCACCAAAATGATAAGATTTTGCATCGTTCCATAATAATCAAATAAATAAAATAAATCTTGCAAAAATCTCATGATAATGCATAAAGTTAATAATGTTTGATTAAATCAATACAAGCATGAAATTCTCATCCAAGAACTTACTTATTGCCTAGAAATGTATGAAAACTAAGTAAAAACAAATAAAAATTGCTTAGTAAAACATGTACTATAATGACGTGTCATCACAACACCAAACTTAAATCTTCCTTATCCCCAAGCAAGCAAGGAATCTTGCAGTACATTTTGACAACCGAAGGTGAGAAGAATAGCAATTTTTATGTTCATGGTTGGCTAGTTTTCTACACATGCATCAATCACAAAAGAAACTCAAATGATTGATGTTTCTATCTATCTCATTTTATGAAATCTTTTCTCTATATTTCTTCCTTGAAACAAGCTTTTCATTCTCTTATTAGCTTCTCCTTTTGGGTGCTTTGCCCCATGAGTTGATAACAACGCTACGACTCTAAATGCTTTGTTTTCAAGTATTACCACTTGATACAAAAGCACCACAAGCATTGAATTAGAGGACTTTCTTTAAGCTCATTTGTTTCTTTTCTTTACTTTCTAATCATTGATGCTCAGAGCCTTGAGCTTTGAGGGAGTGCTTTTGCACTTGAGCCTAGCCTTGACTCTAAGTGTTTTGTTTTCAAGTTTTTTGCCTGATACATAAACACCACAAGTACTTAACAATTGAATTGTCATTGGTACTCAGAGCCTTCAGCTTTCTCATTCTTTCCCTTTTGCTTTTGTTGCCTTAATTGCAATTGCTTCTTCAAGGTTTTCATGATTTCAAAAATTTCATAAACTGTCCTAGATGAAAACTTCAATTAAATAAAATCGAATGCAATTAAGCAACAATTAATCATAGTAGCCTTCCAATACTTGTATGCCCATGCTAAGTTCTTCTTTAATTCCTTGTTTGTTTATGATCATGATACTTTATTACTTTTGAACTCACAAAATTCAAGATGGTAGTCATGATGTCACAGCAACATGTTACAGTTTAGCAATCAGACTATGCTTATGCACAAAACACATGTATACAGAGAAGATAGAAGACAATCATGCACTTTAAAGTACTGGAACAAATAAGAGGAAAAAGAACTTTACCACCTTGTAGTTCATCTTCATTGTTGTTGTCATTTTTCTCCTATTTTTCTCCTTCCTATACCAACTTAGAGTGTTTGCTCATCATCAAGCAACAATTCAAACAATGGTGATGGGGTCTATGATGGGTCATGAGTGTCTTACACAATGAAATGTCAGTAGCACATGTGTTTAAGCAAGCAAAATGAAAAATAACAATGGGGGCGCAGGAAACAGAGACATTGTGATTGCAAAGATAAGAGGGTGTGCATGATACATTGCATAAAAGATAAGTGGCACACCAAACTTAGTGTGACACTTTTACTTGGAATTTCTGCAAGTATCCAGTAGAGATTGGGAACAATTTTTTTTGTTGCATAGCAACACCAAACTTAGAATGCAATAACATGTCAATTTATTTGAACTAAAACTAAATAAAAGAAACTGTTCTATGCTACTAACACAATCACCAAGATAGAAATTTGTCACGAATAAGGATTTCTTGGTGAGGTATTAACAACAACAGTTGAAAAGCAAAATAAAAGAAAGTATCAAAAACAAAAGAATGACTAAAACCAAGAGAAATAAAAAGTGTCAAACCAAAAGAAAGATAACACTGCAAAGGCATTATGATTATGCAAATAAGTGGTGTTGCTGGATTCATTGCATAGAAAATTAAGTCGCACACCAAACTTAGTATGACACTTTCTCTTGAAATTGATGCAAGTGTCCAGAAAGATAAAGAACAGATTGTTGCAAGGCAACACCAAACTTAGAATGTAATCATATGCCAATTTTATTTGAAAATAAACAAAGCAAAGAGAGAAAATAACGAAATAAAATGTTACCTAAGGTTGGGTTGCCTCCCAATAAGCGCTTTTTAGTGTCATTAGCTTGACATGTGCTCAACTTTCTTCCTCTTCTTCCAGTTTGTGAAGAGGAATGACCTCAAGGGGAGATAAGAGTCAGTTAGTATCCCCTGTCTTGGCCTCTTCCCAACAAGCTTTCTTTTGTTGTTTGCTTGATTTACTTTGCTTGTTGGGGAAGGGATTGGATTATTTACAGTTGACCTTTTCTTCTTTATGGATATGATCACTTATAGCTTGGTCACAATCCTCTTCTCGGTATTGTTGTGGGTTGCCTTCACTTTTTGGATATCAAGACTTGGTAGTTGTGTGATTGTTGGAGTGTTCTCTTCATCAAGAGCTTCTTGCATTGGTGGTTCAATGAGCCCTTCTTCTATGCAACTTTCTGCCTCACTTGAGTATGGACTTCCTTGATTGTCTTCCTCACTTTCTTGTTCTTCCACTTCCTCCTTTGCACCCAACATCTAGTTTAATAGCACTTTTATGGAGGAGGTTTGTTATTCTTCCCCAGATTTCTTCATCTCCTCTTCTTATCTTTCAATCACAGATTCAAGTATTGAGAGTATTTAGTTTAGGATGGTTTGTTGGGGTTGTGAGTTTTCATGTTCCCTTTTCATCTCAAGTGGCCTCTATGGATATGAAATCCTTGGATCATATACCTCTACCACCTCATTCTTCATTGAAATTTTACTTGATACAAGGGCCTCTTCATCTTGCTCTTCCACTTTCTCCTTTACACCCACAGATTGGTCTTCATCTTCCTTGCTTAGCAGTTCTAAATTTCTCCTCATTTGCTCTAAGTGCCCATCCATTTTCTTGAATAGGATTTCTTATTCTCTCCAGGATTGTCCTTGACTTTTCAATAATTCTCTGGACTTTTGAAGGTGATCCTCAACTGCTGGCTCAAGGGATGAAGGTTAAAAGTAATTTTGTGGAATTGGATGTGTTGTAATGAAGTTGTTTTGAGGGATATGGAATGAGTCTTGTGAGTTATGAAATTAATTTTTAGGTAGTGAAATGCATTATATGGATCTTGGAGGAAAATTTGTGTTGAGGCAAAATCAAGTGATGAAGAATTTTCAAGTGAGAAACTGAGAGGTGAAGTTGGGAAATTTAGCATAAATAAGTTGAAGGATTGCTCAAGTGATGATGGCTCTTGATTAATGGAGTATGACACATTGAGTGCTCTCTGATTTTGATCCTCCCAAGCACAACTTGAAGAATTTTTGAATTCATCACAGTATGGATCATCTTGTGGCATTGGGGGGCAATCTTGCATGAATTTATTGAAAGCACACTCCAGTGATGATGTCTTTTGATGAACAAAATATAGATCATTAAGATCTCTTTGGTTTTGATCCTCCCAGTCACAATATGAGTGGTTGTCATCACAATATAGGTCATTTGGTGTCTCTGGGAGGTGTTCATACTCTATCATTTCTTGTTGATACTCCCATCCACCATTAGCATAATGACATGAATCATTTTGTGGTGTTGGGCAGTATCCCATGAAATTGTTTTGATCATTTTGTGGCTCTGGAGCATATCCTCACTAGTTGGATTGCTCATAATCTTTCATTTCTTGGTGATATTCCCAGCCACCACTAGAATAGTCATTTGGTGATGGTGGGCAATATTCCATGAAATTTGTTTTATCAAAAGATGAGTTGAACTCTATTTGAATCTTGTAAAACACAATCACCAACGAAATTTGCAATTCATGTCACAGAGAAGAATTTCTTAGTGAGGCAATAACACAAACATCTTGGTATCAGCAGAAAACAGAAAATTAAAAGAACTTAAATGACAAAAACAAAGAAAATGTTTAATCTAGACTTATCACCCACTTAATCATTGTTGATCTATATCAATCCCTGGCAACGGCGCCAAAAACTTCATGGGTGGAAAATTGGATTTCCACACAAACTAACCGGCAAGTATACCGGGTCGCATCAAGTAGTAAAACTCACATGAGTGAGGACGATCCCACAGGGATTGATGGATCAAGCAACTTTAGTTAGGTGATTAGTTTAGTCAAGCTAACAGTGGTGAATTGAGTGAAATTGAAGTAATAGAATGTAGATTGCAGGAAATGTAAAGTGCAGAATGTAAATCGCATCAAATGTAAAGGGGTTGGGTGCTGGGAAATTAAAGGAAACAGAAATAACAGAGAACAAGATTCATTAGGGGTTGGAGATATCATAATCCACAATGAATCAAATGGGTCTCAACTCCTTTCTCAATCATATGAGTAGATTTATGGCGGATTAAAATTGATTGGACTCCATTTCCTTGGCAATCCAATCTCTCTAATCACAATCAATCTCGCCAATTCCTTGATCTAATTGTCATGAGAAGATGTGAGGTACATGTCTCTCATCCATAAGCCACACTAACTCTCAGGATCTCAATTCCTCCGAATCGTGTTGATCAAGAGAGTAGTGAAGGATAGAGCCTCAGTTCTAATACTCATGATTCCCCTTCCGAGGCATACATAAGCATTCATAGATTCAAACCTCCTTCCAGAGTGAATGAATCATCAATCAAGACAGAGGTTATCCAATAGCTACACAAATGAATTGAGGAGAAGAAGAAGTTCCGACAATCATGTGAATTATAATAGAGCTCATCCCCTAATGAAGTGGGGTTAATCGATCATTGCTCTAAGAACACTTGCAGGAAATTAAATTGCATGAAAGTAAAATTTCAGAAAAGGAAATTTCATAAGAGAATTGTAGAAATTGAAATTGCATAGGCTAAATTGAATTCAATACTGAAATGTAAAAGTGCAGAAAGGTAAAAGTGTTTACAAGAGCTTTCTATTCTACTCCTACTCCAACTCCTACTACTCCTACTATCTGTGAGAGCTCCTAACTAACCATCCTTATTCTTGAAATGAAACTGATGCCTTTATATAGGCTTTTCTAAATGACAAATGAAATTGAAATTGAAAACAAATTACAACTAAATGAAATTCCTATTCCAACTATTTCTTGTTACTTTGAAGTTTCAATGGGCTTGGAATCTGATTAATTTGAGTAGAAATTCACTTCTAGGAGAGCATAGCATTCATTTGGAGAACGAAGGGTTTTCACTCCCATGCGTACGCGTCCCATACGCATGCGCGTCCACTTGCGTTTTGGCACATCGACGCGTACGCGTCACCCACGCGTATGTGTCCCTTACAGTGTTCACTAAACGAACGTAGCATTCATGCAACGAACGTTACCCATGCGTACGCGTCATATACGTGTATGCGTGGATTGCAAAAATCCCATTTCCACGCTGATGCTCCATGCATGCGTTTGTGCAATCCATCACCATTGCCACACCCACGCGTACGCGTCATGCACGCGTACACGTCGATGGCTAAACCTCAAATCCAAATTTCGCGCTTTGTCGCAGGCATTCTTTGGTATCGAACGTAGCGTTCTTGCTGAATGAACGCTGATCACCACCCACGCGTACACATCATCCATGCGTACGCGGGGATTGCAAAATTGTGATTTGCGCGTGCGCATTCTGTATGCGTACGTGTCGTTAGTAGTGCTGAGCCGCCCGTCTCTGCTTCTTCCTTGCTTTTTCTTACCTATTATCAACCAAACAGAATGCATCAAAGTCTCACCAAAATCATATGATTTTGCATCCTTCCATAATAATCAAATAAATCAAATAAATCTTGCAAAAATTTCATGATGATGCATAAAGTTAATAATGTTTGATTGAATCAAGAAAAGCATGAAATTCTCACCCAAGCACTTACTTATTGCCTAGAAATGTATGAAAACAAAGTAAAAACAAATAAAAATTTCTTAGTAAAACATGTACAAAATGACGTGTCATCGGAGACATTTCAAGAAGATGGCTGCTAAATATTATCCTCATGGAGGAAATAATAATCCACCACTTAAACAAGTCTTCATGGCATCCTTGCCAGATGAACTTCATCCAGAATTACAACAGATGATGATGACTCTCCGTAAAGAAGTGGCTACCACCACCTTTGGAGAAATATATCAGTTGGCTCTAGCTGCTTTGGAAAAATTGTATGAACAACAACAAATGTTCAAACAGCTCAACAAAAATTTAAGCAAACTCAAAGGGACATGCAATAAATCCTACTTGAAGATCAAATACAAAGAGCCAAGCATGTATGAATGTAAGCCAAAGAAGAAGACACATTGGCAACCACCAGCCAGAACATTCCACCAAAAGGCATTCAGAAGGGGAAGAAAGAAGCAAAGATACCGCTGTTTCAAAAGAAGAAAACTCCATACTAAGTCAAAAAAATGCTTCATTTGTGGAAAACAAGGCCACTTTGCTAAATCATGTCCTCATAAGACAAAGAAGGAGATAAAAATGCTTTAGTCTTTATTGGATGCAGCTTCCATCGAAGATGAAGAAGATCTTGAGTCAGTACTTGAAGAACAAGAAAGCAAAAATGATGAAATCCAATATGTTTTTCAAGACTCTGATTTAGGAGAAATCAGTTCAAAAGAAGACCTCCCACCAAAGAGGTCAATCTTTTCCATATCTTCCATTGCTTCTATCATCATAAGAATTTCTAGATGATCAAGCATCCCAAAAGAAGAACTTGAATACCTTGGATCCTTAGAAATAACACAGATTGATGGTACTCCTCATTCTCATTTCGATTTAAAAGTCAAGATATTTGTCTATGGCAAACCAATAAAAGTTGTTGCACTAATGGATACTGGATCTTGTGCCACTATCCTAAAATCACATGTCTTACCAAAAGAAATGTGGGCACTTTTTTTCAAAAGGATAAAAAATAAGAAAAGATAAAAAAACTTTTTCTTCTATGCCTTAAAAAAATATACAAGAAATATATAATAACTTTTGCCGTATCCACTTTGTCTCACTTCAAGAAACACGTACATACGAATCCGTATCATCCTGCTAGGGGAATAAACAAAAATAGAAATAGACAAATAGGATTTAAAAAACGTATAGGAAATAATGTTTTTTTAGCAAAATAAATAATAGGTTAAAAAAATTAATTTTAATTTTAAAATTTAAATTTTGAATTAATTAAATTTATTTATATTTAATAGATGTGAGATGTAGTACATTGTTTATGTATTGTTCATAATGTCCGTTATAAATTTATTTGAATAAACTGACGGGACTTGTAGCCGGCTACCGTAACAGCTGCATGGCTTTGTCTTTCGGTCATCGCCATTGAGGGCCAGTTAATCATTGGGTTTATGGGATATGGTTTATTTTTCGAGGCTTTTAATTCGTTGTGTCAAAGATTTGATAAAGCCAAAACTGGTTTAGAAGTAATGGGTACCTTCAATTTCTTAAAATACTCTTAGCTGGAAACATAGCTGGCACTGATGAATGGGGTTATGATAGGTAGAAGGAGTTAAGGCTCCTTGATGAAACAAAAGAAGGTGTGAAGGGTCTTGCTGATGCTAGTTTGACTGATAAACTTGCAAGGATCTTCATTCATGACAACCTTAACACTTGTTCCTCTCATCATGCCAGCGCTAGTATTTCAGTCATTGACTTGGGATTACTGCATGAACAATGTAACTCATCAAAGTCAAAGATGCGTGTGAGAAATGGGGTTCTTTCAAGTGGTCAACCATGACATTCCAAATAGTGCATTGATGAAATGCTTGATGGAGTGTAGATTTCATGAGCAGGATTCTAAGGCAAAGAAAGAATTCTATTCACGTGATATATCAAAAAGAGTGTATTTCCTGACCAACTTTGATTTATATACAGCTCCATCAGCTAATTGGAGGGAAACCCTTCATTGTGATCCCAACCAGCTTCCCTCAGCTATTTCTATAAATCACTAATTAATTCGTAATAGACTTCTAATTTTGAAAGTAACTACGCGTATAAAGATGTTTTCCTGTGAAGTTATTTAATGATTTTCAATTTTATTTTTGTATAAAAAATAGTTTCGTGTGAGTATTCATTTTATATTTTATTATTTTAGTAAAATTTTTACTTCCAATTTTGTCTAATTGTTTCTAATTTATTTTAGTCACCTTTTTACTTCCATGAATTTCAATGAAAAATGTTGTTTTATAGAAATCATATTGTCCCATGCTTTCTCTATTTAAATAAATGTTGTTTTATAGAAATTATATTCTCTTCTTTGCTTGGAATTTCTTGTCTCTGCTTCAATCCTCTTAGGTCTCAGGTCTCAAGTCTCAATCTCTAACTCTCCCTAATTTCATCCCTCTAAAATTTAAAATTTATTCTAAACATGCATATGATGTATTATTGATGATTCTGTTGAATTTTGAGATAATTTTTGAATTTTTATTTGAATTCAATCCGTTGATATTAAATTAATTCTACTGAGATTAATTTTTAAATCTAATATGTTGTATTTGTTTTGGTGAATTGTTGTTTTACTGTTATTGATTCAAAATAAAAATATTGCCATAATTCTGCTTTGAATTTTCTATATGGCTTCATATAATTTGGTTGAATTATGCTTATGATTCTTATATAAATTGTAACCCATTGCAAAAGTTCTTCCGTCTTCTTTGCCTTCTCTAATTATCCTTGCTTTCACTCCAAATCTTTGTGAAACATCAATTCCTTTCACATTCTCTCTTGATCTCCCTCTTTTTAGTCTTCTATATTATATTTATATATCCTTACAGCTTCTTCAACCAACACTTTCAACATAACTTGAGTCAGAGATATGGACGAGATTAATCGATGGGCAGACATCGATGAAAATTTGTTGAAAGAAATTTCAAAATGGTTCCATGCCTACCATGATTACATCCAACTTCGATTGGTTTGCAAACAGTGGAGCTTGAAACTTCCAAAGATTTCCAATGAAAACAAAATTCCGTGGTTATTGTTACCTGACGAAACTGTCAAGAATCAATCTTACGAAGACAAGGAGATTCATCATCTCATGCAAACTCTTGATACTTGCGCCATTGAAGAGAAAGATATTTACCATATCATGCTGCCAGAGATGCAGTCCTACAACAAGTTAATTCGCGGTTCTGGTCATGGATGGTTGATTGTCATATCCAGATCTGATGGCACTATGCAAATGTTAAATCCATTTACAAATCGTAGATTGGATCTTCCTCCAGTCTCAACTTTACCCGATATAATTGATTACCAGCCTGATAATCATGGGAATGAATATATACTATGGGATTATAGTGACATTAGGATCACCGAGGAAAGAGATAAAGTGCATAGATTGCATGCTGTTAAGGTTATTATAAACTCATCTCCTGAGTATGACATTGAAAATTTTCTGGCGGTGGTGATATTCGGACTTTACCGGAGGCTGGCCTTTTACAAGCCTGCAAATATGAGATGAATAGAATTTCCATGGGTAGAATTTCCAAGAGATAAGTGGTTTGATGACGTAATATTTTTCCAAGAAAAGATATATGCCGTAAACTATTACGGCCAGCTATATGAATTTGATACAAAGACAAGAACAGGGCTTAAAGGAGGAATCCATGAAACCAGACCTCCATCTGAAATTCCCCTAGGCCCTGTCAAGCCTAAATAACTTATTGGGTGCGCCAATGGAAGCTTATTGATGTTGGTAAGACACACAGGGAGAAAAGGCAAAGAATTTGAAACTTCTAAATTCGATATCTATGAGTTAAAAAGAAACAGAAAAGAATAGTCAACGTTAGATAATTTAGATAACTACATACTAGTGATTGGATTTAATTCTTCTGTTCAAATTCCTGTGTCTTCTCTAAGCAAAGGAAATCAGATTTGGTTTACAGATAACCAAATAGATCTGCAATCATCATTTTACCATCCTGTTTTTCAAAATATCGGTATCTTCGACTTGGACTATGAAAGTTTCCAGAGAGTATTGCTAGAAGTGAAGTTCTTTTGTCCCCCTGTTTGGTTGTTATCCTAATTCATACTCCTTAAGCTTTTGTCATTGTACTTTAATCTTTTTATTCTTTTCATATTTCAAGTCTTTTAATTTGTTTAGACTATTTGTTATATATCCTTGAATATTAGTCTTCCAAATCTAACCGTACCATTCTCCCTGTATGGTGAATTTATGTTTCCAAATTATTATTTAATTTTTACTAATGCTAGAATCATTTGTACCAATGCTAGAATCATCGGTAAAAATACGTGAACGATCTGTTAAAAAATGTCTCTAATTAAAAATTATTATTTAATTTTTATATATTTAAATATTTGTTTATATTTTAAATCATATATTTATAAAAATATATTTTCATATAAAGANCAAGTTAAAGATTAATTGATTGTGAATTTGAGATTTATTTTAAAATTTGTTTGTCAAATAAATTGTTGTATACATAAGATAAAATTTAAACTTTTAACATTTACAACCGATTAGTAAACTAATTATTCGATCAACTAAAATTGGTTATTATTGCTTCTAAGTTCTAATTTAATACAAATATACAATGAAAAAATTATATAAGATAATATTACTCCAAGATACTAACATTATTTGTTTAATTTATTTAATAAAATAAATATATATAATCCTTACAGTTGAAAAGTGCACAGTATAAAAAAAGGTCGAAGATTACGTATATACATAGATGACTACGTGAGAGAGCCATTCTCTATTATATATATACTACTTCCATGTTTCTCACATGGTATGGTCTCTAGTCTTTTATGTATATATATGTATATATTAATTAACGCGAATTCATTTATATAATATATCATGTACCCGAGGCAAAATTAGATTTTAATACCATGTCAAGTCATTAATTATAGGAAAGGTATGAGAAGACAATAGTTTTATTGTACAATGTATACAATTGAGGGTTTAATTGAAATTAAAATTAAATCATGGATAATTAATTAATTTTGAATTTTTTTTAATTTGAAATTTGAAACAAATTAGGGTTGCCGTTAGTTATAAAATCAAAACAACGAACTCCCTCTCTGTTAATACCCTGAGTCGAGCTGTCCGACCCGGGATGCTCTACTGACAAGTCGACCGACCTCTTCAGGTCAAGACAATCCGACCTCTTCTCAAAGAGTTCGGTCAAATCACTTGAAAAGCCCAAAAAAGGGCCCAAACGGAGGACCACGTCCCAAATCCCAAGGCCTACAGAGAGAAAGGCGGTTCCTTTGAAGATAAGATGACCTCACTTGAAGATAAGATAAAGATAACATAACTAACTTATCTTATCTAAAAAGGTCACTCCACACTTCTATAAATACACTGGAGCACCCAGGTATAACTCATACTCTGATTCTACTAAAAACCTGCTTAATACCCTTGCTAACTTAAGCATCGGAGTCCTTTGCAGGTACCACCACCCTCTGGTGACAAAGGATCAGTAGCATATCTAGGCAAGCAAGTCAGACACAACAGCTCCGGCTACCACCCACCAGTCGGATACGTCAACTCTGACCAGTACAGAAGATCTCGTCCAAGATCAACCTACAGTTTCAGGTAACTCTTGGAACATTGGCGCCATTGCCGGGGAACCTGGAAGTCATCCCATCACCATGGCAGACGACCATGACGACGACCACGATTCAGATCTAAAGGATAGAACGCCGCACAAAAACGCGGACACTACACCAAATGATACTCCTCAACTTAACAACGAAAAGAATTCTCCAAATGCGGGAGCCATGGAGGTGCTTCAAGACCGTTTAAAACAACTTGAAAAAGAAGCCCTACATCAACGAGAGGTTGAGAAAGACCTACAAAGGGACATATGGCGACGCAGGGAATTGGAGGACAAACTCGTAAAACTCGATGCCGATCTCAAGGGTAAAGCTAATCGATCCCCTCATGAGGATAGCTCCCGCAAGGACCAAGATCTATTTACCAAGGAGATCATGAAGACCAAAATCCCAAAAGACTTTAAACTCCCGGATATGACTTTGTATGATGGCACTACAGATCCCGGCCATCATCTCAGCAATTTCAGAAGTAGAATGTACCTCACCGACGCCTCAGATGCAGTTCGCTGCAAAGCCTTTCCAACTACTTTAACAAAGACAGCAATTAGATGGTTTGACAATCTACCTCCTAGGTCCATATCAAGCTTCGACGACTTAGCCAAGAAGTTTCTGGCCAGATTCTCCATCCAAAAAGATAAGGCTAAGCACGCTCGAAGTTTATTAGGAATCAAGCAAGGAGAATGGGAAGGTTTTCGCAACTACATGGAAAGATTCAACAAAACATGCCTGGACATACAAAGCCTACCAACAGAGGCTGCCATTATGGGCCTCATCAATGGCTTGCGAGAGGGACCTTTTAGCCAATCTATATCAAAAAAATAACCCACATCTCTGAACAAAGTGCAAGAACGAGCAGAGAAGTACATCAACATGGAGGAAAACTCTCGACTAAGAGAGACTTCAAAAGCCGGATTCACCTATCCCTCCCGGGATAAGGATAAAGAGTCCAAAAAGAAGGAAGATTGACATGGGAAAAAACCAAAAAATACCACAATTACACTCCTCTTTGGGTGTCCATTGTGGATGTCTACAAAGAAGTTTGCCACATTGAAAAAATACCCCCAGCTCGACCACTCAAAGGCAAAAAAGGAGGAGGAAATCAGATCGAATATTGTGAATACCACCGAATCCATGGGCATTCCACCAATGAATGTTTTGACTTAAAGAATGTCATAGAAAAACTAGTAAGAGAAGGGAAATTAGATCGGTACCTGGCCACCCGGGACGATGAGAAAAGAAAAAGAAGAAGGGACGAGGATGTCGGACGAACCGAGAGATCACCTCGTACACCAGAAAGACACGTCCACATGATACACGGTGGATTTGCGGGAGGTGGATTCTCCAAATCATCTCACAAAAAACATCTTAAAGAAGTATATCATGTTGAGGGAAAGGAGGAAGCATCCGACATCCCCGCAATTACTTTCACTAAAGAAGATGCGTCCGGTATCATCTCAGGACACGATGATCCCATGGTTGATGGTGTTTTTGTGGAAAAATAAATTTCCAACACACAAATCCAACCGGCAAGTATACCGGGTCGCATCAAGTAGTAATAACTCACAAGAGTGAGGTCGATCCCACAGGGATTGATGGATCAAGCAACTTTAGTGGGTGATTAGTTTAGTCAAGCTAATATTGAAGGGATATTGGATGAAATGTAGCCACCAGAATTATAAATGACAGGAAATTTAAAGTTGCAGAAAGTAAAATAGCTGAAACTTAAATTGCAAGAAAAGTAAATTGCATGAAAAGTAAAGGGGGGGTTGGGTGCTGGAAATTAAAGAGAGCAGTAAAGCAAAGCGTAGAACAATTGCAGGGAGATTAAATTGCTTAAAATTAAATTGGAAGCAATAGGAACAGAAAGGTAAAAATGCAGATGAAATAACAGCAGAGAAGTAAATCAGCAAGAAAGCTCAATTCAAATATGAAATCTAAAAAGACAAGTGAGGATCTCAGGGAATCAATGAGACTAGAAAACAAGTCTACATCTGAATTCCTTCCTTGACCCAACCAAGAACAATTGCAGAAGGAAAGAAGATGAAAGCAGTAAAGAGAGTTTTGGTTCAAATCCTTAATTCACTGAAATTTTGCAGAAGAATAACAAGAGAAGTTGCAGATGGAGAACAAAAACAGAATTCCTTCCAATCTCCACCCAAGATTCCAAACAGAAATGAAAACTAAAAGAGAGAGCTATCTACTACTACTACTCCCTAATGGAGCCAGCCTCCTTTTGAAATGAGAGTGATGCCTTTATATAGGCTTTTTACAAAATGAAAATAAAATGAAATTGAAATTAAAAACAAATTCACAAAAATGAAATTCCTAATCTAGCTTCTCTGTGTGCCTTTGAGTCATGTTGAACCTGCCCTTGTGGAGGGCAGGGCAGAGTTTTTTTTGGTGCGCCAATCTGGTGCTGGCCGTGCACCACAAAATGCTGCCCTACCCTTGTGGAGGGCAGGGCAATGTTTCCTTGGGGAGTGCCAAGTTCGAATCCCATGGAGTGCATTGCTTGGCTTTTTCTTC
>NC_029774.3:97206990-97207348 GCF_000817695.3 Arachis duranensis | reverse complement strand
CCCTTAAAGATGCCTTTCGTTCCTGCCTCAATTGTACGCCAAATATGGATTGCTATATATCGTTGGAAAGCTCTGAATGTCAGCTTTCCAAAGCAACTGGAAGCACATCAATTGGACGTCTGTAGCTCAAGTTATAGCCCTTTGAAGAAGGCATGGTCATGCTATGAGCGCCTAGATTTTACCTTAGCGAAAATTCTTGCTTCCAACCTCACTTTGCATCACGATTCTGCCCTGCCCTTGGCAAGAGCAGGGCAGTGTGCGTGCTGGCTGCTTCCTTCTTTGATTTGGTCATGGGCCACGCTTTTAAAAGTGTGGCCTAAGGCTCCAAAGTGTACCCCAACTTCAAAGTGTACCCCAA
>NC_029774.3:97205304-97205896 GCF_000817695.3 Arachis duranensis | reverse complement strand
TATGGGGCTAAGATAGATCATGAATGTCTTACATAATGAAATGTTAGCATTACATGTGTTGCAGGCAAGAAAAAATGAAAAATAACAATCAAGGCACAAGAGACAGCGACATTTTGATTGCAAGCATAAGAAGGTGTGCACAATACTTTGTATAAAGAATAAGTGGCACACCAAACTTAGTGTGACACTTTCACTTGAAATTGATGCAAGTATCTAATAGATATTGGAACCAAATTTTGTTGCATAGCAACACCAAACTCAGAATGCAATCATATGTCAATTTATTTGAATTAAAACTAAGCAGGTGAAACTGTTATTTGTTAAGTACAATCACCAAGCCAAAAATCTGTCATGAATAAAGCTCTCTTGGTAATGTATTAACAAACACAGTAAATAAGCAAACTAAAATGAAAGCATTTAAAACTGAAAAATGACTAAAGAAAGTAGAATGACAAAGTGTCAAATTAAAAGAAAAAAAATAACACTATAGAGGCATTATGATTATGCAGACAAGTAGTGTCGCTTGAATGAATTGCATAGAAAATAAGTGGCACACCAAACTTAAAATCTTGGTGTGTCACTTTCATTTTTT
>NC_029774.3:97204779-97205169 GCF_000817695.3 Arachis duranensis | reverse complement strand
CATAGAAAGAAATGTACCTACGGTTGGGTTACCTCCCAACAAGTGCTCTTTTAGTGTCATTAGCTTGACATGTTGTTCTTCACTTTCTTCCTCTTTTTCCAGTTTGTTAAGAGGAATGACCTCAAAGGAGGGAAAGATTCAACTAGTGTCCCTTGTCTTGGCCTTTCCTCAGCAAGCTTCCTTTTGCAAATGGCTTGATTGATCTTGCTTGCTGGATTAGGGACAGAATTGGTGTTCTTGTTAGTTGCCCTCACTTCTTTGGATTCAAGACTTGGTTGCTGTGTGATTATTGGAGTTTCATATTCATCAAGAGCTTTTTGAATTGGTGGTTCCATGAGCTTTTCTTCTATGTACTTTTCTGCTTCACTTGAGTGTAAATTTTCTGGAATG
>NC_029774.3:97191651-97203945 GCF_000817695.3 Arachis duranensis | reverse complement strand
TAATAACTCACAAGAGTGAGGTCGATCCCACAGGGATTGATGGATCAAGCAACTTTAGTGGGTGATTAGTTTAGTCAAGCTAATATTGAAGGGATATTGGATGAAATGTAGCCACCAGAATTATAAATGACAGGAAATTTAAAGTTGCAGAAAGTAAAATAGCTGAAACTTAAATTGCAAGAAAAGTAAATTGCATGAAAAGTAAAGGGGGGTTGGGTGCTGGAAATTAAAGAGAGCAGTAAAGCAAAGCGTAGAACAATTGCAGGATTAAAATTGTGCAGGAAATGTAAATGAGATTTGCAGCAAGCTTAATGTAAACTGAATTGAGGAACCAAACAAAAAGTAAAATGCCTTGAAGAGTAAACAGAGAAATACTGGTGCTTAATTTGCAGCAAAACAAGTGCTTAAGTTGCAGTAATTAAAAATTGGCTTCAAGATCTCAGGGGTTGGTTGAGACTAGAGAACAAGTCTAGATCTCACTCCCTTCCTTGATCCAACCAAGAACAATTGCAGAAGGAAAGAAGATGAAAGCAGTAAAGAGAGTTTTGGTTCAAATCCTTAATTCAATGAAATTTTGCAGAAGAATAACAAGAGAAGTTGCAGATGGAGAATGAAAACAGAATTCCTTCCAATCTCCACCCAAGATTCCAAACAGAAATGAAAACTAAAAGAGAGAGCTATCTACTACTACTACTCCCTAATGGAGCCAGCCTCCTTTTGAAATGAGAGTGATGCCTTTATATAGGCTTTTTACAAAATGAAAATAAAATGAAATTAAAATTAAAAACAAATTCACAAAAATGAAATTCCTAATCTAGCTTCTCTGTGTGCCTTTGAGTCATGTTGAGTGGGCTTTTGCTTGCTTTGGATTTGAGGGAGAATGGGTCTTGGATGGCCTTGATTCAATTTGGTGAGGAATTGAATTTATATGAAATTGAATTTTTGGCCCATGATTATTTGCTCCTAGGAGGCTGCCCTGCCCTTGTGGAGGGCAGGGCAGAAAATGTTGCGTGCGCCCTTGGTGCGTGCTGGTTGGTGTGAGTTGGTGCTGCAGGATGCTGCCCTGCCCTTGTGGAGGGCAGGGCAGAAAATGTTGCGTGCGCCCTTGGTGCGTGCTGGTTGGTGTGAGTTGGTGCTGCAGGATGCTGCCCTGCCCTTGTGGAGGGCAGGGCAGAGTTTTTTTTGGTGCGCCAATCTGGTGCTGGCCGTGCACCACAAAATGCTGCCCTGCCCTTGTGGAGAGCAGGGCAATGTTTCCTTGGGGAGTGCCAAGTTCAAATCCCATGGAGTGCATTGCTTGGCTTTTTCTTCTTGGCACCTAATTCACGCCTAAGGCTTGGCTTCCTAGAGGTCTTGTGTTCGAAACTTCGTGGAGGAAGTTGTTGCAATTTTTCCTTGAATTTTCATGAAGAAAACACGACATTGCCCTCCAAGAGGGCATTTTGCTCTCCTTGAGGGCAGACTTCCTTGGTTTCCTTGTGTCTCCCTCTTCGAGCCTTGGTGGAAGCATTTTGGTTTATTTTTGCTTGTTTTTGGCCCTTAAAGATGCATTTCGTTCCTGCCTCAATTGTACGCCAAATATGGATTGCTATATATCGTTGGAAAGCTCTGAATGTCAGCTTTCCAACGCAACTGGAAGCACATCAATTGGACATCCGTAGCTCAAGTTATAGCCCTTTGAAGGAGGCATGGTCATGCTGTGAGCGCCCAGATTNNTGCTCCAAAGCTCTTTTTTTCCTCTTTTTTTGTGCTTCTTTGCTTCTTTTTCTTCTTATTTTCTACAAGATTTATAAAATTAAAATGTCAAAAAAATATATCATTTAAGTACAAAAGCATTCAATATTTAAGCACAAATCATCAATTTCTTGTATGAAAAAGCATAGAAAAATAGGTATATGATGACTTGTCATCACAACACCAAACTTAAACCTTGCTTGTCCCCAAGCAAGAAAAGAATCATGCAATAGAAATTGACAATCCAAGGTAAGAAGAGTAGCAAGTTAATGTTCATGGCAAGCTAGTTTTCTATGCATGCTACAATTACAAAAGAGATGTAAATGATTGATGCTTCTATCTAGCTTATTTTATGAAATCTTTTTCTTATAATTCTTCCTTGAAACAAGCTTTTGATTTTTTTTTAGCTTCTCCTTTTGGGTGCTTTGCCCCATGAGTTGATAACAAAGCTACGACTTCTTAACCCCAAAAGCAAACTACTGCTACATCGTCATGCCTTTTGGTCTTAAAAACGCGGGAGCTACTTACCAAAGATTAATGAATAAGATCTTTACGGATCACATTGGAAAAATCATGGAAGTCTATGTGGACGACATGCTAATAAAGATACAAAGTGAAGAGACGCTATTATCCGACCTGGCCTAAGTATTCGACACTATAAGACGACATGGCATGCGACTCAATCCTGCAAAATGCACCTTCGCAGTAGAAGCTGGGAAATTCTTGGGTTTTATGCTCACAAAAAGAGGAATCGAGGCAAATCCGGATAAATGCCGGGCCATACTCGACATGAAGAGTCCGACTTGTGTCAAAGAGGTACAACAACTCAATGGGCAGTTGGCAGCCTTGTCCAGATTTCTAGCCGGATCGGCAATAAGATCTCTTCCCTTCTACGCCACTCTAAGGAAGGGAAAGAAGTTTGAATGGACAACGGAATGCAAGCAAGCCTTCCAAGATTTCAAAAGATTCTTGGGACAGCCACCTATCCTAACTCGGCCACGGGAAGGAGAACCACTCATATTGTACCTCGCGGTAGGAAGTCGGGCAGTAGCCTCATCACTAGTTTGAGAAGACGACAGTGGGCAACAACCCGTATACTTCATCAGTAAAGCATTACAAAGATCTGAGCCGAACTACCAAAAAATAGAAAAATTTGCCTATGCTTTCATACTAACATCTCGACGACTTCGTCCATACTTCCAAGCTCACACTACTAGGGTTCGGACCAACCAGCCCATAAAAGAGATTTTGCAGAAAACAGACCTAGCAGGCAGAATCTTGCAATGGGCAGTCGAGTTGTCCAAATTTGACCTTCAATACGAAGCTCGGACAGCCATCAAATCACAATACCTGGCCGACTTCATTGCAGGATTTACAGACACACTGGAACTCCCTACAGAATGGAATCTCTATGTGGACGGTTCTTCAAATAAAACTAGAAGCGGCGCAGGTGTGGTAATTGAAAGCGACCAAGGAACCCAAATCGAACTCTCCCTCAATACTACACTATCATAAACAACACTCTATATAAAAGAGGGATTTCAATACCATTGTTAAAATGTGTGCCGACTTCCAACACAAAGGAAGTTCTAGAAGAAGTACACAGTGGCATTTGTGGAAATCATCTCGGAGCACAAGCACTTACCAAAAAAGTACCCCGAGTAGGATTTTATTGGCCCACTCTACAAAAAGAAGCCACAGAGTTCGTAAAGACATGTCCAACATGTCAGAAACATGCCAACTTTCACATCGCCCTGCTAGAAGAACTCATTAGCGTGACCTCACCTTAGCCATTCGCGAAATGGGGACTCAACCTTCTTAGACCCTTCCCTCAGGGATCAGGACAAGTTAAATTCCTCATAGTAAGTGTAGACTATTTCACAAAGTGGATCGAGGTAGAACCCCTAGCTAATGCCACGGCTCAAAGAAGCCGAGAATTCTTATATAGGAACATTGTCACAAGGTTCGAGGTTCCATACTCCATCACCACAGACAATGGTACCCGATTCACAAATGCAGGCTTCAGAAAGTTAGTGGCCGACCTGAACATAAAACAACAATTCACTTCCGTAGAGCATCCCCAAGCCAATGGACAAGCCGAAGCTGCCAACAAAGTCATATTGGCTGGGCTGAAATGGAGATTACAGGACGCAAAGGGAGCCTGGGCTGAGGAGCTCCCACATGTCCTATGGGCATATCGAACAACGCCACATTCCACCACAAAGGAATCACTCTTCCCCAAATTCAAAAGGAAGAACTCGACCTACTTCCGGAAGTCCAAGAAAGAGCTCGGATCAGGGAAGAAGCATTAAAATATCGAATGGCTTTGAGATACAATCAAAAGGTAGTACAACAATTTTTTGCTAAGAACGACCTTATCCTAATCCAAAATGATATCGGAACAACTCGACCTGGAGAAGGAAAGCTGGCAGCAAACTGGAAAAGACCCTACCGAGTCATAGAAGTACTTGGAAAAGGCTACTACAGACTGTCTGAGCTCGATAGGTGAGAGCTTCCTAGGTCATGGAACGCCTGCAACTTAAGAAGGTGCTATAGTTAGGGATGATAAAGGATCTTAGGATAAGGCGCACTATTTTTCTTGAAAAGGTTTTTTAATGAGGCACCAAGCCAAGACGTACAAATCACCCAACTTAGGGGGATAAAACTCCCGCATGTATATATTTACATTTTCTTTTGAATAAAATTTATTTAGATCTTCTACAAATTCTCAAGCCGCATTAATCTGAAATATTCATCGTTCGATTATAAAGCTACAGATCGGCAGAAAGTGAAAATCAAATTCACTACACGATCACGATAAAGACCAACAGAGATGAAAACCAAATTCATTAAAAGGTCGACCAAACGAGGATTAAACCCAATTTCTACAAAATCGGCAAAGATGAAAGCAGAATAATGCAAGAAGTTATAAAAAATGATCCATAGAAAGGACCTGACGAGGTCTTAAGAAAATGGATTGCAAAAAAATAACTTAAAGACTGGCTGACGTAAAAAAGTCAGACCAGTCATAATAACCAAAGTTATAAGTAAATCCCTGGAAAGAGGTCTGGCCAGCCCTATAAAAGAGGATTACTATAACTTAGATGGGCCCGGCATGATGAAGTCGGCCCTAAACACAAAGTTATAAAAGTAATCCCTGAAAGAGACCAGAACAAGGTCCAAGAAAGAGGGTTACAAAAATAACTTAGAAGGGTCCGACATGATGAAGTCAGCCCAAAACACAAAGTTATAAAAGTAATCCCTGAAAGAGACTGGAACAAGGTCCAAGAAAGAGGATTACAAAAATAACTTAGAAGGGCCCGACATGATGAAGTCGGCCCAAAACACAAAGTTAGAAAAGTAATCCCTGAAAGAGACCGGAACAAGGTCCAAGAAAGAGGATTACAAAAATAACTCAGAAGGGCCCGACATGATGAAGTCGGCCCAAAACACAAAGTTATAAAAGTAATCTCTGAAAGAGACCTGAAAAAGGTCCAAGAAAGAGGACTACAAAAATAACTTAGAAGGGCCCAACGTGATGAAGTCAGCCCAAAACACAAGGTTAGAAAAGTAATCCATGAAAGAGACCTAAACAAAGGTCCAAAAAAGATGATTACTAACAACGACCTGGACAAAACAAACATGACGAAATCGACCTCTCAAAAACCTTAAGAGACCTGAACAAGGTCAAAACAAAAACAAATTACTGAAAATAACATCAAGCAAAGGCTCGAGGGAATCAAGCCAATCCAAAGAGGTCAGAAAACGAAAGTTCCAACACTCCCAAAACCTAGAAAGGTACCAAAATGAGTGCAGACAGATATGTTACGAAAAACACAAGTTATAATAATAACAAACTCAAAGGGCTATCAAAACTAGCCCCAAGAGCTTGGAAATTACTTTGTTTTTCAAAATAAAGTTACTAAACAAGCAACTAGGAATGTAGCAAAAGTCAGTACCACCATTTACAAAATATAAAGAGTTCAAAAAGCCCACAAGTCGGGCTATCCACACAAACATCCAGAAAATTCATTAAGGATCCAAAGGTTTCTTGGCAGCATCAACATGGGGTGAGGGAGGGCGAGTCTGAAGAGGCACAGCGTCCACTGTCCCATCATCCAGGTTTAAGATTTGACAATCAGGTTCCAACCCAGAATGACCGACTTCAAGAACTGAAGAAATCGGCACCAGAGGGGCTTTGGTAGCATACACAGAGGGAGGTTCAACATCATCATCTTCGTCAGGGACAATCTTGCCAACCTTCACAACATTGTCCAGGCTGAAGAGAGTAAGGTCGACCTCGGGGGAAAGAACCCAAACCTGCTCCTTCAGGTTCTCATAAGCAGCATTTACGCTGCCCACAAGGTGACCCTGGAGATCGGCATAATCAGCCCGGGCCAACTCCAACTCCCTTCTGAGATGCATCACTTCTCTGTAGGTTGTGACATAGCTATCCTTGTGCCTCAACGCCGTGTCTTCAGCCAACTGCACAGAAGCTGCCAAGGCAACGGAACTAGCACTCTCCAATTCCTTCTCCAGCTTGGTCACTTTCACTTAGAGCTCCTCTTTCAAACCCTTCATTCTGTCAAACTCCCGCTTAGCCTCCTCTATAAAGGCCTTGGTAGCATGAAGGGGAAGATTTTGGGTAGTTTGGTACAGGGTAGCTCCCATATATGCCATCTTGATGCTACTCCGAGTTATAAAATCTAAGTGACGAAGGAGAGAAACATCATCCATAGATAGGGCACTATAAGGACCGATCTGCTGGTTGACAAATCCAATAGGATCAAAATCAGGCGCATCCAGATTGAAGGGTTCAACGGTCCAAGGTCTTTTGGAGGGAGGAACGACCGTAGAAGAAGCCACAGCAGCAGTAGAAGACTATAGAGGATCCAATAAATTTATTCGAGGAGTAGGGATCATTCTCCTCGGGCTAGGAGAGCTCGGTACAGACAGTTTCAACGGGACTTGAGAGGACCTTCTCCATCCACTCAGGTCGAGATGTTCTGAGCTGCAGTAGCCTTTCTCGTCTTTTTGAAAGCCTTCATCGCGTCATTATTCTTGGCCATCTCTAAAAAATGAAAACCAACAGTTTTACATACCAGGAAAGAAGGAGAAAGCAAAGTAAAAACAAGAAACAAAATATATCAAGTAATACCCAAAGCAGTTCGAACAAGGGATGGGTCCCCCAAAGATTTTTTAGTATTCAGATGAGGAGGTTCCCCCCATATATCCTCCAAGACATTTACAAAGGCCTGCTTGACCTCGTTCAATATCTTCCAAGTATACCGGGATACCACTACGTTCCTCTGCCACTCTAAAGGAAAGCGGGGTTCGTTATTTTCGTCCAAAAAGAAAGGCTGGGCTCCTTCAACAGCCCGGACCTTAAAGAAGTAATTCTTAAAATCCCAAAAAGACTTGTCATGCATAGAAAAAACCTTATGCCCCTTGGCAGACCTAAAAGAAATCCAAGAAGCCTTCTTCTTGGTAGTCACAGGCTTGGTTAACACGAAAAGATACAAAAAGAGAGTTTGAGAAGGTATAACAGCAAATTCTTGACAAACCAGCTAAAAAATCTTGATGAAGCCCCAAGAATTCGGATGAAGCTGAGAGGGGGCTACGTTACAGGACCATAACAGGTCAGTTTCAAAAGAAGTAAAAGGAAAGGTGATGTTCATTTGGCTGAAAAAGAAGTCATAGGCATAGAAAAAGGGACGCACCCCCTGAGTTAGGACAGGGAAGCAAACTCTATCATCAGAATTAGGTTCCACTAACTCATAATTGTTCTCCTGATCCTCACTACTACAAATACGGTGATGTCTTCGAAGCGCTACATAAAATTCAGAATTGGCTAAAGAAATACACAGCAACAAAATGGAGTCCAGCCAATCGGACATGCCCTCAGGAACCTTAGAAGACGCCTCGACAATATTTTTGCGAGAAGACATGGCCAACTAGTCCTACAAACAAGAAAAGAAGATTGGATTACTAAAAAAATATCTCGGACGAAATCAAAACCACTTAGACAACATAATCTAGCGCAGTATAGGCAACAAAAGGAAATCCCAGGACCCACACTTAAAAGATCCAGGGACATCCTTTGGAGGTAGTTAACAGAACAAGGACTCAGGAAAACCTACAAGACTAACATCCCAACAAAACTCTCAGCAAAGACAAAGAAAAGCCCTCTCTCAAAAAGCGACATCCCGAGAAGAAAAGAAAGACATTACCCCAAAATAATTACCTTCCAAATTTACAGTCTCAGCTTACCAAGCAAACGGAACTACCAAGCAGCAAAACGTATTAAGAAGAAGTCATCAAAGACGCCACCTTTTTCAGAGAAATAAATCCCCCCCAAACAGGCAAATGACAAAAAATCAAAATGAGCCATCAAAAAATCGTTACTTTCTACAAAGGTTCGTAAGCAAATTTACTGTTCATACCCAAAGTCATCACAGTTACCAACATGGCAAAAAGACATCAAAGGAACAATCTTTCCAGGAAAGCAAAGGCCTCAGTGTCAACATGCATCACAGCAAAATCAAACTTTACCAAAAACTGGATGCAAAGCAACGAAGGAAGTAAAAAAGCAGAAAGAAGAACCAACCTGGAAAAAGCAGGAAGCTTTGACGAAGTTAAAGGTAGAAGATGGAATCAGGAGTCGCCATTTCACAATAAGGAAAGCACTAATAATCGCCAAGCAACGTCGCAGGAAGAAATACGAAAACTGCAAACTTTAGAAAATAGAAAGAGAGAAAGAAAAGGAAAGTTACGGAGAAGAAAAACCGTTTTTTAAACGTGAAATTCAAAAATAGAGAGGCTAAGAGAACCGGGTCAATTAAAAGCCAATTAATAAGGGTATTAAACCATCGCACATTCCCAAAGGCTACGAGCGCTAAATGCAAAAATGCGCGCTTTTAAGAAGAAGCAAAAGAAAAACGTTCCATATTCAAAAAGGAGAATCCTACAAAGAAGAAATTGACAAAATGCTCGAGTTCGGCTTCACCATAAAAGGATCGAAGTCCTAAAGCTGAAGACTCGACCTTAAAACAGAAGACCAAGCTCGAGCAGGGGCACTGTTCATACCCTGGGTCGAGCTGTCCGACCCGAGATGCTCTACTGACAAGTCGACCGACCTCTTCAGGTCAGGACAATCCGACCTCTTCTCAAAGAGCTCGGTTAAATCACCAGGAAGGCCCAAAAAAGGGCCCAAACGAGGACCACGTCCCAAATCCCAAGGTAGCCCAAGGCCTACAGAGAGAAGGGCAGTTCCTTTGAAGATAAGATGACCTCACTTGAAGATAAGATAAAGATAAGATAACTAACTTATCTTATCTAATAAGGTCACTCCACACTTCTATAAATATACTAGAGCACCCAGGTATAACTCATACTCTAATTCTACTAAAAACCTGCTTAATACCCTTGCTAACTTAAGCATTGGAGTCCCTTGCAGGTACCACCACCCTTCGGTGACAAAGGATCAGCAGCATAGCTAAGCAAACAAGTCGGACACAACAGCTCCGACTACCACCCACCAGCCAGATACGTCAACTCCGACCAGTACAAAAGATCTCGTCCGAGATCGACCTACAGTTTTAGATAACCTTCAAAACACTCTCTCAAGATGCTGTAACCTCCATTCTCTCAATTAATCCGCGAATCTCCCCCCGTCATCATTGCCACGATCACACGACTGCCCTCGGCATCTGTTTCTACCGCCCAGCCTAGTCCACTGTCCAACAATGCGTCCCGTTGGTCTGTTTCCACCTTCCTCTACCATTGAATGGATACCCCAGCACCGCCTTCTCATTCGCACAGTGCCTGATGAGCGGATAATTTATACACTTTTTGGCATTGTTTTTAGGTAGTTTTTAGTATGATCTAGTTACTTTTAAGGATGTTTTTATTGTTTTTATGTTAAATTCACATTTATGGACTTTAATATGAGTTTGTGTGTCTTTCTATAATTTTAAGTATTCTCTGGCTGAAATTGAGGGACCTGAGCAAAACTCAAAAAAAAAGGCTGACAAAGGACTACTGATGCTGTTAGAATCTGACCTCCCTGCACTCGAAATGGATTTTCTGGAGTTACAGAACTCCAAATGGCGCACTCTTAACGGCGTTGGAAAGCAGACATTCAGAGCTTTCTAGCAATATATAATAGTCCATAATTTATTCGTAATTAGACGAGGTAAACTGGCGCTCAACGCCAGTTCCATGCTGCATTCTGGAATCAAACACCAGAAACACGTCACGAACCAGAGTTGAACGCCCAAAATACGTTACAACTTGGCGTTCAACTCCAAGAGAAGCCTCAGCTTGTGGAGAGATCAAGCTCAGCCCAAGCACACACCAAGTGGGCCCCGAAAGTGGATTTATGTATCAATTACTTACTTCTGTAAACCCTAGTAGCTAGTTTAGTATAAATAGAACATTTTACTATTGTATTAGACATCTTTGGTCTCGGTTTTATTTTATTATTCATCTAAGGAGACTATTGATCATTTTTGGGGGCTGGCCATTCGGCCATGCCTGGACCTTCATCACTTATGTATTTTCAACGGTGGAGTTTCTACACACCATAGATTAAGGGTGTGGAGCTCTGCTGTACCTCAAGTTCCAATGCAATTACTACTATTTTCTATTCAATTCGACTTATTCTTATTCTAAGATATTCGTTGCACTTCAACATGATGAATGTGATGATCCGTGACACTTATCATCATTCTCACCAATGAACGCGTGACTGACAACCACTTCCGTTCTACCTTAGACCGGGCGCATATCTCTTGGATTCCTAATCAGAATCTTCGTGGTATAAGCTAGAATTGATGGCGGCATTCATGGGAATCCGGAAAGTCTAACCTTGTCTGTGGTATTCCGAGTAGGATTCCGAAATTGAATGAATGACAAGCTTCAAACTCGCGATTGTTGGGCGTGATGACAAACGCAAAAGAATCAAGGGATTCTATTCCAACATGATCGAGAACCGACAGATGATTAGCCGTGCTGTGACAGAGCGTTTGGTCCTTTTTCACTGAGAGGATGGGATGTAGCCATTGACAACGGTGATGCCCTACATATAGCTTGCCATGGAAAGGAGTAAGAAGGATTGGATGAAACCAGTAGGAAAGCAGAGATTCAGAATGAACACAGCACTTCCATGCACTTATCTGAAATTCCCACCATTGGATTACATGAGTAACTTTATCTTTATTTTTTATTTAATTTATTATTATTACTCGAAAAACAAATAATCTCTTAAATTAGTTAAATCCGCCTAACTGGGATTTACAAGATGACCATAGCTTGCTTCATACCAACAATCTCTGTGGGATCGACCCTTACTCACGTAAGGTATTACTTGGACGACCCAGTACACTTGCTGGTTAGTTGTGCGGAGTTGTGACAAAGTGTGATTCATGTTTAAGAGCACCAAGTCTTTGGAGCCATTGTTGATGATCACAATTTTGTCCACCAAGTTTTTGGCACCGTTGCCGGGGATTGTTCGAGTATGGACAACTGACGGTTCATCTTGTTGCTCAGATTAGGGAATTTTCTTGTTATTTTCTTTACAAAAAGTTTTCAAAAATATTTTTCAAAATTTTTGCCTTTGTTTTCAAAAATTATTCCAAAATTTTTAAGAATGAATTCTAGTGTTTCATGAAACATGTTTTAGCTTGGCTGGCTATTAAGCCATGTTTAACTCATAGGATTTTGATTGAGGACTATGAATTCATTACTTCCTTTTTTCCAAAATATGTTTTCGAAAAATTTAGTAAGAAAATCCAAAAAAATTAATAAAATCATAAAATCCAATAATATTTTGTGCTTCTTGTTTGAGTCTTGAGTCAATTTTTAAGTTTGGTGTCAATTGCATATTCATATTGTTCTTGCATTTTTTTTCAAAAAATTCATGCATTCATGGAGTTCTTCATGATCCTCAAGTTGTTCTTGGTAAGTCTTCTTGTTTAATCTTGATGTTTTCTTGTTTTGTAATATTTGTTGTTTATCATATGCATTTTTTGTTTGTTAGAGTCCAAGCATTAAAGATTTCTAAGTTTGGTGTCTTGTATGTTTTCTTTGCATCAAAAATTTTTCAAAAATATGTTTTGATGTTCATCATGATCTTCAAAGTGTTCTTGGTGTTCATCTTGACATTCTTAGTGTTCTTGCATGCATCATGTGTTTTGATTCATAATTTTCATGTTTTGAGTCATTTTTATGTTTTTCTCTCTCATAATTAAAAATTCAAAAATAAAAAAAATATCTTTTCCTAAATTTTCTCATAATTTTCGAAAATTTGAGTTGATTTAGTCAAAAAATTTTAAAATTAGTTGTTTCTTACAAGTCAAGTCAAATTTTCAATTTTAAAAATTCTATCTTTTCAAAACTTTTTCAAAAATCAAATCTTTTTCATTTTTATCTTATGATTTTCGAAAATTTAAAAATATTTTTCAAAAATCTTTTTCTTAATTTTATCTTTATTTTCGAAAATTATACTAACAATTAATGTGATTGATTCAAAAATTTGAAGTTTGTTACTTTCTTGTTAAG
>NC_029774.3:97189588-97191596 GCF_000817695.3 Arachis duranensis | reverse complement strand
CTTTTTCAAAAAAAAAATTCTTTTTAATTAACTAATTGTTTTAAATTTTAATTTTAATTCTATCTCATCTTTTATTTTCGAAAATCATTAACTACTTTTCAAAATTAATTTTCGAATTCTCTCTCTCTCATCTTCTTCTATTTATTTCTTTATTTACTAACACTTCTCTTCACCTCCAATCACTGCTTCTATCCTCACCATTGTGTTTGGGTTCTTCTTCACTTTTATTCCTTTCTTCTTCTACTAATAATAAGGATCCTCTTTACTGTGACATAGAGGATTCCTCTTCATTTCTCATTCTCTTCTCTTTCATATGAGCAGAAACAAGGAAAAAGGCACTCTTGTTGAAGCTGATCCTGAACCTGAAAGGACTCTGAAGAGGAAACTAAGAGAAGCTAAATTACAACAATCCAGAGGCAACCTTTCTGAAATTTTCGAACAAGAGAAGGAGATGGAAGCCGAACCCAACAACAAGAATGCAAGGAGGATGCTTGGTGATTTTACTAAACCATCGTCCAAGTTTGATGGAAGAAGCATCTCAATTCCTGCCATTGGAGCAAACAATTTTGAGCTGAAACCTCAATTAGTTGCTCTAATGCAACAGAACTACAAATTTTATGGACTTCCATCTGAAGATCCTTACCAGTTTTAAACTGAGTTTCTTGCAGATTTGTGAGACTGTTAAGACGAATGGAGTAGATCCTGAAGTCTACAGGCTCATGCTTTTCCCTTTTGCTGTAAGAGACAGAGCTAGAACATGGTTGGACTCACAACCTAAAGATAGCCTGGACTCCTGGGATAAGCTGGTCACGGCCTTCTTGGATAAATTCTTTCCTCCTGAAAAGCTGAGCAAGCTTAGAGTGGATGTTCAGACCTTCAAGCAAAAAGATGGTGAATCCCTCTATGAAGCTTGGGAAAGATACAAGCAGATGACCAAAAAGTGTCCTTCTGACATGTTTTCAGAGTGGACCATATTAGATATATTCTATTATGGTTTATCTGAGTTCTTGAAATTGATGCTTTGAATGCCATATTGGCTCAGAACAAAGTGTTGACTCAGCAAGTCAACATGATCTCTCAAAGTCTAAATGGATGGTAAGATGCATCCAACAGTACTAAAGAGACAGCTTCTGAAGAAGCTTATGATCCTGAGAACCCTGCAATGGCAGAAGTTAATTACATGGGTGAACCTTATGGAAACACCTATAATTCATCATGGAAAAATCATCCAAATTTCTCATGGAAGGATCAACAAAAGCCTCAACAAGGCTTTAATAATGGTGGAAGAAACAGGCTTAGCAATAACAAGCCTTTTCCATCATCTTCTCAGCAACAGACAAAGAATTCTGAGCAGAGCCCCTCTAATTTAGCAAACTTAGTCTCTGATCTGTCAAAGGCCACTTTAAGTTTCATGAGTGAGACAAGATCCTCCATTAGAAATTTGGAAGCACAAGTGGGCCAGCTGAGTAAGAAAGTAACTGAAACTCCTCCTAGTACTCTCCCAAGCAATACTGAAGAAAATCTAAAGAGAGAGTGCAAGGCCATTGACATAGTCAATATGGTCGAATGCAAGGAGGAGGATGAGGACATGAATCCCAATGAGGAAGACCTCATGGGACGTCTCTCAAGCAAGAAGGAGTTCCCTATTGAGGACCTAAAGGAATCTGAGGCTCATATAGAGACCATAGAGATCCCACTAAATCTCCTTCTGCCATTCATGAGCACTGAAGACTATTCTTCCTCAGAAGAGGATAAAGATGTGACTGGAGAGCAAGTTGCTCAATATCTAGGAGCCATCATGAAGCTGAATGCCAAGTTGTTTGGTAATGAGACTTGGGAAGGTGAACCTCCCTTGCTCATTAGTGAACTAGATACATGGATTTAGAAAACTTTACCTCAAAAGAGACAAGATCCAGGCAAATTCTTAATACCCTGTACCATAGGCACTATGACCTTTAACAAGGCTCTGTGTGACCTGGGGTCAGGCATAAATCTTATGCCACTCTCT
>NC_029774.3:97184527-97189465 GCF_000817695.3 Arachis duranensis | reverse complement strand
AGCCTTTACATCCCTGCTGATTTTATAATCTTAGACACTAGGAAGGAGGAGGATGAATGCATCATCCTTGGGAGAAGCTGTGATAGATGTTAACAGAGGAGAATTAGTCCTTCAATTGAATGGGGACTACCTTATGTTTAAGGCACACGGCTATCCTTCTGTAACAAGGGAGAGTAAGCATGCAGAGCTTCTCTCAGTACAGAGTTGGTGTTGGGAGGCCACAACCAAACTCTAAGTTTGATGTTGAATCCCCACAACCAAACTCTAAGTTTGGTGTTGGGACTATACAACATTGACCTGATCACCTGTGTGGCTCCATGAGAGCCCACTGTCAAGCTATTAACATTAAAGAAGCGCTTGTTGGGAGGCAACCCAATTTTTATTTATCTAATTTTATTTTTATTTTATTGTTCTTTTATGTTTTATTAGGTACATGATCATGTGAAGTCACGAAAAAAATATTAAAATTAAAAATAGAATCAAAAACAGCAGAAGAAAAATCACACCCTGGAGGAAGGACTTACTGGCGTTTAAACACCAGTAAGGAGCATCTGGCTGGCGTTCAACGCCAGAACAGAGCATGGATCTGGCGCTGAACGCCAGAAACAAGCATGGAACTGGCGTTCAACGCCAGAAACATACTGCACATGGGCGTTGAACGCCCAAAACATGCATCACTTTGGTGTTTAAACGCCAGAATTGCATGGAAAGGCATTTTACATGCCTAATTGGTGCAGGGATGTAAATCCTTGACACCTCAGGATCTGTGGACCCCACAGGATCATCTCAGGATCTGTAGACCCCACAGGATCCCCACCTACCTCACCCTTTCCCTCTCCATTCACAGTCACCCCTTCTGTTTTTCACTCACCACTCACATCCATCCACTCTTCCCTATACACCCTACCTACCTTCAAAATTCAAAATCTCTTTCCCACCCAATCCCACTCATATAGCCGAATACTCAAATCCCTCCATCTCCTCCATATCTTCTTCTTCTTCTATTCTTTCTTCTTTTGCTCGAGGGCGAGCAATATTTTAAATTTGGTGTGGTAAAAGCATAGCTTTTTGTTTTTCCATAACCATTGATGGCACCTAAGGCCAGAGAAACCTCAAAAAAAAAAAGAAGAGAAAAGGGAAGACAAAAAAAAATTTTCTACCTCTGAGTTATGGGAGATGGAGAGATTCATCTCAAAGGGTCCATAACTCAGTAGAAGAGCATTTGACTGCACATCAAGAGAGCATGAGGAATTCTCTCATCAAGAAATCCCTGAGATACCTCAGGGGATACATTTTCCTCCACACAAGTATTGGGAGCAAATAAGGATAAGAGCACCAAAATCACTAGGGATCAAGCAACAGAGGCAAGGAAGAGACATAAAGGAGCTCAAAAAGCACCATTGGTCCTTCAAAAAGGTGCCACCCTCACTAAGGTGGACTCATTCCTTAACTTCCTTGTTCTTAATTCTCTGTTTTTTGATTTTTATGCTTCATGTTTATCTATGTTTTGTGTCTTTATTACATGATCATTAGTATTTAGTAACTATGTCTTAAGGCTATGAATAATTCCATGAATCCTTCACCTCTCTTAAATGAAAAATGTTTCAAATTCAAAAGAACAAGAAGTACATGAATTTCGAAATTATCCTTGAATTCAGTTTAATTATATTGATGTGGTGACAATACTTTTTGTTTTCTGAATGAATGCTTGAACAGTGCATATTTTTTATCTTGTTATTTATGAATGTTAAAATTGTTGGCTCTTGAAAGAATGATGAACAAAGAGAAATGCTATTGATAATGTGAAAAATCATGAAATTGATTCTTGAAGCAAGAAAAAGCAGTAAGAAAGCAAAAGCTTGAAAAAAAAAAGTGGCAAAAAAAATTTAGAAAGAAAAAGAAAAAGCAAGCAGAAAAAGCCAATAGCCCTTAAAACCAAAAAGACAAGGGTAAAAAGGATCCAAGGCTTTGAGCATCAATGGATAGGAGGGCCCAAGGAAATAAAATCCAGGCCTAAGCGGCTAATCAAGCTGTCCCTAACCATGTGCTTGTGGCATGCAGGTCCAAGTGAAAAGATTAAGACTGAGTGGTTAAAGTCGTGTCCAAAGTAAAAAGAGTGTGCTTAAGAACTCTGGACACCTCTAACTGGGGACTTTAGCAAAGCTGAGTCACAATCTGAAAAGGTTCACCCAGTCATGTGTCTGTGGCATTTATGTATCCGGTGGTAATACTGGAAAACAAAATGCTTAGGGTCACGGCCAAGACTCATAAAAGTAGCTGTGTTCAAGACCCAACAAACTTAACTAGGAGAATCAATAACACTATCTGAAATTCTAAGTTCCTAGAGATGCCAATCATTCTAAACTTCAAAGGAAAAAGTGAGATGCCAAAACTGTTCAGAAGCAAAAAGCTACAAATCCCGCTCATCTAATTAGAACTAATATTCATTGATATTTTGGGATTTATAGTATATTCTCTTCTTTTTATCCTAATTGATTTTCAGTTGCTTAGGGACAAGCAACAATTTAAGTTTGGTGTTGTGATGAGCAGATAATTTATACACTTTTTGGCATTATTTTTAGGTAGTTTTTAGTATGATCTAGTTACTTTTAAGGATGTTTTCATTGGTTTTTATGTGATTTCAGGTATTTTCTGGCTGAAATTGAGGGACCTGAGCAAAACTCTGAAAAAAGGCTGACAAAGGACTGCTGATGCTATTGGAATCTAACCTCCCTGCACTCTAAATGGATTTTCTAGAGCTAAAGAACTCCAAATGGCACGCTCTCAATGGCGTTAGAAATTATACATTCAAAGCTTTCCAGCAATATATAATAGTCCATACTTTATTCGTAATTAGACGATGAAACTGGCGCTCAACGCCAGTTCCATGCTACATTATGGAGTCAAACGCCAGAAACACGTCACGAACCAGAGTTGAACGCCCAAAACACGTTACAACTTGGCGTTCAACTCCAAGAGAAGCCTCAGCTCATGGATAGATCAAGCTCAGCCCAAGCACACACCAAGTGGGACCCGTAAGTGGATTTATGCATCAATTACTTACTTTTGTAAACCCTAGTAGCTAGTTTAGTATAAATAGAACATTTTACCATTGTATTAGACATCTTTGGTCTCAGTTTTATTTTATTATTCATCTAAGGAGACTATTGATCATGTTTTGGGGGCTGGCCATTCGGCCATGCTTGGACCTTTATCACTTATGTATTTTTAACGGTGGAGTTTCTACACACCATAGATTAAGGGTGTGGAGCTCTGCTGTACCTCAAGTTCCAATGCAATTACTATTATTTTCTATTCAATTCGACTTATTCTTATTCTAAGATATTCGTTGCACTTCAACATGATGAATGTGATGATCCGTGACACTCATCATCATTCTCACCTATGAACGCGTGACTGACAACCACTTCCGTTCTACCTTAGACCGGACGCATATCTCTTGGATTCCTTAATCATAATCTTCGTGGTATAAGCTAGAATTGATGGCGGCATTCATGGGAATCCGGAAAGTCTAACCTTGTCTGTGGTATTCTGTGTAGGATTTCGGAATTGAATGACTGTGACAAGCTTCAAACTCGCGATTGTTGGGCGTGATGACAAACGCAAAAGAATCAAGGGATTCTATTCCAACATGATCGAGAACCGACAGATGATTAGCCGTGCTGTGACAGAGCATTTAGACCATTTTCACTGAGAGGATGGGATGTAGCCATTGACAACATTGATGCCCTACATACAGCTTGCCATCGAAAGGAGTAAGAAGGATTGGATGAAAGCAGAGATTCAGAAGGAACACAGCACCTCCATGCACTTATCTGAAATTCCCACCATTGGATTACATGAGTAACTTTATCTTTATTTTCTATTTAATTTATTATTATTACTCGAAAAACCAATAATCTCTTAAATTAGTTAAATCCGTCTAACTGTGATTTACAAGATGACCATAGCTTGCTTTATACCAAGAATCTCTGTGGGATCGACCCTTACTTACGTAAGGTATTACTTGGATGACTCAGTACACTTGCTGGTTAGTTGTGCGGAGTTGTGACAAAGTGTGATTCATGTTTAAGAGCACCAAGTCTTTGGAGCCATTGTTGATGATCACAATTTCATCTACCAGTGCCTAGCCGGTTTTGCTGCCTTCAGAATGGTAGGATCTCAAGACGAACATGTTTCAAGCGAGGGTCCTCCTTTATGCACACCACCTAGCCAAAATTCATTAATGGAGTTCGATATAGTTGAACCGGTAGTTTGTGTTCCGTCTGAGGTTGCAGAAAATTTATCAAACCAACATGAAAACTTACCCGGCGATGTCGCAGTCCACGGTCACAAGTCGATTAAGGTGAGCAATTACGATCAAAAAATTCTGCCAAGGATGTTTATTTTTCGATTAATTTAAATTTTTAGTCACAATGTAAATGAGGTGTTTGTTTTTATATTTCATGAAATATGCAAATGTGATAGATGATTTGAGATTCAACTAAATTTGTGATTATTTTATATTGAATGATATGATTATATGTGATGACAAGTCATCATATACCCATTTTTCAAGCTAATTTCACTTGTTTTGTTAGCATTTATGCACTTTCTTGCATCCTAAGTAAAGGATTTGGAGTAAAAATGCACAACTTCTCTAAATCAAGCAACCACCATGAAATTAATGTTAAATTATGAGGTTTAAGCTAATTTTAATTGCATTTTAATTGATTTATAAGCCTCTTGAATTTAGTGATACTTTGAGTGGTTGTTTGGTTTATTTTAGGTGAAGAAAAGAAAAGAAAATGAAAAGCGTGGCCTAAGAAGCGTGACACAAGAAAAGGAAAGCGTGGCCAAAGGGAGAGAAGCGTGCCGCATCACAATGGAGGAAGCAACCTTGCCCTCCACAAGGGCAGACTGCCCTCTAGGAGGGCA
>NC_029774.3:97179771-97183113 GCF_000817695.3 Arachis duranensis | reverse complement strand
TTGTTATTCTAACTCTTACTAACACACTAACTGTTTGAATTTTTGCTTAAACTAACTAAACCTTCATCCTAACCACTGATTGAAGTTCCATAGTGTTTCTGGGTTTGTGTGTTTATTGCTTTGTGTTTGTATGTCAGGTACAAGGAGATCCTCTCCTATCATCTCTGAAATTGATCCAAGGACTCTTCGGAGAATAAGAAGAGCTGAAAGAGGGAAGTTCATTGTTGGAGAAGAAGAAGAATCTGAGGAGGAATTCCAAGACATGGAAGGAGATACCAATCAACCAGGAGGAGAAGGAGCCAACAACAATAACCAACAAAGAAGAGTCTTGGCTTCATACACATTTGCAAATGCCAAGCATTGTGGGAGTAGCATTCTTCCTCCCAATGTCAATGCAAACAACTTTGAACTCAAGCCACAGCTTATCACTCTAGTGCAAAACAATTGTTCTTTTGGAGGAGGGCCTTTGGAAGATCCAAACCAACATTTGTCCACCTTTTTGAGAATCTGTGACACAGTGAAGACAAATGGTGTACCTCCTGATAGTTACAAGTTGCTACTCTTCCCATTCTCTCTCAGGGATAAAGCGACTCAATGGCTAGAGACCTTTCCAAAAGAAAGCATCAACACTTGGGATGACTTAGTGAGCAAATTTCTTGCCAAATTCTACCCCCCTCAAAGAGTCCTAAGGTTGAAGACAGAGGTTCAAACATTCACTCAATTGGAGGCCGAGAACTTATATGAAGCATGGGAGAGATATAAGGCTCTATTGAGGAAGTGTCCACCGGAGATGTTCACTGAGTGGGACAAGCTACAAAATTTCTATGAAGGTCTCACCCTTAAAGCTCAAGAAGCTCTTGATCACTCTGCCGGAGGCTCTTTACAACTCATGAAGACCACAGAGGAAGCTCAAAACCTTATTGAGATGGTGGCCAACAACCAATATTTCTTTGCTCATCAAAGACAACGCCAACCATCACAGAGAAGAGGAGTCATGGAGTTGGAAGGAGTTGATTCAACCTTAGCTCAAAACAAGATGATGCAGCAGCAGATTCAACAACAATTTGAACAAATGGCTAAGAGAATTGATGGTTTGCAAGTGGCAGCAGTGACCACAAGCCAACCTCCAACCACTTGGGTGCAAAGTGAAGAAACTCAAGAAGAGCAGCAGCAAGAGCAAGTCCAATACATGCACAATCAAAATTCTGGAACAAATGAAGTTTATGGTGATACCTACAATCCATCTTGGAAGAACCATCCCAACCTTAGATGGGGAGACAACCATAACCAAAACCAACAACCATGGCAAAGAAACACAGGCCAAAACAATTGGAAAAACACAAACCATAACCCTCAGCCAAACACTAACCAAAACTCCTACAGAAAACCACAAAACAACTACCCAAGTTCTAACCAATACTCAACCAATAACCACCCCACTAACCAAAACACTTATCCTCATCCATCAACACCCCAAAACCAACCCATCACACAAGATTCACAGAGAATCACCAACCTAGAGCTACTCATGGAGAAACTAATGAAAAGCCAAGAATTGACAAACAAAAATCAAGAAGCCTCCATGAAGAACCTAGAAAGGCAGATTGGACAAATCTCTAAGAAGATCTCTGTTGAGAAGCCATCAAGTTCCCTACCTAGTGACACCATTCCTAACCCAAAAGAAGAATGCAAGGTTGTGCAACTAAGAAGTGGAAGGGTGTTGACAGATGGTAACCAAGGAGCAACAAAGAAGCTTATGGAGAATGACACTGAGCCAACAAAGAAGGATGAAACCATCAACCAAGACAAGATAAGCAAGAGTGCTTTTGAAGAGGTCACAGAGGAAGACAACAAGTCACAGAATTTAAAGAAAGGCAAGCAAATCATGGAGGAACCAATTCTAAAACAGCATCAAGTGGTGAAGAGCTCAACACCACCACTACCTTACCCACAAAGATTTCACAAGGAAACAAAGGACCAGCACTTCCACAAATTTCTTGAGACTTTCAAGAAGTTGGAAATTAACATACCTTTAGCAGAGGCTTTGGAGCAAATGCCCTTGTATGCTAAGTTCCTAAAAGAGCTCATCAACAAGAAAAGAAATTGGAATGAGAAGGAAACGGTGATGCTTAGTGAAAAATGCAGTGCACTCATCAAAAAAGGACTCCCTCCCAAGCTTGAGGACCCTGGAGGTTTCTTCCTACCATGCACCATTGGAAACCTGTTCATTGACAAAGGGATGTGCGATTTAGGAGCAAGCATAAATCTAATCCCATATTCTCTAGTGAAAAAGCTTGGCATAGAGGAGATGAAACCAACAGAGATGACTTTGGAATTGGTGGATCAATCAATAATCCATCCTAAGGGGCTGATTGAGAACCTTTTAGTTAAGGTTGGCAAGTTCATCTATCCAGCAGATTTTGTGATCCTAGATTCTTCAGAAAATGGAAATGACTCTATAATACTTGGTCGACCGTTTTTGGCCACTGCCAGAGCCATTGTGGACATAGAACAAGGAGAATTAACCCTCAGGATGCATGAGGAGAGCATCATCCTGAAAGTCTTCCCAGAAGCACAAAAGGGTGAAGAAACAAGCAAAATGAGTAATGATCCCCTTCCAAAGCAATCAACTGAACAGGAGGAAGAACAGATAAATAAACAGATACAAGAAGAAAATGGGATTCACAAGGAAGCAGGGGTGATCAACAAAAAGGAAAGCATCACCACTCAAGTAACTGCCAAGAAAGGAAGAACAACAAGCAAGAAAAAGATGAAGAATAAGAAGAAAGCTCACAGAGGGTGGAAGAACAAGAAAATCCCAACTGAAGGATTCTATAAGGGTGATAAGGTGCAATTAATATACCAACAGCAGGGTGCAGAAGATTATTACACTGTCAACCAAATTCTTTCTCTTGAGCATATGGAAATTGAGCATCAAAGCACTCAGAGAAAGCTGACAGTGAGAGGTGACAAGCTGAGACATCACCAACATCAACCACCTTAAAGGGAGGTTAATGTCAAGCTAATGACAATAAAAGAGCGCTTCATGGGAGGCAACCCATGGTTTAAGATTTCTGTTGTTTAATAAGCTATGACTCTTCTAAATATGGTTTTGAATTTTCATGCCTGGCAAATGCACATGTCATTTTGAAGCATATGGCAAACTTCTAAGTTTGGTGTGCCTTAAGGCACACCCAAGTTCATTGTTCAGAGAAGAGGATTGTCTTTCAGAGCATATGCATAAATCTTTTGATAAAGCATGTGACCAAACACTAAGTTTGGTGTCTGCATAATCAGAGGATCATTTTCCAATCATGAACTCAAAACCATACAGACAAGGGA
>NC_029774.3:97172119-97176169 GCF_000817695.3 Arachis duranensis | reverse complement strand
AGGCAACTCTGCCCTGCCCACTCCAAGGGCAGAGCACAAAATGGTGCCTTGGAGCAAGGAGAAGCAAACTCTGCCCTGCCCTTGTGGAGAGCAGGATCGGGCTCCATGAGGAAGAAAATCAAGGTAAAAATGTCAACTATGCAAGCCACAAGGTTCGAACAATGAACCATGAGGAAGCCAAGCTCTAAGACCCACTAGCGTGCCAAGAAATCAAAAGAAAAAGTAGCGTGTTTGCAAGCCACCAGGTTCGAACACGGGTCATGAAGATTGGGAACCTTGCCCTGCCCTTGGCGCGGGCAGGGCAGCATTTGAAATGGTGCATGGACTTGGCGCACCAAATTTCCCTTGGCAGCACGATCCGCGCGCACAACGCCCCCTGGCAGCACCAACCGAGCGCACAACGCCCCCTGGCGCACCAAAGCTTTCCTGCCCTGCCCTTGGCGCGGGCAGGGCAGCGTCCCACGCACCAACTCACTCTGGCGCGCCAATTTCCTTTCCTGGCGCACCAACCTTCGCATCTGGCAGCACCAACATTCCCGCCCTGCCCTTGGCGCGGGCAGGGCAGCCTCTGGCGCATCAGACGCGCACCAAGACGCGCACCACGCAGCACCAAAACACAACATGGCCGCACCAACTCCAAGCACCAAGCATCAATTTTCTGCCCTGCCCTCCACAAGGGCAGGGCAGCCTCCTGGGAGTGACTTTGGGCCAAAAATTCAAATTAAAAATTATTTTGAATTCATTTCTTCACCAATCCAAAAGCCCATCCAAATCCCATTATCCAAGAATAGAGCAGGAGAAGAAGATTAAGACAAAACTCAAGGAAGGGCCACGGCTAGGAGGAACCATGTGAGGGAGGTCACATGTGCCTAGGAGAACGCGTTCATGGGGAACAAAATCTGCATGCATGCATTCTTGGACACTTAAATACATGCAACCAATGGGAGGTGAATCCTTGTCAAGCCTCAACCATGCATGCAAGCCGTCCATCCCATGCATTCTTTAAATGAGCAAACCAATCTCAGCCCTTCATGAACACTCACGGTCCCCTCCTCATTCATTCATTGTGGTTTTGTTGAAAGGCTTGGAAACATGACCTATAAATAGCCGTTGCACTCACACGGCATACACTCTCCTTTATTCAAGCCATTTTCACATTAAAACCATATTCTCTTCCACTTTCAAAACCAACTTAATTTCCTTTCCTCACATATCTAAACAGAACCAAAGTTCACCCCAAATACAACACATATCTCTTCTTCTACTCTCACTTCTTCCTTCTTTCCACTTTAATTCTAATGGCCTCCTCAAGCTCACAAAGAAGGCCGGGAAAAGAGCCTATGATAACCGAACCCCCAACCTTTGATGCAACCAAATTTAGATCCCAATTTCATGAAGGGAGATATCATAGGTTCATGGTGGCAAAGAATATCATTTATGAGAAGGGCCTTGATTTGAGGGAAGGAGAATACCCTATCATGAAGCAAATTACTAGAGAAAGAAGGTGGGAACTCTTGTGTGCTCCTCTGACTGACATCAGTGCAGTAATGATTAGGGAGTTCTATGCAAATGCTGCCAAAGAAAACAAAAATAGTGCTCCCTACACAAGCTATGTCAGAGGGGTTGAAGTGAGTTTTAGCCCTGCTGCTATCACAAGAGCTCTCAAGTTGAGAACCATCACCTACCCAGAGCTTAGTTATGAGGATAGATTGCAACGGCAAAATAATCCTGATGAGATCCTGCAAGGGATATGCATGGAAAATACAGATTGGGAGAGAGATTCAAAGGGGATTCCAAGTCATATAAGGAGGGTAAATCTCACCCCAGTGGCTAAAGGATGGTTTGAAATAGTGAGGAGATCTATTCTTCCTACTGGAAATGCCTCTTGGGTCACAATCAAACGAGCTCTCTTGACACACTGCATCTTGCATGGGGGTGAGATCAATGTTGCACAACTCATAGCTGACAGCATTCAAGATATGGCAGATAGCACAAGCAAATCAAAAGGCCTTGGGCATCCAAGCACCATCCTAAGGCTATGTAACAGAGCTAATGTAATTTTTGAAGATGAGGACACAACAAAAGTGAAGGTGGGAAAATGGATTACCAAGAAGAGCATGGAGGGAATTAATGAAGAAGAAAATCAAGAAGGGGTAGTAGCTCCTAGACAAAGGAGATCACAAAGAGAGGAAGGACGAAATCAAGCTTATGAAGCCATTGATATGAGCCAACTGCAAAGATCAATTGATGAATTATCTCAGCAGCTCATGCAGGCCGAACAAGGCCAAAATCAAGAAGGCCAAGAGAGATATCTAGAGCCCCATCCTGAATTCATGGAGCAGTTCTTGAAAGAAAAAGAAGCACGAGAAGCTTGGCAGCATCAAATGGAGGAGAAACAAGAGAGATGGCAACAACAAATGATGACTCAGCAGCAAGAATTTCAAGCACAAATCCTTGAAGGACAGAAAGAGCAATACAAAGAATTCAAGGAATCATATGACAAGCTGTATTTCAGTCAAGCTAAAGCATCGGAATATAGTCACAACCTTTATCAATAGAAGAATGTTCATCATATCTTGGGAGAAGTTAGACATGTACAAAGAATGGAGTATGATGAAAACATGCAAGCAAGGTTGGAGTACTTGACCCACAATTTGCCAACACTCAATCCTGAGATCAAGCCATTTGAGCAATGCCCTGAATTCCTAGCCAAGCAACAAGCAAAATCTCGTCAATACACTGATTCAACCTTTAACACATTGGAAACTTTTGGGCTCAAAGGACTCATAGATTCTGTTTGGGCTAGAAGATGTCCTGGAGAAGAGATCCAAGACTACTCCAAGACAGGGAAGAGAAAGAAGAAGAAGGGAGAATCAAGCAGCAGCCATGACCATTAGAAGGTGGCAAAGTTCTTTCATACTTCCTCTTTCATATCTCTCATAAGGAGATGCATGTCTGAAACATGATATGCCTCCATCAGTCATTTCCTTTACTTTATGCATTGTCTGTTCTTTGCTTTTCATTTTAGTTAGTTAATAAATAGCTAGAAAAACGATAAATCTGCTTAGTGCTTGTATCCATCACTTAGATTTAAATATTGCTTTGTTTCCCAATTGCTTGAATAAAAGAGTTTGGTTTGAATTGAAAAAGTAAAATGTCCAATGTTGCATGAGTATGAATGAAAGTTGGTGGTGGCACATGTGTCTGATTAAATGCATAACTCATGAAATAAGTGTTGCATAATATCATTTTCATCCAATTGTGAGTTAGCTTGCTGTCATAAAAACTCCTATCAAGAATGAAACACCCTTGGTAACAAAAACAGAAAGAAAAAGAAAGAAAAAGCCAAAGTGGCAAGAAAAACAAAGAGCAAAGGTTGGACACCAATGGCTTGAACCTTAGGACAAATGTCTGTGGTGTTCTTGTACTGAGATCTGCTTGGATGAGTAAATTTTAAGGGGTATTTTGAAACCCGGTCACTTAGATCAACTGATTTGGGATGGCCAATTGAAAATCCACAATAAAGAGCAACTCAGATACAAAGCACTTAGTGATCCAAAGAGATGCTGGGCATCAATGATCCTAAGGAGAATTAAGCAAGCTAAGTGTTTGTGGTGGAAGGATGTTGAGCAAAAGAAAAGAAAATAAAGCCAAAGGCTATGCTGCAGCATTTGACACCCAACCTATAAAAGAGTAATAAGCTTGTTTAAGCTTTGTAAGCTAAGAAAAATTATCAAGGGAGTGAGTAAGAAGTGAGTCTTATAACAGCAAGTCTAGCAAACTTTTGATGCAAAATGTGTATTATGCAGCAGCAACAATAAATGAGTGTCATTGTCTACATAAATGCTCCATAAACCAAGTTCTGCTATCTGCATAATAAGGATATATACACTTGCTTATTCATTCCATTTTCTCTTGATTTTGATGCTTGCTTGGGGACAAGCAAGGTTTAAGTTTGGTGTTGTGATGACAAGTCATCATATACCCATTTTTTTAGGCTAATTTCACTTGTTTTGTTAGCATTTATGCACTTTCTTGCATCCTAAGTAA
>NC_029774.3:97149213-97170837 GCF_000817695.3 Arachis duranensis | reverse complement strand
TCTTGCTGCAATTTACTTCTGTTTTGTTTATATCTTGCAATCCCATTCCTCGATTCCCTTTTATATTCAAGCCATTTACCTTTCTTGCCATTTAAGTTACTGCAATTTAAGTTTCTTGCACTTTAAGTTTCAGTCATTTACTTTCTTGCTCTTTAAGATTCTGCACATTTACAATTCTGTTCTTCAATTTATTGCACTTCTCCCTTCCCCCTTTACATTTACTGTCATTTACTTTCTGTTAAACACAAATCACTCAACCAAAACTTGATTCGCTTGACTAAATCACCCACTAAACTAAAATTGCTCAATCCTTCAATCCCTGTGGGATCGACCTCACTCATGTGAGTTATTATTACTTGATGCGACCCGGTACACTTGCCGGTGAGTTTTGTGTTGGATCGTTTTCCACACATCAATATGCGTTGAAGATTTGCTGAAATTAATTAATCATTTCATTTTTATATGAATATATGCAGGAAGTATATTTTATGCGTGCTTTTGTAGATGAATTTATGCTGCCTTCATGTTGTATGGCATCTTTATATGCTAACCATCCTATTATGGACTTATGTGCTTATATGAATGATCAGGTAGCATAAATTAATTTATTGGTTTGCTTATATGAATGCATTATAATGTATGGTGTGCGTATATTATCCCTACATGATGGTCATTCAATTAATTAAAAAAAATAACCACAAGGTGATGCAGTGGCTGAAATTGTTGTCTAAATTGAAGTGTATGCTAATTGTATTTGCAGCATGTTAACCATAGAATACTTATATGAGTATTTTATAAAGGCATGGTATGCTTATATGATCCCTGCATATTTTTTAGTTATATGCTCATATGCTTTCTGCATATTATGTGGTATTTTTTGTTGTTGCATTCTTTTTTATTTTTCCACGCTATATAATATTGCTAGAAAATATATGTACATTTGTGCATAACATACAATATAGTACTCAAAGGCCCCAAAATTCCAATTAGAAAATCCATAATACATACAACACTGTTTACTACTATAAGAAAAATAAATTAATTAATAAACAAATAAGAAGAAGAAGAAATAAGAGAGGATTGGCAAGGAAGTATTGAAGAAACGAAAATGGAGAATGGGAGTGTATCATTCACATCCAAGAAGAAATAATTAGCTTTTTGACTTTTCAAAGCATAGAAATTGACTTGGTTTTAGGTTGTGTAGGTGCGATTCAGTTGTGGCAGATCCATACATGCTCTATATGAATACTTAATATAAGCCTAACTAATTAGGTGAGATTTTTTATGAGTACACTTTTCATTGTTATTATTTCTTGTAAGTTATATTTAGTAATAAATTTTTAATGATTTTTTTGGAAAAAATATTAATAAAATCTTTTTAGTTGAAATTTGTTTAATAGTACTATATCTAATTAGTTTGTATATGTTTGATTGTAGGTCATAGAATATACGGATATTACTGGAAGTCATGACACGGATCTTGTTGATGAGGTTTGGTCTCTAGTATATTGCTATTTTTTCATGAACCGCATATTTGAATCGACCATTAATCCTCATGTTCATCGAATGATATCTGTTTTGAAATGATTCGCAGTTACCGGATCATAGTTGCCTTGCCAAAGATGAAATACCAAGAGTAGGGATGTGGTTTGAGCATTTGAAGTTGGCTAAGGATATTTATGCAACATATGCAAAGAAACTTGGTTTCGATTCAATAGCGTAGCAGATGGTTATTTCTATTGGTAACCCATATAGTTATTTTGTAATAGCCTTGGTGTGGTGTGTATAATTAGTTACAATTATGTTAAACTGGATATTCGATTTAATAGTATGGCGGATGTTTATTTCTATTGTTATCCAGATGGTTATTTTGAATAGTTTGGGTATAGTGTGTGTGATTCGTTAAAAGTATTATAAATTAGATGTTTGATTTAATAGGAAAGCGAATGGTTATTTCTTTTGTTACCCAGATGGTTATTTCGAATAATTAGGGTGTAGTGTGTGTGATCAGTTGCAAGTATTTTTAATATGGATGTTCGATTCAATAGGATAGCGGATGGTTATTTTTACTGGTACCTAGATGGTTATTCGTAATAGTCTTGGTGTAGAGTATGTGGTCAGTTACAAGTAATAAAGGCTGGATGTTCGATTCTATAGGCTAACAGATGGTTATCTCTATTGTCACCCAAATAGTTATTTAGAAGTCTTGGTGTAGTGTGTAAATAGTAACAAATAGTAGAAGGACTAAGGTTTTAAGACTAAGGTCCAATTTGAAAAAGGTAATTGTGAAAAAGGTATTTGTGGTCTTAAGACTAAGGTCCAATTTGGGTTAACAATCTAAATAAGTTCTTTTGGAAAAAGAGCTTAAAGTAGAAAGACTTTTATTAATAGAAACTTATAAATAAGTTATTTTGTGTTGATTTTTAGTTATAAAAATACTTATTTTAAAGTTGTAGTGCTTGGATAAATAACTGAAAAAATACAATTTTTTCACATAAGAGAATGGATATTAAAATTCTAATTCACAATAATCTTGATGGCAATGCAAAAGAAATTATTGTATAGTTAGTATTTGTTATTTTATTGTGCATGATATGGTAGGTGAAAATAAAAAATGAATATGAAATGTGTGTCAATGTATATTTTGTTGCTATTTTTTCGTTTTTAGTATTTTGGAGCTATATGGCGCGAGAATATAACATTGATGTATTGAGGTAACTAAGAAAATATTCGCCTCAAGGATTCTAGTCTTTTTCTTATATCTGCTATGCTACGGAAGATATATCAAAATCAAACCTCAGAATTTTCCTTTTGTAACCATCAATAATTAAGATAAAAAACTAATTCATGAAGACATAGCAGCAAATACAAAATCCACCTGTCCAACCACAAACTTAAGTAATGATCCAAATAAATATGGGCATTGTCTATCAGATACACCAATCATCCAATACCCTACTAAAGCGACCTTCCAAATTGCTTACGAATATTACTAACAAACCAATAGGAGGAGCACAGCCGTCAATTACAGCCACACCAATCATCAATGTAAACTACTTTCACATAATCCATCAACTTGGCAGCTCCACAAATCAATTTTTCCTTTCACAAAAAACCATGCAAATAACATGAAAAAGAAGCCTGTAACCTGTAGTCAAAAAACGTAAATTATATCATAATTTTATAATTCAATTGATATAACATTAATTGTTGGAATAAGAAGGCATCATAATAAAATACTGATGTATTGAGATAGAAAATAAATTATTGGCGTTGAAGAAGCTAGCTTTTTCCTATTTTGTGATATGCTTCAGAAGATTTATCAACATCAAACTTCCCAATATCCCTATTGTAACCATCTATAATTAAGATAAAAATCTAATTCATGAAAACAGATCATCAACTACGAAGACCAACTGACCAACCACATACTCAAGTAACAATCCAAATAAAGAAGCGCAATTTCTATCAGATACAACAATCAACCAATAACTTACTAAAGCAACCATCCAAAATGCTAACAAAATTTATTAACAAAGCAAGACGGGCAGCAAAGACGTCAATCACAACCACACCAACCATCCGTGTGAACTACTTTCGCAAAATGCAACAGCTTTGCAGACCCATAAATCAGTTTCATCCTACACAAAAGGCCATGCCAAAAATAAGTCACAAATTATCTATCCAGTGAAGGTGTACTCCATTTTGATTATCTAGAACGAAAATATTTACTGAACAAACACAACCACGGCAAATACTAAAAAAAGAAATAAAAACCACACAATACATGTCTTTGTAGGAGCATTCAAAGTAATAACTTGAAAACAGCATTCACTGTCATTGAAACAAATTCTCCCAGTTTTCCTTGACTTACATTATCTATCAAAACCAATGGCCCGATTATATACTGATCTAACTATCCAAATAAATGTGCCCAATATCTATGATTAAGACCAACCATTGCATCACATAATAAACAAGAGTGTTTACAAAGGATAAAATGCAAAAAACACATAAAGTTTCCTTTCACTTCTGATCACTAGATTCAGTGATGCACCATTCCACTTTTCTAATATATTTGAACAAACATGAAAAATACATGCTTTAACCTGAATATATTTGTAGTTTGAATTACACACCAATAATAAAAAGGTTCAGGTAATTCTTTGGCTAAAGTAACAACGGCAATATAGCAAGGACTGGAAATTGTTGTGAATCCAAAATTCAAAATAGAGTAATAGCTTGTAAGACTAACCATCCAATAGGCTACATAAATAAACATCCTATAAATATCAACCAAATTTCAACATTTGTCAACTACTTTACGTCACATTGCATGCACAAGTTCGCACGGGGTGGGAAAAAATTGAAAATTTAGCTGCTATATATACAACATTACCAAACTTTTTCAGCCATTCCCGCGCTAAAGTTAGATCACCATGAATTGCAACGATCTCAACCAACATCATACTACATATGCTGCAAGATACTAAAATTGAACCTAATGATTTCTCAGTGCGTATAATCACTCATATCAAAAGCAAAATCTGTCCATAGTACAACATGCAACAGAAATTACGATTCAATCAATGAACAAGTTAACCCACTTACCCCGGATAGTTAGTCTACTGCCGGCGATGATGTTCATGGTGGTCCCGGTGGATGGTCGAGGAGCAGGCGGCTAATCTTCCACGGTCGGATGCTCGGCTACCACCAGTGCGACGGGTTCCGCTGGATACGGCCATTTCCGTGCGACGAGATGTGCAGCGGAGGAGTGCGTGGCTGGGCTACAGATCGGGTTGCCGGCGTAGCGCGTAGGGGCTGAGCTCCAATGACGTGGAGGTGTGCAACGACAACAGGGTGATGGACTTGAGGGGAGCGATCAAGGACGCTCGCGAGGATGGGTCGCTTTCCGAGGTTGCAGCTTCCGACGCATGTGGTTCTCCGTCGATAGGTGTCTCTGCAGCAACTTGGAGGGTTTTGGGTAGGGGAGACAGCGTGGGAAGCGAAAGGATTGGGTAATTAGGGTAAAATTTGAAATAGGATTAATTGGTGGTGGGGTAAATTAAACAGCAATTAGAAATTAGGGTTATTTAGCGTTTAATTACTCTTTTAATGAAAATTGGGCCAATAAACAGCCCATTGTAGCTATTGTATACATATCCCATTGTCTCCCTAGCGGGACTCTTAATTATAAGATGCAAACCTTTGATTTGAAAAGCTTAATTGATTAGTAAAGTAAGCTAAGCTCAATGGATTAGTAAAGTAAGCTATGCTATCTGTGTGGGAAACAGGAAGCAAGTACTAACCACTTTCCTTCTCTCCTTCCTTGACGTTAATTTCTTCAAAAATGTTTTTTTTTAAATTACTAACTAGTTAATCACTGGTACAAAAATATGTATTATGCGTATACAATACATATCACATCTCATAATTGTAACATTTTTTTATTATAAATAATAATTTGATTTTATTAGATATGATATGATATTATATATTTCGTTATAACTATAAATTTAATTTAATTACATTATCTAAAAATTTAAATTTAATTTAATTACATTATCTAAAAATTTATTTCTAAATTGGTTACATTCTGTATACCTCTGTATAAAGTAGTTAATATTGACTTATCAAGTTATCATTCATATACACAAAATAGTTAAATTCTAAGCTTGTTCAAGAATGAAGATATATGTTCTTAGTTTGTTCCAATATTTATATGAATAATGTTATACATTCAAGTCTTTTTGTTAATTAAGTCCAACTAAGTTAGTCTAACATAACAAAAATCAGTTATAACTAGCATTATTCCAAGTCATATTGTTTAACTTGGTTGGATTTAGTTCATAAAAAAACTTGAATGTGTAGTATTTCTCTTAAATATTTATATCCAAATTGGAGTTCAAAATTGAGAAATTGCACATATATATGATGTCTAAATATTAATGGAAAACAAAAGCCTACATCATTATTGGAGTAAAGGAGAAAACCTTATATGGTAGGGAAAACTAATTTTATTGCAAAGTGAAAATGATGTTACACACACACACACACACACACGCGCGCACACACACACACACACACACACACACACACACATACATACACACACGTACAAACGTATAATATTACATGAATTATTGTATTCTCATAAATACAGTCAATTATTGATGAAAATAGACAGTATTGCTATCTAAAATACAATACACCCCACAATTAGAGGGTTGTAAAAGTTAGAAAAGGGGTAAGGTTGGGGGAAAACGCACAAGCATCCACTCTCTTTCATATGTTGCCCAATGTGTCCATCCAATCTCTTCAACCAAAGATAGTTTTAGTTCATAGAATTTCTTCTTAGCAGGCTCTGGATCATCTTGACTTAGGTCCAAGAGTGCCTGAAATCAAGATGAGAAAAATGTTCAAATAGGATCCCTAGTGATTTATAACTACCATATTCCAAAAAAAGGAGGACAATGGTTTGGAAAATAGACAAGAGAGTTGCTTCATGAGCATAGATTCTCTGAAGAATGATCTATCTCAACACAAGTTGTGGGTTTTAAACTTAATCAGTGGTCATTACAAGGAAGGAGAGGATACCTTCAATGCTGTACCAAGCCTTTGAGCACGCTTCTCGCATGTTACTACTAATAGGATTCCATATTTTGGGGACTCGACATCAACCCATTTCTTTAGTTCTCTAAAATTCTCTTCAAACAAGTATGGATTGTGTGTAGATTGGTCACTACTCTTGTCCTCGTCTTTCTTTGCACCTTATGTATCTCCCTCCTTTGACAATATACACCAAGTCATCAAGTCTGCCAACATTTATTTTATAAAAAAAATAAATGTCATCACTACCATAATGGAAAAGTGACTCGTTTCAGGCCAATGAATCACTTTAACATTTTCATCAAAATAATAATGCAGATGACTGAAACTAACCATAGCAGACTACATAAGAGAAAGTTTTATAGCAGCATAGCAGACACAAAAAAGAAGAAACTATGTTGTTAATCGTCATGATCATCAATTGATCATAACAAATATAGTTATGTAAGACATTATTTGAATCTTTAGGTTAAATGAAAAGTAGCACTTATGGCATACACCAGATGATATCTACGGGCCATGTATAAGAAAAGAAGTTAACTTGACACGCTTTACAGGGATCTCTCACTTCTTGGAGCTAATTGTCATGCAGCACTACTGCTTTAACCCAATGCGACAGATTATGCAGACATATGCAATACCATCTACATAAATGATATATGGTACTATTTACACTAAGAGTTAACCTTTAAGTCGTTAACCAAGAAATGAAACAATCATAAGCATGGTTCCTCACTTTGTTAAGTATGCATGATAGAAATGTTGAAAGTTGAAGTTGTATAGTAATTGCTTAAGAAAACATGATCAGAATAAGAATGAAGCAACTCTTACCTTTAAAGACTCTATTTCTTCCAGCACAAGCCACTTCTGATACAATGCCTCTGCTAACTGGAATATCCTACAGAAGAGAGATTGGAATATCATGGTACGCTGTGACTTGTGAGAGTAGAAATTTCATTTTTCAGCATATAGGGGACATGAATGACAAACAATTGAGCAATATTTGATGCCATCAACATAACAAAATGGTAACAATATTTTTCGCCCAACTTTAATTTGTAGTTAAATCCCTGGTGCTATATTTTTAAGGTTTGTGGAGAGTTTCATAAACCAATAACAACCAGGCTTTGTTGTCACCAATCTTGCATTTTATACAAAATAAGGTGTAAGAACTGATAGATTTAGAATATGTTAATTGTTAAATATGTATCCATCAACTGTTTTAAGACTGATTAGTTGTGATTAGTCTCTGACTTGCTCCATCAATTTACTGTACTTCTCAGTTGGTAGAGCAGAGGACTCAAAATCATTGTGTCACCAGTTCAAATCTGGGTTCTATGTAAATTGTAAACAATAGATTACATACGTTATCATCATATGATTTTGTTTTGGCCCGACCCAGCTGGCTCTATGCCCAGGTCCAAGGAATCGACCGACCCGATGGGTTAACGAAATCCGAGCCAAAAAGTGACCCAGGCATCACCACCCTATCCACATGGCACCTGACAGTTGGGGAAGGAAGCTTCCTAGAAGGTAGGTCTACCCATGTGGGATCCACCCTAGTACAGACTATATAAGGGAAGGGCCCTACCCCTCTCCAGAGGTACGAAACCTATCCCTTACTTTTTCTGCCACTTTGTACGGATTTTGACTTGAGCGTTGGAGTTCTTTTTGCAGGTGGCTCCCCCCACGTTATACTTCCAGCTCGGAAGGTACTCGAGCTCCACTCCATTCCCTTCCATGTTAGCCCGCAAGGTCTAATCACGCGAGAGTGATCTGGATCCAAGTCTCCTGTCACCCCGAAGTATCCTGCACAACCAACCTATTCAAGAACCGAGCAACCGAACATTGGTGCCGTCTGTGGGGACTGTATAAAGGATGGCAGCATTATTCTCGAACTCGGACGAGCTACGAGAAGAGGGGAGAAGTCGCCTAAGGATTAGGGCGAGCACTGCAAGCACCTCTCATGAGCATTCAAGAGGAAACCAACGCTCCCGATCTCCCGAAAGGAGGCCATTCGGGGGAACAGGTGATGATAATGCAAGGATCATGCAGGAGCTCAGGGACAGAGTGCAATCTCGAACAAAAATTGCGGGAACGAGATCGATACCACCCCTCTGGCAGCATGAATACATGACCAAGCTTGTCACGAACCCGTTCTCCGTCGAGGAGGTCGGGTGAGCACGAAAGGCGCCGGGAGAGGGATGATGAGCGAATAATTTATACGCTTTTTGGCATTATTTTCATATAGTTTTTAGTATGATTTAGTTAGTTCTTAGTATATTTTTATTAGTTTTTAAGCAAAATTCACATTTCTAGACTTTACTATGAATTTGTGTGTTTTTCTTTGATTTTAGGAATTTTCTGGCTGAAATTGAGGGACTTGAGTAAAAATCTGATTCAGAGGCTGACAAAGAACTGCTGACGCTATTGGATTCTGACCTCCTTGCACTCAAAATAGAATTTTTGGAGCTATAGAAGTCCAAATGGTGCGCTCTCAACCTCGTTGGAAATTAGACATCCAGGGCTTTCCAGAAATATATAATAGTCCATACTTTGCCCAAGTTTAGACGATGCAAACTGGCGTTTAACGCCAGCTTTCTGCCCTATTCTGGCGTTAAACGCTAGAAACAAGTTGCAAAGCAGAGTCAAACGCCAGAAACAAGTTACAAACTGGCGTTCAACTCCAAGGAAGACCTCTACACGTGAAAGCTTCAATGCTCAGCCCAAGCACACAACAAGTGGGCTCGGAAGCGGATTTCTGCATCATTTACTCATTTCTGTAACCCTAGTAACTAGTTTAGTATAAATAGACTTTTTACTATTGTATTACATATCTTGGATCTTAAATCTTTGGATTATCTTTTGATCCTTTGATCACGTTTTGGGGGCTGGCCTCACGGCCATGCCGGAACCTTCATCACTTATGTATTTTCAACGGTGAAGTTTCTACACACCATAGATTAAGGGTATGGAGCTCTGCTGTTCCTCAAGTATTAATGCAATTACTACTGGTTTCTATTCAATTCATGCTTATTCTTATTCTAAGATAATCATTTGCACTTCAACCTGATGAATGTGATTATCCGTGACACTCATCACCATTCTCACTTATGAACGCGTGCTTGACAAACACTTCCGTTCTACCTGCGAAAACTAGAGTGTGTATCTCTTGGATTGCTGCTCCACAATGCATGGTTGCCTCTCCTGACAACAGAGCCTTCCATTCCGTGAGATCAGAGTCTTCGTGGTATAAGCTAGAATCCATTGGTAGTATTCTTGATGTCCAGAAAGTCTAAACCTTGTATGTGGTATTCCGAGTAGGATCTGGGATGGGATGACTATGACGAACTTCAAACTCGCAACTGTAGGGCGTGGTGACAGACGCAAAAGGATAGTAAATCCTATTCCTACATGATCGAGAACCAACAGCTGATTAGCCATGCGGGAAACCGAATAGGACCTTTTTCACTGAGAGGATGGGAAGTAGCCATTGACAATGGTGACGCCCTACATACAGCTTGTCATGGAAAGGAGTATGAAGGATTGGATGAAGGCAGTAGGAAAGCAGAGATTCAAAAGGGATAAAGCATCTCCATACACTTATCTGAAATTCCCACCAATGATTTACATAAGTATCTCTATCTTTATTTTATGTTCTATTTATATTTTAATTATTAAAACTCCATAACCATTTGAATCTGCCTGACTGAGATTTACAAGGTGACCATAGCTTGCTTCAAGCCGACAATCTCTGTGGGATCAACCCTTACTCACGTAAGGTTTATTACTTGGATGACCCAGTGCACTTGCTGGTTAGTTGTGCGAAGTTGTGAAAAAGAAGTGATATTACAATTGTGCGTACCAAGTTGTTGGTGCCATTGAGATCACAATTTCGTGCACCAAGTTTTTGGCGCCTTTGCCGGGGATTGTTCGAGTTTGGACAACTGACGGTTCATCTTGTTGCTCAGATTAGGTAATTTTCTTCTTGTTTTATTTTATTTACAAAAAGTTTTCAAAAATATTTTAAAAAATATTTTCTCTTTTTTGTTTTTCCAAAATAATTTTCGAAAAATCCAAAAAATATTTAATAAAATCATAAAAATAAAAAATATTTTGTGTTTTTTGTTTGAGTCTTGAGTCAAATTTTAAGTTTGGTGTCAATTGCATATTCTTATTTTTCTCAAAAATTTTTCGAAAATTCATGCATTGCATTCTTCATGATCTTCAAGTTGTTCTTGATAAGTCTTCTTGTTTGATCTTCATATTTTCTTGTTTTGTGTCTTTTCTTGTTTTTCATATGCATTTTAGAATTATTAATGTCTACACATGAAAAATCTCTAAGTTTGGTGTCTTGCATGTTTTTCTTTTCTTGAAAATTTTTCAAAAATAAGTCTTGATGTTCATCTTGATCTTCAAAGTTTTCTTAGTGTTCATCTTGACATTCATAGTGTTCTTGCATGCATCATTTGTTTTAATCCAAAATTTTCATGTTTTGAGTCATTTTTGGTGTTTTTCTCTCTCATCATTAAAAATTCAAAAAAAAATAAATTTTTTTTTCTTATTTCTCTCATAAATTTCGAAAGCTTTGGGTTGACTTAGTCAAAAATTTTCAAAATTAATTTTTTCTTGTTAGTCAAGTCAAGATTTCAATTCTAAATCTTATCTTTTCAAAACTTTTTCAAAAATAAAATCTTTTCCAATTTTTCTTTTATATTTTCGAAATTTTTTTAAAATTGATTTTCTAAATATTTTTCTTGTCTTTATTTCATAATTTTCGAAAACTTTACTAACAACTAATGTGATTGATTAAAAAATTTGAAGTTGTTACTTTCTTGTTAAGAAAGGTTTAATCTTTAAATTCTAGAATCATATCTTTTACTTTCTTGTTAGTCAAGTAATCAATTTTAATTTTAAAAATCAAATCTTTTTAATTTCCTTTTCAAATATTTTTCAAAATAAATTTTCAATCAAATCTTTTCCAATCATATCTTTTTCAAAATCAATTTCAAAATGTTTTCTAACTTCCTATCTTTTCAAAATTGATTTTCAAATCTTTTTCAACTAACTAATTGACTTTTTGTTTATTTCTTATCTCTTTCAAAACCACCTAACTACTTTTCTCTCTCTAATTTTCGAAAATCACCTTCCTCTTTTTCAAAATTCTTTTAATTAACTTGTTGTTTCAAATTTTAATTTTAATTTTATTTCTTCTCTTAATTTTCAAAAATCACTAACCATTTTTCAAAAAACAATTTTCGAAAACTCGTCTCTCTCATCTCCTTCTATTTATTTATTCATTTACTAACACTTCTCTTCATCTTAAAATTCGAACCCTCTCTTCTCCTCTGTGTTCGAAATTTTCTCTTCTCCTTCTTCTATTCTTTTCTTCTTCTACTCACATAAAGGAATCTCTATACTGTGACATACAGGATTCCTCTTCTTTTTTGTTTTCTTCTTTTTCATATGAGCAGGAGCAAGGACAAGGACATTCTTGTTAAAGCAGATCCTGAACCTGAAAGGACTCTGAAGAAGAAGCTAAGAGAAGCTAAAGCACAACAATCCAGAGAAAACCTTACAGAGAATCTAGAAAAAGAAGGAGACATTGCCGAACCTAACAACAATGCAAAGAAGATGCTTGGTGACTTTACTGCACCAAATTCCAACTCACATGGAAGAAGCATCTCAATCCCTGCCACTGGAGCAAACAATTTTGAGCTAAAGCCTCAATTGGTTTCTTTTAATGCAACAGAATTGCAAGTTTTATGGACTTCCATCAGAAGATCCTATTCAGTTCCTAACTGAATTCTTGTAGATCTGCGATACTGTTAAGACCAATGGGGTTAATCCCGAGGTCTACAGGCTTATGCTTTTCCCTTTTGCTGTAAGAGACAGAGCTAGAGTATGGTTGGACTCTCAACCTAAAGATAGCCTAAACTCTTGGAATAAGCTGCTCATGACTTTCTTGGCCAAGTCCTTTCCTCCTCAAAAGCTGAGTAAGCTTAGAGTGGATGTTCAAACCTTCAGACAGAAAGAAGGTGAATCCCTCTATGAAGATTGGGAGAGATATAAGCAATTGACCAAAAAGTGTCCTTCTGACATGCTTTTCGAATGGACCATCCTGGATATATTCTATGATGGTCTGTCTGAATTGTCTAAGATGTCATTGGACCATTCTGTAGGTGGATCTATTCACATAAAGAAGACGCTTGCAGAAGCTCAGAAACTTATTGAAATGGTTGCAAATAACCAGTTCATGTACACCTCTGAGAAGAATCCTGTGAGTAATAGGACGCCTAAGAGGAAGGGAGTTCTTGAAATTGATGCTCTGAATGCCATATTGGCTCAGAATAAAATTTTGACTCAGCAAGTCAACATGATTTCTCAGAGTCTGAATGGATTACAAAATGCATCCAATAGTACTAAAGAAGCATCTTCTGAAGAAGAAGCTTATGATCCTGAAAACCCTGCAATGGCAGAGGTGAATTACATGGGTGAAGCCTGTGGAAACACCTATAATCCCTCATGGAGAAATCATCCAAATTTCTCATGGAAGGATCAACAAAAGGCTCAACAAGGCTTTAATAATGGTGGAAGAAACAGGTTTAGCAATAGCAAGCCTTTTCCATCATCTTCTCAGCAATAGATAGAGAATTTTGAGCAGAACCCATCTAGCTTAGCAAATATAGTCTCTGATCTATCTAAGGCCACTCTGAGTTTCATGAATGAAACAAGGTCCTCTATTAGAAATTTAGAGGCACAAGTGGGCCAGCTAAGTAAAAGAGTCACTGAAACTCCTCCTAATACTCTCCCAAGCAATACAGAAGAGAATCCAAATAGAGAGTGCAAGGCCATAACCTTGCTTGGTGTGGCCGAGCCTAGAGAGGAGGAGGAGGACGTGAATCCCAGTGAGAAAAACCTCTTGGGACGTCCTCTGGACAAAAAAGAGTTCCTAAATGAGGGACCTAAGGAATCTGAGGCTCACCTAGAGACCATAGAAATTCCATTAAACATTCGTTTACCATTCATGAGCTCTGATGACTATTTGGTAACGAGACTAGCGAGGATGAGCCTCCATTGCTCATTAATGAACTGAATACCTGGGTTCAGCACACTTTACCTCAAAAGAAACAGGATCCTGGTAAATTCCTAATTCTCTGTACCATAGGCACCATGACCTTTGAGAAGGCTCTGTGTGACCTGGGGTCAGGCATAAACTTAATGCCACTCTCTGTAATGGAGAAACTAAGAATCTTTGAGGTACAGGCTGCCACATTCTCATTAGAGATGGCAGAAAAATCCATAAAAAAGGCTTATGGACAGGTAGAGGACGTGCAAGTAAAGGTCAAAGGCCTTTACATCCCTGTTGATTTCGTAATCCTAGACACTGGGAAGGATAAGGATGAATCCATCATCCTTGGAAGACCCTTCCTAGCCACAGCAAAAGCTGTGATTGATCTGGACAGAGGAGAGTTGGTCCTTCAACTGAATGAGGACTACCTTGTGTTTAAAACTCAAGGATCTCCCTCTGTAACCATGGAGAGGAAGCAAAATAAGCATCTCTCACTGCAGAGTCAACCAAAGCCCCCACAGTCAAACTCTAAGTTTGGTGTTGGGAGGCTACAACCAAACTCTAAGTTTGGTGTTGAACCCCCACATTCAAACTCTAAGTTTGGTGTTGGGAGGTCTCAACAATGCTCTGATTATCTGTAAGGCTCCATGAGAGGCCACTGTCAAGCTATTGACATTAAAGAAGCGCTTATTGGGAGGCAACCCAATTTTATTTATCTATGTATTTTCTTTTTTTTAGGTTGATGATCATGTAGAGTCACAAAAACAATTGCAAAAATTCAAGAAAAATAAAAAATAGCATTAAAAACAGCACACCCTGGAGGAGGAACTTACTGGCATTTAAACGCCAGTAAGGGTAGCAGAGTGGGCATTTAATGCTCAGTCTGGCACCATTCTAGGCGTTAAACGCCAGAAACAAGCACTAGACTGGCGTTAAATGCCAGAAACAGGCTACAATCTGGCGTTAAACACCAGAAACAGGTTGTATCCGGGTGTTTAACGCCAGTAAAGGAATAAAAGTTGGCGTTTAACGCCAGAAACAAGCAGCAATCTGGCGTTAAATTCCAGGATTGCACAGCAAGGGCATTTTGTACGCCTAATAGGTGCAGGGATGATACATCCTTGACCCCTCAGAATCTTTGGACCCCACAGGATCCCCACCTACCCTACCCGTCTCTCTCTCACTCACTCACCAATCAAATCATATCATCTTCCCTATATTCTCTTCACCAATCACCTCCAAACCTCTTCCCCAAAAACCCCACCTACCTCACTCTAAAAATTCAAACACTTTTCCCTCCCAAACCCAACCCTAATGACCGAAACCCAACCCTCCCTTCACCCCTATATAAATCCCTCATTACTCCTTCATATTCACACAATACAAACACATTCCCCCCTCTTGGCCGAACCATATATCTCCCTCCATATCCTCCATTTTCTTCTTCTTATACTTCTTTCTTTCTTCTTTTGCTCGAGGACGAGAAAACCTTTTAAGTTTGGTATGATAAGAGAATTATTTTTTTGTTTTTTCATAACCATTTATGGCACCTAAGGCCGGAGAAACTTCTAGAAAGAGGAAAGAGAAGGCAAAAGCTTTTACTTCCGAGCAATGGGAGATGAAGAAATTCATCTCAAAGGTCCATCAAGACCACTTCTATGAAGTTGTGGCCAAGAAGAAGGTGATCCCTGAGGTCCCTTTTATGCTCAAGAAAAATGAGTATCCGGAGATCCGACATGAGATCCGAAGAAGAGGTTGGGAAGTTCTTACCAACCCCATTCAACAAGTTAGAATCTTGATGGTTCAAGATTTCTATGCCAATGCATAGATCACTAGGAACCATGATTAAAGTACAAACCCGAATCCAAAGAATTGGCTTACAATGGTTCGGAGAAAATACTTAGATTTCAGTCCGGAAAATGTAAGGTTGGCGTTCCACTTGCCAGTAATACAAGAAAACGCACGCCCCTACACTAGAAGGGTCAACTTTGATCAAAGGTTGGACCAAGTCCTCATGGACATATGTGTGGAAGGAGCTCAATGGAAAAGAGACTCAAGAAGCAATCCGGTTCAATTGAAAACATCGGACCTTAAGCCTGTGGCTAGAGGATAGTTGGAGTTCATCCAACGCTCCATCATTCCTACTAGCAACTGATTTGAAGTGACTGTGGATCGGGCCATCATGATCCATAGTATCATGATTGGGGAGGAAGTGGAAGTTTATGAGATCATACTTCTAGAACTCTACAAGGTGGCTGACAAGTCCTCCACTTTGGTTAGAGGACAAGCCCATCATGAAGAAAAGGATGGAGCGAACAAGAGAGCTTGTTCATGGACCTCAACAAGAGCATGAGGAGGATCCTCATCAAGAAATTCCTGAGATGCCTCAAAGGATGCAATTTCCTCCGCACAACTATTGGGAACAACTCAACACCTCCTTAGAAGGCTTGAGTTACAACATGGACCAACTAAGGGTGGAGCACCAAGAGCACTCCATCATTCTCCATGAGATAAGAGAAGATCAAAGAGCTATGAGGGAGGAGGAACAAAGGCAAGGAAGAGACATAGAGGAGCTTAGGTGTTCTATTGGTTCTTCAAGAGAAAGACGCCACCCACACTAAGGTGGACTCATTCCTTAATCTTCTTGTCTATTTATTTTTCTGTTTTCGATTTTCTGAGCTTCATGTTTGGCTATGTTTTGTGTCTTCACTACATGATCATTAGTGTCTAGTGTCTATGTCTTAAAGCTATGAATAATTTCACCTCTCTTAAATGAAAAATGTGCCTAATTACAAAAGAACAAGAAGTACTTGGATTTCAAATTTTATCTTGAAATTAGTTTAATTAGTTTAGTGTGGTGGTAATACTTTTGGCTTTCTGAATGAATGCTTGAACAGTGCATATTTTTTATCTTATTGTTTATGAATGTTAAAATTGTTGGCTCTTGAAAGAATGACGAACAAAGAGAAATGTTATTGATAATCTGAAAAATCTTGAAATTGATTCTTGAAGCAAGAAAAAGCATTGAATAAGAAAGCTTGGGGAAAAAAGTGACGAAAATTAAAAAAAAAAGAAAGAAAAAGAAAAAGCAAGTAGAAAAAGCCAATAGCCCTTAAAACCAAAAGGCAAGGGTAAAAAGGATCCAAGGCTTTAAGTATTAATGAATAGGAGGGCCCAAGGAAATAAAATCCAGGCCTAAGCGGCAAAATTAAGCTGTCCCTAACCATGTGCTTGTGTCATGAAGGTCCAAGTGAAAAGCTTGAGACTGAGTGGTTAAAGTCGTGATCCAAAGCAAAAGAGTGTGCTTAAGAACTCTAGACACCTCTAACTGGGGACTTTAGCAAAGCTGAGTCACAATCTGAAAAGGTTCACCCAGTTATGTGTCTGTGACATTTATATATCCGGTGGTAATACTGGAAAACAAAGTGCTTAGGGCCACGGCCAAGACTCATAAAGTAGCTGTGTTCAAGAATCAACATACTGAACTAGGAGAATCAATAACACTATTTAAAATTCTGAGTTCCTATAGATGCCAATCATTTTGAATTTCAAAGGATAAAGTGAGATGCCAAAACTGTTTAGAAGCAAAAAGCTACTAGCCCCGCTCATCTAATTGGGACTAAGCTATGATTTCAGGTATTTTCTGGCTGAAATTGAGGGACCTGAGCAAAAATCTGATTCAGAGGCTGATAAAGGACTGCTGATGCTATTGGATTCTGACCTCCCTGCACTCGAAATAGAATTTTTGGAGCTACAGAAGTCTAAATAGCACGCTCTCAACTGCGTTCGAAAGTAGACATCCAAGGCTTTCCAGTCATATATAATAGTCCATACTTTGCCTGAGTTTAGATGACGCAAACTAGCGTTTAACACCAGCTTTCTGCACTATTCTGGCGTTAAACGCCAGAAATAAGTTGCAAAGCAGAGTCAAACGCCAGAAACAAGTTACAAACTGGCGTTCAACTCCAAGGAAGACCTCTACACGTGAAAGCTTCAATGCTCTACCCAAGCACACACCAAGTGGGCCTGGAAGTGGATTTCTGCATCATTTACTCATTTTTGTAACCTTAGTAACTAGTTTAGTATAAATAGAACTTTTTACTATTATATTAGACATCTTGGATCATAAATTTTTGGATTAACTTTTGATCTTTTGATCACGTTTTGGGGGCTGGCCTCACGGCCATGCCGGGACCTTCATCACTTATGTATTTTCAACGGTGGAGTTTCTACACACCGTAGATTAAGGGTGTGGAGCTCTGCTGTTCCTCGAGTATTAATGCAATTACTACTGGTTTCTATTCAATTCATGCTTATTTCTTATTCTAAGATATTCATTCGCACTTCAACCTGATAAATATGATGATCCGTGACACTCATCACCATTCTCACTTATGAACGCGTGCCTGACAAACACTTCCGTTCTACCTGTGAAAGCTAGAGTATGTATCTCTTGGATTCCTGGTCCATGACACATGGTTGCCTCTCATGACAACAGAGCCTTCCATTCCGTGAGACCAGAGTCTTTGTGGTATAAGCTAGAATCCATTGGCAGCATTCTTGAGATTCGAAAAGTCTAAACCTTGTCTATGGTATTCCGAATAGGATCTGGGATGGGATGACTGTGACGAGCTTCAAACTCGCGACTGTAGGGCGTGGTGACAGACGCAAAAGGATTGTAAATCCTATTCCTACATGATCGAGAACCAACAGCTGATTAGCCATGCGGAAAACTATAGAGGACCTTTTTACTGAGAGGATGGAAAGTAGCCATTGACAACGGTGACGCCCTACATACAGCTTGGCATGGAAAGGAGTATGAAGGATTGGATGAAGGCAGTAGGAAAGCAGAGATTCAAGAGGGATAAAGCATCTCCATACACTTATCTAAAATTCCCACCAATGATTTAGATAAGTATCTCTATCTTTATTTTACGTTCTATTTATATTTTAATTATTAAAACTCCATAACCATTTGAATCCGCCTGACTGAGATTTACAAGGTGACCATAGCTTGCTTCAAGCTGACAATCTCCGTGGGATCGACCCTTACTCACGTAAGGTTTATTACTTGGACGATCCAGTGCACTTTCTGATTAGTTGTGCAAAGTTTTGAAAAAGACGTGATATTACAATTGTGCGTACCAAGTTGTTGATGCCATTGAGATCACAATTTCGTGCACTAAGGGACAATGAACGCATTGAATCCAATGAATGATCCCGCTCCCGCACTCCCGAGGGAAACAAAGGGCGGGGGGAAGCCTGCAGAAACGGAGGAAGAAGAAGGTGGGAACCCATTATCATGGGAGCCACCCTTTTCCATTCCTCAATCCTCAAGGTCCGGCTGCCGAAACACTTCAACAAGCCAACAGACACGAGATATGACGGAACTCAAGACCCCTAGGAGCAGCTGACGGCCTTCGAGACCAGGATGAACCCGGAGGGCATTGTCTACGCCGTGAGATCCCGGGCCTTTCCTGTAACGCTGGCAAGCCCTGCGATCTGGTGGTTTAATGTGCTCCCACAGGGGTCTATCACGGCCTTTGCAGATATAACACAGACTTTGCTTACGTAGTTTACCACATACATCACCAAGGCCAAGCACTCAATCAACCTCCTAGGGGTCACCTAGAGAAATGGGGAACCGACTAAGAAGTATCTTAACAGGTTCAATGATGAATGCTTAGAGATCGACGGCCTGACCAATTCGGTGGCCAGTTTCTATCTCATGAACAGACTGCTGAATAAGGACTTCTGGAAGCACCTCACCACAAAACCCATTTGATCCATGCAGGAAATCCAAAACGTGGCAAGGGAGTACATTAATGAGTTAGGTCGTTGTGGCCAACAAACGACAACTGGCAAACCCACCTCCCCGACAACACGGGCAGGGCGAAAGAAAGGAACACACCAAGGACGGAGGACCGACCAAGCCTTTCAAGCTTTTCCCACGAGTAGGCAAGTTCACGAACTACGCCATTCTCACAGTCCCGATCGTAGAAGTCTACCAGCAGATCGCCGACAAGGGCATCTTGTCGAAGCCCCGACAATTCAAAGACAGAACAGAGGGGAACAAGAACTTGTATTGCGGTTACCACAAGGGTTTTGGTCATAAAACCCAAGATTGTTTTGACTTGAAGAAAGCCCTGGAACAGGCTATTCATGAGGGCAAACTAACGGAGTTCTCACAATTTATAAAGGAACCAAGAAGGAGGGAATGTGAGTGTTCCGAAGAAGGTAGGGGTAGAGCAGTAAAGCCAAGGAAAGAGCCCAACAAAGACAATAATCGTCGACTCACAATCATTAATGCTGTGGTCAGGGGGGACTCAACACCCAAGTCAAAGTCCGGAGAGAAAAAGGACATCAAAATTCTGGCCGTGCCATCAGGCAGCCACAGGCCATCGTCAAGGGAAGCCCTAACGATATCATTTGGACCAAGGGATCAGTAGTTCCACGACGTCCTGGAGTACCCTCCCCTCCCCCCATGGTGCTTACAACAAGAGTTGGAACTGGTATGGTCAAATGAATCCTCGTCGACATAGGCGCCAATTCCAACATTATGTTCAGGAACATTTTTTATGCCTTGGGTCTCCGAGAAACCAAACTAAAAACTCACCAACACTGGGTGGTTGGCCTTGGGGACAACTAATTCATAAAGCTTGATGGAATAGTCTCCCTCCCGGTCTGTATCGGGGCAGGATATGGAAAAAGGTCGGTAATGGCAGAGTTTGTAGTTCTAAGAGACTCCACGACCTATAACATCATCCTGGAGAGAAAGACGATCAATGAATTCTTGGCTGTGATAAGCACTAAGTTTTTTACCACGAAGTTCATCACTGATGGCAGAACTGTCGGATCCCTCAAAGGAGACTTAGAAACGGCAGTCGCGTGCGACAATGCTAGCCTCTCTTTGAGAAAGAAATCAAAAGAAGCATCTGGAGTCTTATTGGCCGACTTGGATGCCCGGGTAGAAGACAAGCCGAGGCCCGAACCTGAGGATGATTTGGTGAACTTCAGAGTCGGGGATACGGCGGACAAATTCACCTTCGTCAATATGCCCAGATGCATAGTCAGTCCGTCCCTCAGGCTCTACAGCAATGAACTGCTCTAATACCATAATGTAACACCCTACCACACATAGCTTTACCCTTAGGATGTAAAATAGAGGTGGCGAGGCACTACGACCTCTAAAATAAAATATATACATAATATTATTGAAAAAAGTACAGTGTACGAGGAGCCTTGAAAAGTGGATAAAGCAAAATTTGTAAAGTAAAAAGCGCATTGCCCCGTAAACAAGATTACTTGCGTGTGAAGAAACTAAGGTTCACAGGCATAAATAAATAGAAAGTAGGAATAGAGGGTCAAGAATACAAAATAACAAGCTCCTAACTCAACCTGCAAAGCTAAGGCGCTCGGAGAATATTTACATACATATAAACATAGCCCGAAGCACAAAATACATACATAACACCCTAATTCTCCAAAAACCTCTAGGAGGTAGAAAAGTAAAGTAAATATAAACATATGAGGAGAGTCTATACATATGGTGCACGAAATTGTGATCAATACTTTTCATAAATCAAATAATCCCCGGTAATGAATCCAAAAACTTGGTGTTCAATACCATGGCATAAACACAACTTCGCACATCTAACCAGCAAGTGTACTGGGTCGTCCAAGTAATAAACCTTACGCGAGTAAGGGTCGATCCCACAGAGATTGTTGGTATGAAGCAAGCTATGGTCACCTTGTAAATCTTAGTCAGGCAGACTCAAATGGATATGAATGATGAACGCATAAAACATAAAGATAAAGATAGAGATACTTATGTAATTCATTGGTAGGAATTTCAGATAAGCGTATGAAGATGCCTTCCCTTCCGTCTCTCTGCTTTCCTACTGTCTTCATCCAATCCTTCTTCCTCCTTTCCATGGCAAGCT
>NC_029774.3:97147349-97148079 GCF_000817695.3 Arachis duranensis | reverse complement strand
GATAAAAAGAAGAGAATATACTATAGACTCCAAATTATCAATGAAACTTAGCTCCAATTAGATGAGCGGGACTAGTAGCTTTTTGCCTCTGAACAGTTTTGGCATGTCACTTTATCCTTTGAAATTCAGAATGATTGGCTTCTTTAGGAACTCAGAATCCAGATAGTGTTATTGATTCTCCTAGTTAAGTATGATGATTCTTGAACACAGCTACTTCATGAGTCTTGGTCGTGGCCCAAAGCACTCTGTCTTCCAGTATTACCACCGGATACATACATGCCACAGACACATAATTGGGTGAACCTTTTCAGATTGTGACTCAGCTTTGCTAGAGTCCCCAAATTAGAGGTGTCCAGGGTTCTTAAGCACACTCTTTTTGCCTTGGATCACAACTTTATTTTTTTTTTCTTTCTCCCTCTTTTTTTTTCTTTTCTTTCTTTCTCTTTCTCTCTCTCTCCTTTTTTTCGATTTTTTTTTGTATTCACTGCTTTTTCTTGCTTCAAGAATCATTTTTATGATTTTTCATATCCTTAGTAACATGTCTCATTTTTCATCATTCTTTCAAGGGCCAACAATTTTAACATTCATGAACAACAAATTCAAAAGACATATGCACTGTTCAAGCATACATTCAGAAAACAAAAAGCATTGTCACCACATCAAAATAATTAAGCTAGTTTTAAAGATGAATTTGAAATCCTGTACTTCTTGTTCTTTTGTAATAAAAACA
>NC_029774.3:97146295-97147236 GCF_000817695.3 Arachis duranensis | reverse complement strand
AAGACACAAACATAGACAAACATAAGCACTAAAATTCGAAAAACAGGAAAGTAAAGAACAAGGAAATTAAAGAACGGGTCCACCTTAGTGATGGCGGCTTGTTCTTCCTCTTGAAGGTCTTATGGAGTGCTTGAGCTCCTTAATGTCTCTTCCTTGTCTCTGTTGTTCCTCTCTCACGGTTCTTTTGATCTTCTCTTATCTCATGGAGGAGGTGTTCTTGGTGCTCCACCCTTAGTTGTCCATGTTGGACTCAATTCTCCTAGGGAGGTGTTGATTTGCTCCCAATAGTTTTGTGGAGGAAAGTGCATCCCTTGAGGCATCTCAGGGATTTTATGAGGAGGAATTTCCTCATGCTTGCTCCATCCTTTTCTTAGTGATGGGCTTGAGGTTATGCCTTCTCAGTTGAACCGGCTTCCCTCTTGAGTTTCTCTTCCATTGAGCGCCCTCTTCATAAATGTTTATGAGGACTTGGTCCAACCTTTGATCAAAGTTGACCCTTTTTGAGTTTGAAAGGGATCTCGGGGATCACCTTCTTCAAGGCCACAACTTCATAGAAGTGGTCTTGATGCACCCCTGAGATGAATCTCTCCATCTCCCATGACTCTATTGGCCGTGGCCCAAAGCACTCTGTCTTCCAGTATTACCACCGGATACATACATGCCACAGACACATAATTGGGTGAACCTTTTCAGATTGTGACTCAGCTTTGCTAGAGTCCCGAATTAGAGGTGTCCAGGGTTCTTAAGCACACTCTTTTTGCCTTGGATCACAACTTTATTTCTTTCTTTTTCTTTCTTTTTCGTTTTCTCTCTTTTTTTTTCGAATTTTTTTTCTTTTTTTTTTGTATTCACTGCTTTTTCTTGCTTCAAGAATCATTTTTATGATTTTTCAGATCCTCAGTAACATTTCTCCTTTTTCATCATTCTTTCAAGAGCCAACA
>NC_029774.3:97145775-97146280 GCF_000817695.3 Arachis duranensis | reverse complement strand
GCTTTTGCCTTCCCTTTCCTCTTTCTAGAGGTTTCTCCGGCTTTTGATGCCATAAATGGTTATGGAAAAACAAAAAGCAATGCTTTTACCACACCAAACTTAAAATGTTTGCTCGTCCTCGAGCAAAAGAAGAAAGAAGAGGGTAGAAGAAGAAGAAATGAGAAAGAAGGGAATGGCTTTGTGTTCGGCCATGTTTGGGTGGTTTGGGAGGGAAAGTGGTTTGAATTTGAAGGGTGAGGTAGGTGGGGTTTTATGAAGGATGGATGTGAGTGGTGAAGAGAAAGATGGGATTTGATAGGTGAAGGGTTTTTGGGGAAGAGGTGTTGAGGTGATTGATGAATGGGTGAAGAAGAGAGAGAGTGGTGGGGTAGGTAGGGATCCTGTGGGGTCCACAGATCCTGAGGTGTCAAGGAAAAGTCATCCATGCACCAAATGGCATGCAAAAATGCGTTTTTAGCCATTTCTGGCGTTAAACGCCGGGCTGGTGCCCATTTCTGGCGTTTAA
>NC_029774.3:97144167-97145662 GCF_000817695.3 Arachis duranensis | reverse complement strand
TTGGTTGTGGCCTCCCAACACCAAACTTAGAGTTTGACTGTGGGGGCTCTGTTTGGCTCTGTTTTGAGAGAAGCTCTTCATGCTTCCTTTCCATGGTGACAGAGGGATATCCTTGAGCCTCAAATACAAAGGATTCTTCATTCACTTGAATGATCAACTCTCCTCTATCAACATCAATCACGGCCTTTGCTGTGGCTAGGAAGGGTCTGCCAAGGATGATGGATTCATCCATGCACTTCCCAGTCTCTAGGACTATGAAATCAGTAGGGATGTAATGGTCTTCAACTTTTACCAGAACATCCTCTACAAGTCCATAAGCCTGTTTTCTTGAGTTATCTGCCATCTCTAGTGAGATTTTTGCAGCTTGTACCTCAAAGATCCCTAGCTTCTCCATTACAGAGAGAGGCATGAGGTTTATGCTTGACCCTAGGTCACACAGAGCCTTTTCGAAGGTCATGGTGCCTAATGTACAAGGTATTGAGAACTTCCCAGGGTCCTATCTCTTTTGAGGCAGTTTCTGCCTAGACAAGTCACCCAGTTCTTTGGTGAGCAAAGGGGGGTTCATCCTCCCAAGTCTCATTGTTCTTTGGTGAGCAAAGGGGGTTCATCCTCCCAAATCTCATTTCTAAATAACTTGTCATTTAGCTTCATGATTGCTCCAAGGTATTTAGCAACTTGCTCTTCAGTGACATACTCATCCTCTTCAGAGGAAGAATACTCATCAGAGCTCCTGAATGGCAGAAGTAAGTCCAATGGAATCTCTATGGTCTCATTTTGAGCCTCAGATTCCCATGGTTCCTCATTGGGGAACTCATTAGAGGCCAGTGGACGTCCATTGAGGTCTTCCTCAGTGGCGGTTAAAGAATCCAAGAGATATTCACCCAATCGAAGTTAGAACGGAGGTGGTTGTCAGTCACACGTTCATAGGTGAGAATGATGATGAGTGTCACGGATCATCACATTCATCAAGTTGAAGAACAAGTGATATCTTAGAACAAGAACAAGCGGAATTGAATAGAAGAACAATAGTAATTGCATTAATACTTGAGGTACAGCAGAGCTCCACACCTTAATCTATGGTGTGTAGAAACTCCACCGTTGAAAATACATAAGAACAAGGTCTAGGCATGGCCGAATGGCCAGCCTCCCAATGATCTAAGATAGCATCAAAACAAAGATAACTACCCAGATATCTCAATACAATAGTAAAAGGTCCTACTTATAGAAAACTAGTAGCCTAAGGTCTACAGAGATGAGTAAATGACATAAAAATCCACTTCCGGGCCCACTTGGTGTGTGCTTAGGCTGAGCAATGAAGCATTTTCGTGTAGAGACTTCTTCTGGAGTTAAACGCCAGCTTTAGTGCCAGTTTGGGCGTTTAACTCCCATTTTGGTGCCAGTTCCGGCGTTTAACGCTGGAATTCCTGAGGGTGACCTTTTACGCCGGTTTGGGCCATCAAATCTTGGGCAAAGTATGGACTATCATATATTGCTG
>NC_029774.3:97137130-97137350 GCF_000817695.3 Arachis duranensis | reverse complement strand
AAGCGTATGAAGATGCCTTCCCTTCCGTCTCTCTGCTTTCCTACTGTCTTCATCCAATCCTTCTTCCTCCTTTCCATGGCATGCTCAAGCAAGGGTTTCACCATTGTCAGTGGCTACCTCCCATCCTCTCAGTGGAAATGTTCAACGCACCCTGTCACGGCACGGCTATCCATCTGTCGGTTCTCGATCAGGCCGGAATAGAATCCAGTGATTCTTTTAC
>NC_029774.3:97122691-97135980 GCF_000817695.3 Arachis duranensis | reverse complement strand
TGGTAACGGACGAAGCCTTGGCGGCCGTCCTGGTCTGGGAAGAAGGAAAAGCCCAACAGTCGGTCTATTTTGTAAGCAAGGCGTTGCAGGATGCAAAGCTAAGGTACAACAAATTAGAAAAACTAGCATTTGCGCTCCTGACCTCATCCCGAAGGTTGAGGCAATACTTCCAGAGACATCGGATAACCGTCAGGACGGATCAAGCGATCCGACAAGTCTTGCAAAAGCTCAACCTGGTGGGAAGAATGATGACTTGGGCAGTCGATTTTTAATTTTCTCGAAAATTCTAGCAATTTTTGTTATTTCAATTTAGTATTCTATTTTTTATTTATTTTCGGAAAAAAAAATAAAACTTTGGAAACCATCTCTTTTGATTCTTGCATTCTTGTTTCCATTGGGTTATCTCACTGGGAGCTCTCTAGACTTTGACATAGAAGCTCCCTTTGTTTTCTTTGTCTCTTGTTTGCAGAGGAACTTAAAAATCACTATGGATTAGAATGAGGGTAATCATCCTAGAAGATTCTTGGGGTCTCATACAGCTCCCACTCCTGACCTCTATGGAAGGAGTATTTGTGTGTCTCCTATTGGAGTTGCTCACTTTAAGCTCAACCCAGAGTTGATCCTCCTAGTGCAGCAAAACTGCCAGTTCCATGGACTTCCACAAGAAGAACCCACAAAATTTCTTGTAGACTTCCTGCAAATTTCTGACACAATACGCACCGTAGGAGTAGACCAGGATGTCTACAAGCTGTTATTCTTTCCATTTGCTGTAAAGGGTCAAGCTAGGAGGTGGTTGGAAGCTCAACCTAGATCAAACTTGAATACATGGAATAAGCTGGTAGACAATTTCCTGAACCAATACTCCCCCAAGGAAGTTAACCCAACTAAGACTAGACATTCAATGTTTCAAGCAAGAAGAGAGTGAGTCTCTCTATGATGCTTGGGGGAGGTATAGAATGATGCTACAAAAATACCCCACAGAAATTTTTTCCGAATGGGTCAAACTAGACATCTTCTATTACGGACTCACAAATATGGCTAAGTGGTGCACGAAATTGTGATCTCAATGGCGCCAACAACTTGGTACGCACAATTGTAATCTCAACTCTTTTTCACAACTTCGCACAACTAACCAGCAAGTGCACTGGGTCGTCCAAGTAATAAACCTTACGTGAGAAAGGGTCGATCCCATGGAGATTGTTGGCTTGAAGCAAGCTATGGTCATCTTGTAAATCTCAATCAGGCAGATTCAAATGGTTATAGAGTTTTGTTAATTAAAAGATAAATAAACATAAAATAAAGATAGAAATACTTATGTAATTCATTGGTGGGAATTTTAGATAAGCGTATGGAGATGCATTATTCCTTTTGAATCTCTACTTTTCTACTGCCTTCATCCAATCCTTCATACTCCTTTCTATGGCAAGCTATATGTTGGGGGATCACCGTTGTCAATGGCTACCATCCGTCCTCTTAGTGAAAATGGTCCAAATGTGCTGTCACCGCACAGCTAATCATCTGTCGGTTCTCACTCATGTTGGAATATGATCCATTGATCTTTTTGCGTCTGTCAATATGCCCAACACTTGCAAGTTTGAAGCTCGTCACAGTCATCCCATCCCAGATCCTACTCAGAATACCACACACAAGGTTTAGACTTTCCTGATCTCAAGAATGCTGCCAATTGATTCTAGCTTATACCACGAAGACTCTGATCGTGAACCAGAAGGCTAAGAGATATGCATTCAAGCTTGTTTGCATGTAGAACGGGAGTGTTTGTCAGGCATGCATTCATAGGTTGATAATGATGATGAGCGTCACATAATCATCACATTCATCATGTTCTTGTGTGCGAATGGATGATGTCAGGGCATCTAGGCCAGTTTCACTGACCTTTTCTTTACTATTTTACGGTAGTTTCATGCATTTTCTTAGTGAATAAGGCAAGTTTTGGATGAAAATCAACTTACACCTTGATTCAAGCAACTATTGTGAATTTTACATGATTTCATGAAGATTTTGCAAGGATTGAATGACAAATTGATGATGCATAATCTCATGACTTGGGCTAGAGCTTTGATGCACTTTATTTGCTTGATTTCAAGACAAAGGAAGCAAGGAAGAACCACGTTAGTAGCCACGTTAATCTAATTAATGTGACCACTAACGTGGAATGGGAATGAGCTTGCAACGTTAATGAGAAAAGTGGTCGAAAATAACGCCTGCAAAGCCATCATAAACCCACGTTAATTGCCACGTTAACTACATTAACGTGGTAATGTGAAGATAAAGAGAGCTCCAGCGTTAGTGATAAATGTGAACACCACTAACGCTACAAAGTGGCAATTGGCCACGTTAAGAGTCACGTTAACTTAGTTAACATGAACTCTAACGTGGAAGGGAAGACAATGCCAATGTTAGTGACACTCACCTTTGTCACTAACGTTGGATCAAGCTAGCATTGCCCACGTTAGAGGTCACGTTAAGACCACTAACGTGAAAGTTAACGTGGAGCTAAGATTGATGAGCCAACATTAGTGACACTCACCTTTGTCACTAACGTTGGAGATGGCATTCACTACCACGTTAGTGGCCACGTTAACCTAGTTAACGTGAACTCTAACGTGGGAAAGAGGGGCGTTTGGAGCGTTAGTGACAAAGGTAAGTGTCACTAACGCTCTCGAAGATAGGAATGCCCACGTTAGGAGTCATGTTAGTTATACTAATGTGAACTCTAACGTAGGAAAATAGGGGCACAAGGCAACGTTATTGGAAAAGGTGATTCCCAATAACGCTTGCGAAGGATCATAAGGCAACGTTAGTGGTCACGTTTGTGCCACTAACGTTGAAGTTAACGTGGACTATATGGGGTTGGAACGTTAGTGAAAAAGGTGATTGCCACTAACGTTCTCGAACCCACAATTTCACTTAATGTTAAGATCACTAACGCCCATGCCTAACTCACACTTTTCTGCAAGCTGAGCCCACTAAAGATTATAACTGCTTCAACTCAAGATCTAAGGCCCACATCCAAGACTCGAAGAACTCACTAGAAGATCAAGAAGAGTAGTATATATAGGAGTAGTTTTGAACTATAGAGAAGCTTGGCACTTTGGAGAACTACCCTCTGTATATTTACTTTTCTGCATCTTTCTAGCTAAGCATGTATTCTTTTCTGCCATTTTCCATTTCCAGAGCTATGAACAACTAAACCCTTTTCATTGGGTTAGGGAGCTCTATTGTAATTTGATGGATCAATTATAGTTTTCATTCTTCTTCTTCTTTCTTCTCTTTTGATTTACTAGAAAGCTTTCGATCTTAATTCAATTAGTTAGTTGTCTTGGAAAAGAAACTCTCCATAATTGGATCTCCTTTGAGCCTTGGAAAAGGGATGAGGAGATTATGCTAGAAATGCTTTTTCATGTTGGACCAAATTGGGGTCTGGGCGGATATAGTGACATGTAATCCTCCCATGAGCAATTAAATCAAAGAATTGGGTAATTGTTCAAGTTTAGAGAGATTGGGTTGCCAAAGAATTGGAACCCAATCACTTAAGATTGCCAAGAAGATCAGTAGATGCTTTGATTGAGGAAGAGATGAAAAATGAATTTGATCCAGAGAATACAACATCTCCTGAGCCCAATGAATTCCCCATCTCTGATCTTACCTATTCTCTTTACTTTCTGCCATTTATTTCCATGTTCATCTCTCCAATTCCCCATTTAAGATTCTGCACTTTATTTTCTGCAATTTACTTTCCCGGCATTTAATTTCCTGCAACATCAAATACACTCTGTTTAGCTCAACTAGCATATTCTTCCAGTTAAAGTTGCTTGACCAATCAATCCTTGTGGGATTCGACCTCACTCTATTGTGAGTTTTACTTGATGACAATTCGGTATACTTGTCGAAGAGAAATTTGTTGAGAGACAAGTTTTCGTGCATCAAGTTTATGGCGCCGTTGCCGGGGATTGATTTTGTATCAACAATGATTAAGTTGGAAGTTCACTAGATTAAGTATTTTTCTTTTGTTTGTTTATTTTATCTAGTCATTTACCTTCAGTTTATTTAGTTTCTTCCTCACCCCTATCCCCTCGTTATTTTCTTTTTTCTTTGAATTTACTTACAATTCTGCTCAATAACCCACTAACTGTTTGATAAATTGCACCACTCATACTAACAATCACTCTAACAAGAATAATCACTTCATTTTATCTCTTGTTGTGTGCTCTGTTAGTTGTATGACAGGGAGAAGAGATAGAGCTTCAACTTCCTTTGATTCAGAACCTGAGAGGACCCTCCATAGATCAAGGAGAAAAGCAAGAGGGAAAAGAGTTATTGGTGCTAAGGAAGAAGAATATTACTTTGAAACAAACATAGAGGAGAATTTGGAAAACAATCATGAAGGAAAAGCTCATAACCATGCCAGAAAAGGCCCTACAAATCATGCTGGGTAAGAGAGGAGAGTTCTAGGCTCTTACATCAATCCAAATCCAGGAAACTATGGAAGTAGCATCCAAAAGCCCACCATTCATGCCAACAACTTTGAATTAAAACCCCAGCTCATCACCCTTGTTCAGAACAACTGTTAATTTGGAGGAAGTGCCCAAGAAGACCCCAATCAACATCTAACCACCTTTTTGAGAATATGTGACATTGTGAAGTCTAATGGAGTCCATCCAGATGTCTATAGGCTGCTTTTGTTCCCTTTTTCACTCAGGGACAAAGCATCCAAGTGCTAGAGTCCTTCCCAAAGGAGAGCTTAACAAATTGGGAGGACGTGGTGAACAAGTTTTTGGCAAGATTCTACCTTCCTCAAAGAATTAACAGGCTGAGAGCTGAGGTGCAAACTTTCAGACAACAAGACGGTGAAACTCTCTATGAGGCATGAGAGAGATTCAAGGACTTAACAAGAAGATGCCCACCGGACATGTTCAATGAGTGGGTTCAACTTCACATTTTCTATGAAGGTCTTTCTTATGAGTCAAAGAAGGCTGTAGACCATTCATCAGGAGGATCTCTAAATAAGAAGAAAACCATTAAAGAAGCCATAGATGTCATTGAAACGGTAGCTGAGAATGACTACTTCTATGCTTTTAAAAGAAGCAACACTCGAGGAGTAATGGAGCTGAACCACATGGATGCATTGCTGGCTCAAAATAAGATGATCACCAAGCAGCTAGCAGATCTTACCAAGAAGGTGGAAGAAAACTAAGTTGCAGCAGTCATCACTTCATCACCAGCTTAAGAAGGAGTGAATATAGGAGAAGAAGGTGACTGGGAATAAGCCAATTATATTGGAAACTCACCCAGACAAGTTCATGATCCATATTCCAAAACTTACAATTCTGGATGGAGAAATCACCCTAACTTTGGGTGGGAAAATCAGCAAGACCAAGGCCAAGACCAGAGACACCACAATCACAATCCCAACAACAATGTAACTCACCAACATCCCTCACATAGATCTTATCAACAACCACCTAATTTCAACCCACCATCACTAACTGAGGATAGACTTTCCAAGATTGAGGCTCTACTTGAAGACATATGTAAAGAAGTCCAAGACAACAAGGTGTTTAAGGATGAAGTGCGAGCTAATATCAAGAACCAAGGGGAAACCATCAAGAGACTAGAGTCCCAAGTAGGGTATCTATCTCAACAGTTTCCCAAACCCACTGATGGTTTTCCCAGTGACACAGAGAAGAATCCAAGAGGAGAAGCAAAGAATGTAAGGTGGGAAGAATGCAAGATGATCACCACAAGTGATGAGAGGAGTGTGGAGGAAGTAGACACACAAACAGAACACCTCCAAGATAGTCCAAAGAAAAATCATGAAGAAAGAAACCATGCACCCCAACCCACACTTAGGGGAGAGCTAAAGAAAAGGGAGATCCTGAACACATATGCACCCTTTCCCCAAAGGCTCAAGGGTGGTGTAGCAGGGAGAATGTATTCAAGGTTCCTCGACATGTTTGCATCTCTTGATGTAAATATACCATTCATTAAGGCCCTCCAGCAAATGCCTTCCTACATCAAATATATAAAGGAGCTACTAGCCAAAAAGAGTTCATTGAAGGGTGGACAAACAATAAAGATGAACAGGGAGTGCAGTGCCCTCATTCAAACAGAGCCACCTATAATGAAGAAGGATCCAGGGAGTTTCCACATTCCCTGTGCTATAGGAGAGACAATGATTGATAAGGGGCTCTGTGACCTGGGAGCAAGCATCAACTTAATGCCTCTATCCCTCATGAAAAAGCTTCAAATCAATGAGCTAACACCCACAGATGTAATCATCAAATTGGCTGACAAAACTCAAAAGCAGGCAATAGGAGTGGTTGAAAACGTGTTAGTGAAGGTTGGGAACTATTTCCTGCCCACGGACTTTGTTATCCTGGAAATGAAAGAGAATCCCATCCATCCCATTATCCTGGGAAAGCCATTCTTAGTCACAGCCAGAGCACTTATAGATGTGGAGCGAGGAGAGCTAGTATTGAGAATACATGATGAACAGCTCACCTTCAATGTTTTCAAACCCTCGCAAGAAGTAGATCATGATAATAAAAAGTCAGAGGAAGAGCACAAAAAAGGGTTGATAGAAGAGGCAAGCATGGGAGCACAAGTACCACACCTGAAAATCCACATTAGTGACAACCAATGTGATCAGAAGAAGCAACACCCAAGTGTAACCCAAAAGGAACCAGACCCACCAGAGTCATATGAGACAAGCAACAAAACTTTCCTCAAAGAGAAAACCACAAGTAGCAAGGTGACATCAAGAGACACAAAAAAAAGGCCCCAAGGGGATGAAAAAACAAGAAAATCCCTACAGAAGATTTCTCTCCAGGAGATGAAGTGGTCTCTTCCTACTTTCCATCTATACCAACTCATCTCCCCACCATTCCATCTCAGCTGCCTCCAGTGTACACCATCAATAAAATCTTGTCCTTAGAACATGTGGAACTTGTCAACAAGGCCAATGGAAACAGGTTCACTGCAAGGGGGGAAGATTTGAAGCACTACCAACCACCTTGACAAGGACCAAACGTCAAGCTAATAACGCTAAAGAATCGCTTCATGGGAGGTAACCCATGTTCTACACCCTCTCTCTTTAATCTCTAATAGTAGTAATAAAGCAAATTTCATGGACTCTAATTCAACTTCGACAAACAATATAAGAATTCCTACATGCAGCATATAGTACATGATAAGTTTGGTGTTCAAGGCACACCAAGAGGGCTTGAACACACTCAATGGTATGAGATTCTTTTTGAGTCTTGTTACACCATATGATCACGAACAAGTTTGGTGCTACCAACATTGCATGCATGGGAAATTGAGTGGTCGATTGATTTGTATTCATGAAAAGCATTTAGTTATTTCAAAAAAAAAACAAAAGAAAAAGATTTTAATAGTAGCTATTTCACACTTTAATTCTTCCCACCAAAAATTCAATTAACCATTTTGCATTCCCTTTGTCTTGTATAGGAAATCAAGAAGGGTATTGGTGGTACTTGATAGGACAATCAAAGAAAGGAGATTCGGCCACTACACCAAGGAGACTACACACTTGTCTTCAAGGGGAGTATCTTTGGAAGTGTTGCCATGCAACATTGGGAGTTGGATAGCCTTGGAGACCGAACTAAGACCCTCATAAAAGGGGTGATCCTCGTGCTCATCCAATGGCAACCCCCAACCGTCCATCATTTAAACAGCACTATCAATCTATACCTTTCAAACACCCATCATCCCTCTATATAAATGATCCCCATTCTACAACCTCTCCGTACACACTTGTTATTCTCATTCATCTCCCTTCCTTCTCTCGAACACACACACTTCATCCTCCATCAAAAGTTTTATACACACCCTCCTAGCCACATCTTGTGAGCCGCAAATATACCAACCATCACTCATGGCTTCATCTAGCTCTAAAAGGAGAAGAGGGAAGGAGCCTATGGAGCAGCCTCCTTCCGATGCCGGGAGATTCAAGACCGCCTTCCATGAGCTCCAATATGAACGGATCAAAAACAAGAAAATCTTACCAGAATTGACATTCCAGTTCAACGAGGATGAGTGCCCAAAGATCATTGAGAAGATTGCACAGAGGGGTTGGCAAAAGCTCACCAACCTAGAGACAAAGATAAATGCAAGCCTCATCAAGGAGTTCTATGCAAATACGGCCAGAGAAGACAGTACTAGGGCCCCCACCTTCAAAAGTTATGTAATAGGAACAGAGGTGGACTTCAGCCCCAATGCTATAACAAGGACTCTTCAGCTGAAATCGCCACATTTCAATGAACTCAGTTATCAAGTAAGAATAAGCAATGCCCCAGACGAAGATGAACTTGAAAAAATCGTGAATGATATGTGTGTTATAGGGTCTGATTGGGAAAAGGTACTCAGACAAGAGGCCATGGTACATTAGGAGAGGAGACCTCATCCCGGAAGCCAAGGGATGGTTTAAGCTCGTAAGGAGGTCTATCCTTCCAGCCGTAAACAATTCTGAGGTCAATATTGCTCGAGATACCATGGTACATTGCTTATTAAAGGGTGGAAGCATCAATGTGCATGAAATTATAGCTGAAGGGATCCAAGATTCAGCCAAGAAGAATGATCCGAGTGCTAGACTTTGGTACCCCAGCACTATTCTGAGACTATGCATGAAAACCAAGGTGGTATTCGAAGACAACAATCCACAATGGGTAAATCCTAGGAGGTTAGTCACGCTCCAAGGCATAAACTATGTGACACCCACTCAACAACAAAGGAGGCCTCAGATAAGGAAAAGAACTGCACAAGAAGAGCCCCACCAAGAAGAACCTCACCAAGAAGAACTCCAACAAACAGGGTACCAGCAAGAAGGACAATATGATCCAACCAATATAAATCTGTTTCACATCAAGGAAGCCATTGAGTATATGGCAAGTAGCTATATGGAGGGACAAGAACAACAACTACATGTCCAAGCTCAAAGGATGGATCGTCAAGAAAAACTACTCTCTAGTTGGATGGATCAACAAAGAGAGTGGCAGAAGCAGTAAATGGAGTTGCAATAGGAGCATTACTCCCAGCTCACCCAAGCCATCAATCAAGTGTTCGAAAGGTAAGAGAGCCAGGACAAACGCCTTCAAGAACTCAACCAACGATAGATAGCCCAGATGAAAGCATTCAACGAATTCAGTGTGCTCAACGAAGGAAGGCAACTGCATCGGAAAGAATTTAGCATAAACACTCAGGCCAAGTTAACTTATATGATTGGGCATATGCATAACTTGCACCCTGCCATTCCAAGTTATGAGGCAGTTCGCAAGGACTTAATAGAACAAGAAGAGGGAAAGGTGAAACAGCAAAAGGAAGCATTAAAGAAGAAAATGGAGGATGCTGGTTTCTGGAAAAAGCTGATCGGGAAGCGCAAAGGAAATGGGGACTCAAGCAATCAAGGGGGACCCCAAGACAAAGGGACATGAGCATACCAATAAGTGAAAGGTGGTGGAGTTCCTTCTTAGTCTATCTTTTTCAAACTTTGAATAAGGAAAATCATGTATGAAATAGAACATGCTTCTATGAGTAGTTTAGGATTTTCAATTATGCATTTAAGTTTTTCATTGCTTAGGTCTATGCTGACTGAGCTTAGTGTCCCTAATTTTCACCTTCATCTTTCTTACTTGTATGCTTGTCCTTTAAATTAATCAAAAAGAAAATGTTATGAAAAGAACAAGAGTGGAGTTAATTTGTGAAGTGAATCTTGAATGTTTAGGGTAGGGTGATTAATTAGCTAAGTTGGTTCACCAACAAGGTAGGAAGGCAACTATCTATCCTGAATCCTATGCTTGAAACACATCCTATGAGACTAACCAAATAATGAAATCCCAATAAAAAAAAAGAGAAAGAGCAATAAAAGTGAAAAGGAAAGAAAAACAATGAGAAATAATGCTAGGTACCAAGGGTTTGAATATTGAGGCATGTGTCTTTGGTGTTCATGTGCAAGGGATATGCTTTGATGAATAAGCTCTTAGGGGTGCCTCATCACCTGGTAACTTGGGTTAACTAATCCGGGATTATCAGCTAAAAATCCACTATCAAGAGCAACCTTTGCTACAGAGCACTTAGCAACCCAAAGAGGTGCTAGACACCAAGGTCTCAAGAAAGAAAAATAACAAACCATGTGCCTGTGGTGTGTAGGTATGGGGGAAAGAGACTTGAGGGAGTAAGTCCTCAGGGATGTCTTAACACCTAGCACCTTGAACCAACTGGTTTGGGAGTGTTGGTTGAAAGCTTATCTTAAAGAGTCGCCCTCTTACAGAGCACTTAGCCTAAAAAGAAATGCAATAAATCCTGGAAGGGAAAGGAGGATCAATAATTAGGAAGTCTCAAAGGATGCAATCAAACAAGTGTTCAAGGGCATGATAAAGGCCTGAAACCTAGTAAAGGAATGAACCTAAGTTGCTATGCATGAAACCCCATAAACCAGGAATTTTACTTTTATTTTGTTCATCTTGTTTGTTTCATTCATTCTTCCTATGTTTTAGTACTTGCTTAGGGACAAGCAAGCTTTAAGTTTGGTGTTGTGATGCCAGGGCATCTAGGCCAGTTTCACTGACCTTTTCTTTACTGTTTTAGGGTAGTTTCATGAATTTTCTTAGTGAATAAGGCAAGTTTTGGATGAAAATACACTTACACCTTGATTCAAGCAACTATTGTGAATTTTACATGATTTTATGATGATTTTGCAAGGATTTAATGGCAAATTGATGATGCATAATCTCATGACTTGGGCTAGAGCTTTGATGCACTTTATTTGCTTGATTTCAGGACAAAGGAAGCAAGGAAGAACCACGTTAGTAGCCACGTTAATCTAATTGACGTGACCACTAACGTGGAATAGGAATGAGCTTGCAATGTTAATGAGAAAGGTGGTCGACAATAACGGCCGCGAAGCCATCATAAACCCACGTTAATTGCCACGATAACTATATTAACGTGGTAGTTAACGTGGAGATAAAGAGAGCTCCAGCGTTAGTGGTAAACGTGAACACCACTAACGCTACAAAGTGGCGATTGGCCACGTTAAGAGTCACGTTAACTTAGTTAACGTGAACTCTAACGTGGAAGGGAAGACAATGCCAACGTTAGTGACACTTACCTTTGTCACTAACGTTGGATCAAGCTAGCATTGCCCATGTTAGTGGTCACGTTAAGACCACTAACGTGAAAGTTAACGTGGAGCTGAGATTGATGAGCCAACGTTAGTGACACTCACCTTTGTCACTAACGTTGGAGATGGCATTTACTACCACGTTAGTGGCCACGTTAACCTAGTTAACGTGAACTCTAACGTGAGAAAAAGGGGCATTTGGAGCATTAGTGACAAAGGTAAGTGTCACTAACGCTCTCGAAGATAGGCATGCCCATGTTAGGAGTCACGTTAGTTATACTAACGTGAACTATAACGTAGGAAAAGAAGGGCACAAGGCAATGTAATTGGAAAGGGTGATTCTTAATAACACTTGCGAAGGATCATAAGGCAACGTTAGTGGTCACGTTAGTGCCACTAACGTTGAAGTTAACGTGGACTATATGGGGTTGGAACATTAGTGAAAAAGGTGATTGCCACTAACATTCTCAAACCCACAATTTCACTTAACATTAACATCACTAACACCCATGCTTAACTCACACTTTTCTGCAAGCTGAGCCCACTAAAGATTATAACAGCATCAACTCAAGATCTAAGGCCCACATCCAAGACTCGAAGAACTCACTAGAAGATCAAGAAGAGTAGTATATATAGGAGTAGTTTTGAACTATAGAGAAGCTTGGCACTTTGGAAAACTACCCTCTATATATTTACTTTTCTGCATTTTTCTAGCTAAGCATGTATTCTTTTCTGCCATTTTCCATTTCCAGAGCTATGAAACTCTAAACCCCTTTCATTGGGGTAGGGAGCTCTGTTGTAATTTGATGGATCAATTATAGTTTTCATTCTTCTTCTTCTTTCTTCTCTTTTGATTTACTAGAAAGCTTTTGATCTTAATTCAATTGGTTAGTTGTCTTGGAAAAGAAACTCTCCATAATTGGATCTTTTTTGAGCTTTGGAAAAGGGCTAGAAATGCTTTCTCATGTTGGACTAAATTGGGGTCTGGGCGGATATAGTGACATGTAATCCTCCCAACACTTTGATTTGGAAATACATGTGGTATAATTAGTGACCACACTTCATCTCTTCCCATGAGCATTTAAATCAAGGAATTGGGAAATTGTTCAAGCTTAGAGAGATTGGGTTGCCAAGGAATTGGAACCCAATCACTTAAGATTGCCAAGGAGATCAATAGATGCTTTGATTGAGGAAGAGATGAAAAATGAATTTGATCCGGAGAAAACAACATCTCCTGAGCCCAATGAATTCCCCATCTCTGATCTTACCCATTCTCTTTACTTTCTGCCATTTATTTCCATGTTCATCTCTCCGATTCCCCATTTAAGATTCTGTACTATATTTTCTGTAATTTACTTTCCTGCCATTTAATTTCCTGCAACATCAACTACACTCTGTTTAGCTCAACTAGCATATTCTTCCAATTAAAGTTGCTTGACCAATCAATCCCTGTGGGATTCGACCTCACTCTATTGTGAGTTTTTACTTGACGACAATTCGGTATACTTGTCGAAGGGAAATTTGTTGAGAGACAAGTTTTCGTGCATCAATGGATATCGTAGAACAGGAATAAGCATGAATTGAATAGAAAATATTCGTAATTGCATTGATACTCGAGGAACAACAAAGCTCCACACCTTAATCTATGGTGTGTAGAAACTCCACCGTTGAAAATTGGTGGACGAAATTGTGATCACTATTCTTTAATGTGCATTCATTGTAAAATTGTGGAATTTAGGTATTTGGCACGAGTGGACACAACTCCGTTCAACTAACCAGCAAGTGTACTGGGTCGTCCAAGTAATAAACCTTACGTGAGTAAGGGTCGATCCCACAGAGATTGTTGGTATGAAGCAAGCTATGGTCACCTTGTAAATCTCAGTTAGGCAGATCAAATTAGTTTATGGGTTTTCGAAAATAGAAATAAGAAAATAAATAATAAAAGGGATAGAATACTTATGCAGATTCATTGGTAGGAATTTCAGATAAGCATATGAAGATACTGTATGGCTCAAGGACGCCTGCTCTCCCATTGCTTCAACTCAATCCTTCTTACTCCTTTCCATGGCAAGCTGTATGTAGGGCATCACCGTTGTCAATGGCTACATCCCATCCTCTCAGTGAAAAC
>NC_029774.3:97119180-97120282 GCF_000817695.3 Arachis duranensis | reverse complement strand
TTTGAGGTTTCTCTGGCCTTAGGTGCCATTAATGGTAATGGAAAAGCAAAAAGCTATGCTTTTACCACACCAAACTTAAAATATTGCTCGCCCTCGAGCAAGAGAAGAAAGAAGAGAAGAAGAAGAAGAAAATATGGTAGAGGGGGAGAGAGGAATTCGGCTATATGGGTGGGATTGGGTGGGAAAGAGAAGTTGAATGGTAAAGGTAGGTGGGGATCCTGTGAGGTCCACAGATCCTGAGATGATCCTGTGGGGTCCACAGGTCCTGAGGTGTCAAGGAATTCCATCCCTTCACCAAATAGGCATGTAAATTGCCTTGGCACACCACTCTGGCGTTTAAACGCCCATTGGTGCACGTTCTGGGCGTTCAACGCCCATGTAATGCATGTTTCTGGCGTTAAACGCCAGTTTCATGCTTGTTTCTGGCGTTCAGCGCCAGCTTGTCTCCTCTAGGCACATTCCTGGCGTTCAGCGCCAGGATGTTGCTTGTTTCTGGCGTTCAGCGCCAGAATGGTACTCTGTTCTAGCGTTGAACGCCGGCCAGATGCACCTTACTGGCGTTGAACGCCAGCCCGTGCGTCCTCCAGGGTGAAAAAATTTTTTTCTTCTGTTTTTGACTCTGTTTTTAATTTTTTTGATTTTTTCGTGACTCCTCATGATCATGTACCTAATAAAACACAAAATAACAATAAAATAAAAATTAGATAAATAAAATTGGGTTGCCTCCCAACAATCGCTTCTTTAATGTCAATAGCTTGACAGTGGCTCTCATGGAGCCACAAGGTGATCAGGTCAATGTTAGTGTAGTCCCAACACCAAACTTAGAGTTTGGATATGGGGTCTTAACACCAAACTTAGAGTTTGGTTGTGGCCTCACAACACCAAACTTAGAGTTTGACTGTGTGGGCTCTTCTTGACTCTGAACTGAGAGAAGCTCTTCATGTTTACTCTCTTCTGTCACAGAGGGATGGCCATGTGCTTTAAACACAAGGTAGTCCCCATTCAATTGAAGGACTAATTCACCTCTGTTGACATCTATCACAGCTCCTGCTGTGGCCAGGAAAGGTCTTCCAAGGATGATGCAATCATCCTCTTCCTTCCT
>NC_029774.3:97118379-97118841 GCF_000817695.3 Arachis duranensis | reverse complement strand
TACCTCAATGATCCCTAGCTTCTCCATTACAGAGAGTGGCATAAGATTTATCCCTGACCCCAGATCACATAGAGCTTTTTCAAAGCTCATGGTGCCAAGGGTACAAGGTATTAAGAACTTGCCAGGATCTTGTTTCTTTTGAGGTAGAGTTTTCTGAATCCAAGTATCTAGTTCATTAATGAGCAAGGGAGGTTCACTTTCCCAAGTCTCATTACCAAACAACTTAGCATTCAGCTTCATGATAGCTCCTAAATATTGAGCAACTTGCTCTCCAGTCACATCTTCATCCTCTTCAGAGGAGGAATAGTCTTCAGAGCTCATGAATGGCAGAAGGAGATTTAATGGAATCTCTATGGTCTCTATATGAGCCTCAGATTCCTCAGGATCCTTAATAGGAAACTCCTTCTTGCTTGAGGGGCATCCCAGGAGGTCTTCCTCACTAGGATTTTCGTCCTCCTCCTC
>NC_029774.3:97117556-97118248 GCF_000817695.3 Arachis duranensis | reverse complement strand
GGAGGAGTTTCAATGACTTTCTTACTCAGCTGGCCCACTTGTGCCTCCAAATTTCTAATGGAGGATCTTGTTTCATTCATGAAACTGAAAGTGGCCTTGGACAGATCAGAGACTATATTGGCTAAATTAGAATTGTTTTGTTCAGAATTCTCTATCTGTTGCTGAGAAGATGATGGATATGGCTTGCTATTGCCCAGCCTATTGCGTCCACCATTGTTAAAGCCTTGTTGAGGCTTTTGTTGATCCTTCCAGGAGAAATTTGGATGATTTCTCCATGATGGGTTATAGGTGTTTCTATAAGGTTCACCCATGTAATTAACCTCTGCCATGGCAGGGTTCTCAGGATCATAAGCTTCTTCAGAAGCTACCTCTCTAGTACTGTTGGATGCATGTTGCAATCCATTCAGATTTTGAGAGATAATGTTGACCTGTTGAGTCAACATTTTGTTCTGAGCCAATATGGCATTCAGAGCATCAATTTCAAGAACTCCTTTCTTCTGAGGTATCCCATTATTCACGGAATTCCTCTCAGAGGTATACATGAACTGGTTGTTTGCAACCATGTCAATGAGTTCTTGAGCCTCTTCAGGCGTTTTCTTCAGGTGAATAGATCCATGACGATTGGATTTTTGACGGTTTAGAATTTCACAAATGAAATCTCGTCGAAGTATAGTCTCTAAACCAACAATAAC
>NC_029774.3:97115906-97117275 GCF_000817695.3 Arachis duranensis | reverse complement strand
TAATCACTAACCACAATATGAGAATTGGCAAGGATTAATCTCATTAAATCATCCTCTAACTAGTAGTAAAGGAAAGTCAAATGAGCTATATCAATCCTAGTCCATAAGTCCTAACTCTCCACTAATTCAATTAGTGAGAACTAGAGTCAATGGCTCCCAATCATCAATCTCTTGGACATTAGTAACTCAAGAGGTCCTAGGTTACCTTTCCAAGCCAAGAGTATAAAATCCTACTCTAAAATCCAACCAAGCATTTCATCAAACACTTGGAAGGCACAAAAGGAAAACATAGTAAATCAACAACAAGAATTAATTCTAACTACAATCAAATGTAAAGAATTAACAACAACAATTAAAGGAAACAAGATCTTCATGAATTACCTCTTATTGAATTGAAAGAACATGGAAGAAACAATAGTAGATCTACAACAAAACATAAGAACAACATAAAAGAGATTACACCAAAAGAATAGAAGAAGAGTGAATGTAACAACAAGGAATTGAGAAGATAGAAGTAGAAGAAGATGAATTAAAATCTAGATCTAAGAACTAAACCTAATCCTAATCCTAATTCTAGAGAGAAGTGAGAGCTTCTCTCTCTAAAACTAACTCTAACTCCTAAAACTAAGCTAATGATCAAAAGTATCTAAAAATCTCTTGATTCCCCTTCAATACTTGACTTAAATAGCATCAGAAATGAGTTGGATTGGGCCCACATGGCTCCTAAAACCGCTGGAGACGATTTCATAATAGTGGGCCACGGACAGAATCGGCGCGCGCGCGCAAAGTGCACGTGCGCGCCCCTGAACGCGAAGCAACATATGGCAAAATTTATATCATTTCGAAGCCCCGGATGTTAGCTTTCCAACCCAACTGGAACCGCATCATTTGGACCTTTGTAGCTCAAGTTATGGTCAATTAAGTGCGAAGAGGTCGGCTTGACAGCTTTCCGGTTCTTTCGTTTCTTCATGAGTTCTCCAACTTTACATGCTTTTTCTTCATTCCCTTGATCCAATCTTTGCCTCCTAATTCTGAAATCACTTAACAAACATATCAAGGCATCTAATGGAATCAAGGAGAATTAGATTTAGCTATTTTAAGTCCTAAAAAGCATGTTTTCACTCTTAAGCACAATTAAAGGAGAATATACAAAACCATGCTATTTCATTGAATAAATGTGGGTGAAAGGTGATAAAATCCCCTAAAATCAATACAAGATAAACCCTACAAATGGGGTTTGTCAATCCACCTGCAGAATGGTCCAATGACATTTTCGAAAATTCAGAGAGACCATAATAGAATATATCTAATAGGGTCCATTCTGAAAACATGTCAGATGGACATCTTTTGGTCAGCTGCTTGTATCTTT
>NC_029774.3:97102865-97112740 GCF_000817695.3 Arachis duranensis | reverse complement strand
CTCAATTTCAGCCAGAAATTACCTGAAATCACAGAAAAACACACAAACTCATAGTAAAGTCCAGAAATATGAATTTAACATCAAAACTAATGAAAACATCCCTAAAAGTAGCTCAAACTTACTAAAAACTACCTAAAAACAATGCCAAAAAGCGTATAAATTATCCGCTCATCAAAAATATATAAGTGATGAAGGTCTAGGCATGGCCGAATGGCCAGCCTCCAAGTCTAAGGACTAAACGTCCACAGATCCCAGCATTCTAAGGACTAAACATCCAAAGATGATCTAAGGATAATCCAAAGATGTCTAATACAATAGTAAAAGGTCCTATTTATACTAGACTAGTTACTAGGGTTTACAGAAATAAGTAAATGATGCAGAAATCCACTTCCGGGCCCACTTGGTGTGTGCTTGGGCTGAGCATTGAAGCTTTCATGTGTAGAGACTTTTCTTGGAGTTAAACGCCAGTTTGCAGCCTGTTTTGGGCGTTAAACTCTAGCTTGTAACCTGTTTCTAACGTTTAACGCTAGAATAGGGTAGGGAGTTGGCATTTGAATGCTAGTTTGCGTCGTCAAAACTCGATCAAAGTATGGACTATTATATATTGCTGGAAATCCTTGGATGTCTACCTTCCAACGCAATTGAGAGCGTGCCATTTAGGTTTCTATAGCTCCAAAAATTCCATTTCAAGTGCAGGGAGGTCAGAATCCAATAGCATTAGCAGTCCTTTTTCAGCCTCTGAATCAGATTTTTGCTCAGGTCCCTCAATTTTAGCCAGAAAATACCTAAAATCACAGAAAAACACACAAACTCATAGTAAAGTCCAGAAATATGATTTTTGCATTAAAACTAATAAAAATATACTAAAAACTAACTAAATCATACTAAAAACTATGTAAAAACAATGCCAAAAAGCGTATAAATTATCCGCTCATCACAATACCAAACTTAAATTGTTGCTTGTCCCCAAGTAACTGAAAATCAAATAGGATAGAAAGAAGAGAACATACAATGAATCTTACAATATCAATGAAACTTAGTCCCAATTAGATCAACGGGGCTAGTAGCTTTTTGCTTCTGAGCAGTTTTGGCATCTCACTTTATCCTTTGAAATTCAGAATGATTGGCATCTATAGGAACTCAGAATTTTAAATAGTGTTATTGATTCTCCTAGTTCTGTACGTTGATTCTTGAACACATCTACTTTATGAGTCTTGGCCGTGACCCTAAGCACTTTATTTTCCAGTATTACCACCGGATACATAAATGCCACAGACACATAATTGGGTGAACCTTTTCAGATTGTGACTTAGCTTTGCTAATCCCTAATTAGAAGTGTCCAGAGTTCTTAAGCACACTCTTTTGTTTTGGATCACGACTTTAACCACTCAGTCTCAAGCTTTTCACTTGGACCTGCATGACACAAGCACATGGTTAGGGACAGTTTGATTTAGCCGCTTAGGCCTGGATTTTATTCCTTGGGCCCTCCTATCCATTAATGCTCAAAGCCTTGGATCCTTTTTACCCTTGCCTTTTGGTTTAAAGGGCTATTGTCTTTTTCTGCTTGCTTTTTCTTTTTCTTTCTTTTTCTTTTTCGCCAATTTTTTCTCTCTTTTTTTTCGCTACTTTTTTTCTTTTTCCCTGCTTTTTCTTGCTTCAAGAATCAATTTCATGATTTTTCAGATTATCAATAACATTTCTCTTTGTTCATCATTCTTTCAAGAGCCAACAATTTTAACATTCATAAACTTCACTATCAAAAATATGCACTGTTCAAGCATTCATTCAGAAAATAAAAAGTATTGCCACCATATCAAAATAATTAAACTAATTTCAAGATAAAATTTGAAATCCAAGTACTTCTTGTTCTTTTGTAATTACGCACATTTTTCATTTAAGAGAGGTGAAGGATTCATGGAATTATTCATAGCTTTAAGACATAGACACTAGACACTAATGATCATGTAATAAAGACACAAACATAAACAAACATAAGGCATCAAATTTAAAAAACAGAAAAATAAGAACAAGGAAATTAAAGAACGGGTCCACCTTAGTGATGGAGGCTAGTTCTTCCTCTTGAAGATCCGATGAAGCGCCTAAGCTCCTCTATGTCTCTTCCTTGCCTTTGTTGCTCCTCTTTCATAGCCGTTTGATCTTCTCTAATCTCATGGAGAATGATGGAGTGCTCTTGGTGATCCATCCTTAGTTGGTCCATGTTGTAACTCAAGCCTTCCAAAGAGGTGTTGAGTTGCTCCCAATAGTTGTGTGGAGGAAAATGCATCCCTTGCGGCATCTCAGGGATTTCATGAGGAATTTCTTCATGCTCTTGTTGAGGTCCATGAGTGGGCTCTCTTATTTGCTCCATCCTTTTCTTAGTGATGGGCTTGTCCTCTTCAATGAGGATGTCTCCTTCTATGTCAATCCCAGCCAAATTGCATAGGTGACAAATGATATGAGGAAAGGCTAACCTTGCCAAAGTGGAGGATTTGTCAACCACCTTGTAGAGTTCTAGAGGTATGATCTCATAAACTTCTACTTCCTCCCCAATCATGATACTATGGATCATGATGGCCCAATCTACAGTCACTTCAGATCGGTTGCTAGTAGGAATGATGGAGCGTTAGATGAACTCCAACCATCCTCTAGCCACAGACTTAAGGTCCGGTCTTCTCAATTGAACCGGGTTGCCTCTTGAGTCTCTTTTCGATTGAGATCCTTCCACACATATGTCCATGAGGACTTAGTCCAACCTTTGATCAAAGTTGACCCTTCTAGTGTAGGGGCATGCATTTTCTTGCATCATTGGCAAGTGGAACGCCAACCTTACATTTTTCGGACTGAAATCTAAGTATTTCCCCCGAACCATTGTAAGCCAATTCTTTGGATTCGGGTTTATACTTTGATCATGCTTCCTAGTGATCCATGCATTAGCATAGAACTCTTGAACCATTAAGATTCCGACTTGTTGAATGGGATTAGTAAGAACATCCCAACCTCTTCTTCGGATTTCATGTCGGATCTCCGGATACTCATTTTTCTTGAGCATGAAAAGGACCTCAGGGATCACCTTCTTCTTAGCTACAATAGAATGAGGTTGAATCCCACAGGGATTGATTGGTCAAGCAACTTTAGTTAGAAGAATATGCTAGTTGAGCTAAACAGAATTGAGATTGAGATGCAGAAATTTAAATGGGGAGTTGGGGTAATGAGCAGGAAATTAAATGGCAGAAAGTAAATAGAATGGGTAAGATCAGAAATGGGGAGATCATTGGGTTTAGGAGATGTTGCATTCTCTGGATCAAGTTCATTCTCATCTCTTCCTCAATCAATGCATTCATTAATCTCCTTGGCAATCTTAAGTGATTGAATCCCAATTCCTTGGCAATCCAATCTCTCTAAGTTTGAACAATTGCCCAATTCCTTGATTGAATTGCTCATGGGAAGAGATGAAAGTGTGGTCACTGATTATACCACATGTATTTCCAAATCAAAGTATTGGGAGGATTAAATGTCATAATCTCCATCCAAACCCTAATTTGGTCCAACATGAAAAAGCATTTCTAGCATTATCTCCTCATCCTTTTTCCAAGGCTCAAAGGAGATCCAATTATGGAGAGTTTCTTTTCCAAGACAACTAACCAATTGAATTAAGATCGAAAAATTTCTAGTAAGATCAAGAGAAAAGAAAGAAGAAAAAGAATGAAAACTATAATTGATCCATCAAATTACAACAGAGCTCCCTAACCCAATGAAAGGGGTTTAGTTGTTCATAGCTCTAGGAATGAAAAATGGCAGAAAAGAAGAATCCATGCTAGAAGTACAGAAAAGTAAATATGCAGAGAGTAGTTCCCAAAAGTGCTAAGCTTCTCTCTAGTTCAAAACTACTCCTATTTATACTACTCCTCATGATCTTCTAGTGAGTTCTTCAAGTATTGGATGTGGGCTCTGGACCTTGAGTTGAAGCCATTCTCATCATTAGTGGGCCCAGCTTGCAGAGAAATATGAATTAGGCTTGGGCATTTAGTGAGATTAACTTTGAATACATTTTGGGTGCGAGAACGTTAGTGGCATTCACTTTTTCCACGTTAATGGGACTCACCTTTCCCATTAACGTTGGCTTGTGCCCCTTTTTGCAAACGTTAATGGGAATCACTTTTCCCATTAATGTTACTTGCCTCTTGCCCCTACGTTAGATCTCACGTTAGCTTGGCTAACGTAGCTCTTAACGTGGGTATCTATCACCTTCGAGAGCGTTAGTGACACTCACCTTTGTCACTAACGCTCCAATTGCCTTAAGTCCCTACGTTAGGACCCACGTTAACTAAGTTAACGTGGGTCTTAACGTAGTAATGAAGCCATCTCCCAACGTTAGTGACAAAAGTGAGTGTCACTAACATTGGTTCTTTGAATTTAACTCCACGTTAACTTTCACGTTAACAATCTTAACGTGAGAGTTAACGTAGGCAATGCTAATGATCCAACGTTAGTGACAAAAGTGAGTGTCACTAACGTTGGCGTTGTTGATCCTCTTCCACGTTAGAGTTCACGTTAACTAAGTTAACGTGACTCTTAACGTGGGGCATTGCCTAGTTTCCCAACGTTAGTGGTATTCACTTTTACCACTAACGTTGAGGAGAAACGTTATTGGAGTTCACGTTTCTCGTTAACGTGGAGTCCTCTCTTTCTTCTACGTTAAGTACCACGTTAACTTAGTTAACGTGGCTCTTAACGTAAGCTATGAATGGCTTCGCAGGCATTATTGGTGATCACTTTTCTCATTAACGTTGCAAGCTTTTTGCCATCCCACGTTAGTAATCACGTTAACTATGTTAACGTGAATGCTAACGTGGTTCTTCCATGCTTCATTTGTCATGAAATCAAGCAATTAAAGTGCATCAAAGCTCTAGCTAAAGTCATGAGATTATGCATCATCAAATTCTCATGCAATTCTGGCAAAAATCTCATGAAATCATGCAAAATTCACTATAGTTGCCTAAATGAAGGTGTAAGTGTATTTTCACCCAAAACTTGCCTTATTCACTAGGAAAATGCATGAAACTACCCTAAAACAGTAAAGAAAAGGTCAGTGAAACTGGCCTAGATGCCCTGGCATCACTCAGCTTTTGAGGAGGAAAGAATTTGGCTAAGAAAGTCGTGACCAGCTTATCCTAAGAGTTCAAGCTACCTCTAGGTTAAGAGTCCAACCATATTCTAGCTCTGTCTCTTACAGCAAAAGGGAAAAGCAAGAATTCAGTTAAGAACTGAAAAGGATCTTCTGATGGAAGTCCATGAAACTTGCAGTTCTGTTGCATCAAAGAAACTAATTGAGGCTTTTAGCTCAAAGTTGTTTGCTCCAATGGTAGGGATTGAGATGCTTCTTCCATGGAAATTTGAATTTGGTGTAGTGAAGTCACCAAGCATCTTCCTTGCATTGTTGTTGGGTTCGGCCATGTCTCCTTCTTTTTCGAGATTCTCTGTAAGGTTTTCTCTGGATTGTTGTGCTTTAGCTTCTTCTTCAGAGTCCTTTTAGGTTCAGGATCTGCTTCAACAAGAATGTCCTTATCCTTTCTCCTACTCATATGAAAAAGAAGAGAACAGAAAAGAAGAGGAATCCTCTATGTCACAGTATAGAGATTCCTTTATGTGAGTAGACGAGAAGAAGAATAGAAGAGGAAAAATTCGAACACAGAGAGAGAAGAAAAGAGGGTTCGAATTATGAGTAGAAGAGAAGTGTTAGTAGATAACTAAATAAATAGAAGGAGATGAGAGAGAGGAGTTTTTGAAAACAATTAAGAAGAAAAGGAAAATATTTTTGTTTTTATTTTAAAATAGAGTTAGAATTTGAAAATTAGGAGAAGAAATAAAATTAAAATTAAAATTTAAAATAATTAGTTAACAAAGAAAAGAATTTTGAAAAAGGGTGAGGAATTTTAAAAAATTAGAGAGAGAAAAGTAGTTAGGTGGTTTTAAAAAAGATAAGAAATAGTAAAACAAACAAAAAGTTGATTAATTAGTTGAAAGAGATTTGTAAATCAATTTTGAAAAGATAAGAAATTAGAAAAGATTTTGAAATTGATTTTGAAAAAGATATGATTTGATATGTTTGAAAAGATATGATTAAAAAGATACGATTGAAATTTGTTTTGAAAAAGATTTGAAAAGGAAGTTAAAAAGATTTTATTTTTAAAATTAAAATTGATTACTTGACTAACAAGAAACTAAAAGATATGATTCTAGAATTTAAAGGTTGAATCTTTCTTAACAAGAAAGTAACAAACTTCAAATTTTTGAATCAATCACATCAGTTGTTAGTAAAGTTTTCGAAAATTATGAAATAAAGATAAGAAAAAGATTTTGAAAAGTGTTGAAAAAGATTTTTGAGGATTTTCGAAAAACAAAGGAAAAAATTAAAAAAGATTTGATTTTGAAAAAGATATTGAAAAGATAAATTTTTGAACTTGAAACCTTAACTTAACTAACAAGAAACAAGTTATTTTAAAATTTTTTGACTAATAAGTCAACCCAAAGATTTCGAAAATTATGAGTAAAATAAGGAAAAGATATTTTTTATTTATTTTTGAATTTTTAATGGGGAGAGAGAAAAACACAAAAATGACACAAGACATAAAAATTTTGGATTAAAACAATGATGCATGCAAGAACACTATGAATGTCAAGATGAACACCAAGAACACTTTGAAGATCAAGATGAACATCAAGACTTATTTTTGAAAAATTTTCAAGAAAAGAGAAACATGCAAGATACCAAACTTAGAAATTTTTCATGTTTAGACATTATGAATTCAAAAATGCATATGAAAAACAAGAAAATACACCAAACAAGAAAATCACAAGATCAAACAAGGAGACTTACCAAGAACAACTTGAAGATCATGAAGAACACCATGCATGAGTTTTCGAAAATTTTTTATAAACATAAAAATATGCAATTGACACCAAACTTAAAAATTGACACTAGACTCAAATAAGAAACACAATTTTTTTATGATTTTATGATTTTTTGTATTTTTTTCGAAAATTATTTTTGGAAAAGAAAATAAGAAACTCAAAATTTTTAATAAGAATTCCAGGAATCATGCAATGTTAGTCTAAAGCTTCAGTCTAAAAAGATTAGACATGGCTAGCCAAGCTTCAGCAAGACATTACATACAACAGCCAAATTGATGAGAATCAACTAGCTCCTGTGATGATAAAAGCATCATCTGAAACTCTAGAATTCATTCTTAAAAATTCTGAAGAACAAAATAAAAATAAAATTACCCAATCTAAGCAACAAGATGAACCGTCAGTTGTCCAAACTCGAAAATTCCCCGGCAACGGCGCAAAAAACTTGGTACACGAAATTGTGATCTCAATGGCGCCAACAACTTAGTACGTGATGAGCGGATATTTTATACGCTTTTTGGGGGTAATTTCATGTAGATTTTAGTATGTTTTAATTGGTTTTTAGTAGAATATTATTGGTTTTTAGGCAAAAATTATATTTCTGGACTTTACTATGAGTTTGTGTGTTTTTCTGTGATTTCAGGTATTTTCTGGCTGAAATTGAAGGAGCTAAGCAAAAATCTGAGTTAGGCTGAAAAAGGACTGCTGATGCTATTGGATTCTGACCTCCCTGCACTCGAAATGGATTTTTTGGAGCTACAGGAGTCCAATTGGCGCGCTCTCAACGGCGTTGGAAAGTAGACATCCAGGGCTTTCCAGCAATATATAATAGTTCATACTTTGCGCGAAGATAAACGATGCAACTTGGCGTTGAACGCCAAGTACATGCTGCTGTCTGGAGTTAAACGCCAGAAACACGTCATGAACCGGAGTTGAACGCCCAAAACACGTTATAACTTGGAGCTCAACTCCAAGAAAAGCCTCAGTTCGTGGATAGCTTTAGTCTCAGCCCCAGCACACACCAAGTGGGCCCCAGAAGTGGATTTCTGCACCAATTATCTCAGTTTACTCATTTTCTGTAAACCTAGGTTAGTAGTTTACTATTTAAACAACTTTTAGAGACTTATTTTGCACCTTATGACATTTTCAGATCTGAATTACATACTTTTTGATGGCATGAGTCTCTAAACTCCATTGTTGGGGGTGAGGAGCTCTGCAGCGTCTCGATGAATTAATGCAATTGTTACTATTTCACTCAAACGTGTGTATGGTCCGATCTAAGATGTTTATTCGCGCTTAATTGTGAAAGAGGTGATGATCCGTGACACTCATCACCTTCCTCAATCCATGAACGTGTGCCTGACAACCACCTCCGTTCTACATCAGATTGAATGAGTATCTCTTAGATTCATTACTCAGAATCTTCGTGGTATAAGTCGGATTGATGGCGGCATTCATGAGAATCCGAAAAGTCTAAACCTTGTCTGTGGTATTCTGAGTAGGATTCTGGGATTGAATGACTGTGACGAGCTTCAAACTCCTGAAGGCTGGGCGTTAGTGACAAACGCAAAAGAATCAATGGATTCTATTCCAACCTGATTGAGAACCGACAGATGATTAGCCGTGCTGTGACAGAGCATAGGAACGTTTTCACTGAGAGGATGGGAAGTAGCCATTGACAACGGTGACACCCTACATAGAGCTTGCCATGGAAGGGACTTTGCGTGTGGAAAAGGATTTCAAGGAAGAGTTGAAGTTCAGAGGACAAAGCATCTCCAAAACTCCAACATATTTCTCATTACTGCACAACAAGTAACGCTTTTATTCTCTTTTATTTTTCCAATCTAATAATTCCAACTGATAATTTTAATTAATATCCTGACTAAGAATAATAAGATAAACATAGCTTGATTCAAACCAATAATCTCCGTGGGATCGACCCTTACTCACGTAAGGTATTACTTGGACGACCCAGTGCACTTGCTGGTTAGTTGTGCGGATCACAAATTCGTGCACCAAGTTTTTGGCACCGTTGCCGGGGATTATTCGAGTTTGAACAACTAAAGGTTTATTTTGTTGCTTAGATTAGGAAGAATTTATCCTCTTTTCACTAGAATTGCATCTTTTATTATCCTTTTTTAAAAAAAAATTTCAAAAAAATATTACTTTTCTTTGTCAATTTTTAATTTTTTTCGTGAGTTTAGTGTCTTGTTCTAAGTTTGGTGTCAATTATATATTTGATATTTTTCTTTAAAAATTTTCGAACTTGTGTTCTTTGTTCTTGTTTATCTTTCTTGTTGATCTTGAGTTTTTCTTGTTTTGTGTCTTTTCTTGTTTCACCTTTGTTCTTTCTAAAGCATTAATCTTCCAAAAGGAATATACCTATTCAAAACAAGTGTTACATTTACTCCCAATTGGCTAGAGTATTGGTTTATATTCTTGATGATTGGGCACCAGTTCTTTTGAAAATCTCTTTCAAAAATAATCTTTCTTAATTTAATCTTGTGCCAAACTTTAAGTTTGGTGTTTTCTTGTTAATTTTGATATAATTTTCGAAAATTTAGTAAAGTTTTCTAAAAATTTTAAGTTTGGTATTCTTTCTTTTGTTCTTGTGTTTTTGTGAATCTTCAAGGTGTTCTTGAGTCTTTTTTTTGTGTTTTAACAAAATATTTTCAAATTTTTATATATTCCGTTTTTATTTATTCCACTTCTATAAAATAAATAATATCAACATACATATCATTTCCCTTGTTCCATCATGGAATTAAGTGGAAATGCACAGTCCAAGAGGACTTTGGGGTCATATGCTAACCCCACTACTGCTTCATATGGGAGTAGTATCTGTATACCCTCCATTGGAGTTAGTAGCTTTGAGTTGAATCCTCAGCTCATTATCATGGTGCAGCAGAACTGCCAGTATTCCGGTCTTCCACATGAAGAACCTACAGAGTTTCTGGCACAATTTT
>NC_029774.3:97102482-97102685 GCF_000817695.3 Arachis duranensis | reverse complement strand
TGCCAGAAATCAGCATCTGTACCTAAGCAGTGAATCTTCCATGAAAGAAGAAGCTAAAACAATAACTGCTGAACTCAGTCCGGTGGATCAGGCTAATGAATTCAATCAGCAATTAGACTTTCTAACTCAGCAGCTAGCCGAATTCAAGGAATTATTACAGGAAACAAGAATGGCTAACAGGAATATGGAAGTACAGTTAAAGT
>NC_029774.3:97101701-97102431 GCF_000817695.3 Arachis duranensis | reverse complement strand
AACTGTCAAAACAAATAGCAGAAGAATGTCAAGCAGTTCAATTAAGAAGTGGGAAAACGTTAAATACCTCACTTCAAAGCAGCAGGAAGCCAAGAAATGAACAAATGGCCAATCAAAATCCCTCTGAGGACAATCAGAGCCCAGAGAGGAACAATACTAGCGCTGAACGCCCAGCCCATGCTCATTCCTGGCGTTCAACGCCAGAAACAAGCATGAATCCGGCGTTGAACGCCCAAAGGGAGCATAGTACTGGCGTTCAGACGCCAGTAACAAATGGGGAGATGGCGTCTAACGCCACTCCAGCTTCCACCCCTGGCATTCAAATGCCAGTGGGGGATCAGTCACATACAAGTGCTGATGACAACCCTTCTAAAAAGGCTTCCCAACCCACTTATGTAGGTAATAAACCTGCAGCAACTAAGGTTGAGGAATACAAAGCCAAAATGCCTTATCCTCAAAAACTCCGCCAAGCGGAACAGGATAAGCAATTTGCCCGCTTTGCAGACTATCTCAGGACTCTTGAAATAAAGATTCCGTTTGCAGAGGCACTTGAGCAAATACTCTCTTATGCTAAGTTCATGAAAGAGATCTTAAGTCATAAGAAGGATTGGAGGGAAACTGAAAAAGTTTACCTCACTGAAGAATGCAATGCAGTCATTTTGAAAAGCTTACCTGAGAAGCTTAAAGATCCCGGGAGCTTTATGATACCATGCACATTAGAGGGTACTTG
>NC_029774.3:97100497-97101075 GCF_000817695.3 Arachis duranensis | reverse complement strand
TGTAATTATAAGCTCTACCTTAGAGCCACAGGAAGAGGAAGCACTAATTCAAGTGCTAAGGACACACAAGACAGCTCTTGGGTGGTCCATCAGTGATCTTAAGGGCATTAGTCCTGCCAGATGCATGCACAAGATCCTATTGGAGGGTGACGCCAAGCCTGTGGTCCAACCACAAAGGCGGCTGAACCCAGCCATGAAGGAAGTGGTGCAAAAGGAGGTCACTAAATTACTAGAGGCTGGGATTATTTATCTTATTTCTGACAGCCCCTGGGTAAGCCCTGTCCAAGTCGTCCCTAAAAAGGGAGGCATGACAGTGGTTTACAATGAAAAAAATGAACTGGTTCCTACAAGAACAGTTACAGGGTGGCGTATGTGTATTGATTATAGAAGGCTCAATACAGCCACTAGAAAGGATCATTTTCCTTTGCCATTCATAGACCAAATGCTAGAAAGTCTAGCAGGTCATGAATACTACTGCTTCCTGGATGGATATTTAGGTTATAATCAAATTGCAGTAGATCCCCAGGATCAGGAGAAAACGGCATTCACCTGCCCATCTGGAGTATTTGCATACAGAA
>NC_029774.3:97098220-97099372 GCF_000817695.3 Arachis duranensis | reverse complement strand
AGGTTCATACCCAAAGAGTACAGTAGGCTGCAATCCAAGAAATTGATCACAGATGCAAAGTATTATCTTTGGGATGAGCCATATCTCTTTAAGAGATGTGCAGACGGAGTAATCCGTAGATGTGTGCCTAAAGAAGAAGCGCAGAAGATCCTTTGGCATTGCCATGGATCACAGTATGGAGGACATTTTGGAAGTGAGCGAGCAGCCACAAGAGTCCTCCAAAGTGGCTTCTACTGGCCTGCTCTCTATAAAGATTCCCGAGTGTTTATGCTTAATTGTGACAGTTGCCAAAGATCTGGCAATCTACCTCACAGTTATGCCATGCCTCAACAAGGGATCTTGGAGATTGAGTTGTTTGATGTATGGGGCATTGACTTCATGGGACCTTTCCCACCATCATACTCAAACACTTATATTCTGGTGGCAGTGGATTATGTATCCTAATGGGTGTAGGCTATTGCAACACCCACTAATGACACTAAAACAGTGTTAAAATTCCTCCAAAAATACATCTTCAGCAGATTTGGTACCCCTAGAGTATTAATCAGTGATGGGGGCACTCATTTCTGCAATAAACAGCTTTACTCTGCTTTGGTTCGTTATGGAGTTAGCCACAGGGTAGCTACTCCATATCACCCACAGACTAATGGGCAAGCTGAAGTCTCAAATAGAGAACTCAAAAGAATCCTGGAATGGACTATAATTAACCGTAGAAGGGATTGGGCAAGGAGCTTGGATGATGCTCTGTGGGCATACAGAACAGCATTCAAGACCCCTATAGGGACCTCTCCATACCAGCTTGTGTATGGAAAGGCATGTCACTTGCCAGTGGAACTGGAACACAAGGCCTACTGGGCAACCAGATTCCTAAACCTTGATGCCAAGTTAGCTAGAGAAAAACGATTGCTCCAGTTAAATGAACTAGAGGAATTTAGACTCAATGCTTTCAAAAATGCAAAAATTTACAAAAGAGAAAGCAAAAAGATGACATGATAAGAAACTGTCATCTAGAGTCTTTGAGCCAGGGCAGAAAGATCTGCTATTTAATTTTAGGCTCAGATTATTCCCCGAGAAATTGAAATCCCGATGGAGAGGACCATATGTGATTACACGTGTGTCACCATATGGATACGTAGAGCTTCAGGATAATGA
>NC_029774.3:97096719-97097599 GCF_000817695.3 Arachis duranensis | reverse complement strand
TTATCATATCTATCTTTTACAAATCATATCTTCTCTCTTATCTTTTTCTTATTTTCGAAATTTTCCCACCCCTCCCTATATATTGAATTCGGTGCCCCTCTCCTCATCACCATGCCACACTTGCTCTCCTCCTATCCCTCTTCTTTCTTCTCTTTTGCTTGAGGACAAGCAACGCTCTAAGTTTGGTGTGTTTTATCCGTGATCACAAAAACATACCCACTTAAGATCATGGCTCCTAAAGGGAAACAACCTAACCCAAGAGGCAAGAAAGAAAGCACTCCAAAGCCACTTTGGAATCAAGGGAAGTTCTTAACTAAAGAACATTCAGACCATTACTACAAGATAATGAGTCACAGATCAGTGATCCCGGAAGTCAAATTTGATCTGAAAGAAGATGAATATCCGGAGATCCAAGAGCAAATTCGAAACAGGAACTGAGAAATTCTGGCCAATCCTGAAACGAAAGTGGGAAGGAACATGGTTCAGGAGTTCTATGCTAATCTATGGCAGACAGACAGGATTAAACGCCAGAAAGGAGCATCTTCTGGGCGTTGAACGCCAGAAAGAAGCACCTTCTGGGCGTTTAACGCCAGATTGTTAGGATCCTGGGCATTCAGAAAAACGCCCAGTGACAAAGGACTTCCTGGCGTTCAATGCCAGAAAGAAGCATCAGCTGGGCGTTGAACGCCCAGGAGAAGCAGCATTTGGGCGTTAAACGCCCAAAACATGCATCGTTTGGGCGTTTAACGCCAGGATGGTGGGGAGGAGGTAAAATTCGTTTTTCTTTATAATTTTTCTTAATTTTTATGTTTCAATTCATGATTTCTTGCATAAACATGTTTCAAAATGTCATCCTTCAAAATCAAATTAGTTTCTAAGA
>NC_029774.3:97086707-97096619 GCF_000817695.3 Arachis duranensis | reverse complement strand
GAGGCCGAGCGTCTTCTACTCGAAGGAATAAGGAAGGAGATGGTGAAGCGCATTTTATTTCTCCCCTTAAGCGTGAAACCGCACCGTTTTATTCAAATCGGGCGGTTCTGGTTCTGGTTTGACCGGCCGGTTATCGACCGATTTAATGGTTTACATTCGGTTTTATAATTTTCGGTTTTAGGCATCAGACCAAACCGTTTATATCTCCGATTCGCAGTTGAACCGGTCAAACTGGACAGACGCAAAAGAATAACTGGATTCTATTCCGACATGATCGAGAACCGACAGATGAATAGCCGTGCTGTGACAGAGCGCGTTGAACATTTTCACTGAGAGGACGGGACTGTAGCCATTGACAACGGTGATGCCCAACATACAGCTTGCCATGGAAAGGAGTAAGAAGGATTGGATGAAGACAGTAGGAAAGCAGAGAGACGGAAGGGACAAAGCATCTCCATACGCTTATCTGAAATTCTCACCAATGAATTACATAAGTATCTCTATCTTTATTTTATGTTTTATTTATCTTTCAATCATTAATCCTCCATAACCATTTGAATCCGCCTCACTGAGATTTACAAGATGACCATAGCTTGCTTCATACCAACAATCTCCGTGGGATCGACCCTTACTCGCGTAAGGTTTATTACTTGGACGACCAAGTGCACTTGCTGGTTAGTTGTGCGAAGTTGTGATAAAGAGTTGAGATTGCAATTGAGCGTACCATGTTGATGGCGCCATTGATGATCACAATTTCGTGCACCAGCATGCAAGGAATTAAAAGAAAGCAATCAAAAGAAATGAAAATTGAAATTAAATGCTAAAAATTACTTTTGGTGATAATTGGGGAATTTAGAATTCCTATCCTAGTTATGAACCACAAACATGGCAATTGTGTGGAATCAATGTAAACTAGTCAATCCTCCTTGAGAATTAGTCAAAAGAGTGTAATTGATCTCAATCCATAAGTCCTAGTCAACTCACTAATTAACTTAGTGAAAGACTAGTGTCAATGGAAATCAAACCAATTAACTATTCTCACACAATGCAGAATGGACATCCACAACTCAATTCCACCCAAACACCCAATTTCTCATCCAAGAGTGAAAAAACTAAACATGCAAGAAAGTAAACATGAAAGCAAGTAAAGTCAAAGCAAGTAAACTTCAAATGCAAGAAATCTCTTGGCAAGTAATTGAGAGCTAAGGTTACCTATCCTAGACATTGACCACAAACATATGACGATTATGAAGAGTTAATCCTACTTAGTTAACCTTACATCAAAGATAAGTCAAATAGGCATAGTTGATTCCAATCCCTAAGTCCTATGTCAACACTAAGGGGTCACATAGTGCCAAGAGAGACCAAATCAACTAACTACTCTAATGTATCAAACAAGAATGGACATCAATGACTCAAGGATCACCAAAGTCATCAATTTTAAGCCAAGAGTGGATAAAAACTATGTAAAAACTAAGCCAAGCATTTTACCAAACACTTAGTGTGCATGAAAATAAAATAAAAATAAATTGCATAAAAAATAAAAGCTAACTACCAAAAACAAGAAAATGATAATAACAATTAAAGAAAGCAATAAATGACATAAAACATAAATTGCATTAATTGAAATTAAAATAACAAGAGTGTTCATAAAATGAAAAATGACATAAAAGAGAAAATGACAAAAGAAATGAAGAAGATAATGACAAGAAAGCATAGAAACATAAATGAAACTAAATGAAAGAAAGAATTAAAAATAGAAATTACAAAGAAAATAAACTAAGAACCCTGATTTCTAGAGAGAATGGGGAGATTCTCTCTCTAGAAAACAACCTACATAATGCTAAGCTAACCCTAATTGCTCCACCTTTCATTCCTCTTCACTTTGGCCTTAAATAGCTTCAGAAAATAAGTTGGACTGGGTTTTGGAGGCCCAGAATTTGCCCCCAGCAATTTGCATTAATGACCTCACACATATGCACGCGTGTGTACGCACGACCTACGGTGCATACGCACAATTGTGCAGAATTCCCATCGTGCGTACGCACGACATTTGGTGCATACGCATCCTTGCACGAAGTCACCGTTGTGCGTATGCACGCATCACTGTGCGTACGCACCTTTGCAGCAGCTTCCAAACTTCATTTTCTTCATGATTTCTTCCTTTTGCATGCTTTTCTCTTCACTTCTTCCATTCCAAACTTGCTTTGGAAATCTGAAATCACTCAACAAATACATCAAGGCACCAAATGGAATTAAAGTGAATTAATTTTAGCTATTTTAAGGCCTAAAAAGCATGTTTTCACAATTAAGCACAATTTAGGAAGAAATCTCAAAAGCATGCTATTTAGATGAATAAATGTGGGTTTGTATGATGAAATCCACTCAAATCAAACCAAAATGTATTGTAAATAATGGACTCACCAGGCAACTTAGGCTAGTAGACCTTAAGATAAGATTGAATTGATGATGATTAATGATGTTGTTGATGATTGTTGATGATTGATAATGGTTATTGATGTTGATGATAAATGATGAAAATTATGAGAATCGATTGTGATAAATTGATCAACAATGATTGTGATGGTTTTGGAATAGTGTAAATGTGATTTGATTGTTGAGAATGGGGATTTTTGAGTGGAAATTGTGGAAAAAGTTGATGATTTGGAACTAAATGGTTAGGTGTTGTATGCTTGAATAATGATGGAAGTGTAATTGGCAATGTGTATGAATGAGTAGGATTGGAATTGGGTATGGTTGAATTGAAATAAGACTTATGAGTTTGGAAAACTAGAGAATTTGTAAAATTGGTAAAATCATGTTTTGAACCGAATTCGATAGGCCATAACTTCACCCTCAAAGTTTGGAATTGAGTGAACTATGTCTAAAATTAAATATGGTTGTGAGAGCTTTAAAACGGTATAAAGATGAGAGAAATCGGAGTTTTATGGAGGATGTTATGAAAGTTGGAAGTTAGGTACAAAAACCTGAATTCTATGAAGTTGCAGAGAACCAAAAACTCTGGTTTGTGCACAACATCATGTGTACGCACAAGCTATCATGCGTACGCACCTTAGAAAATTTACAAGTTGTGCATGTGCACAAAATCATGCATACGCACAAGCTGGGGAGACCGTCTAGTACGTGCATATGCACACCATCATGCATACATACACTCGGATAAATCTTTTTGTGTGTGCGTACACACGGCTATCATGCGTACGCACAAGTCTTGTTTTTCACCTAAAGCCATGTTTTTAACTATTTGACCTCTCCATCAAGCTTGTAAACTTCCATAACACTTATTTAAGGTCCCCTAGCTAGTATTTAGGCTTTAAAACACGAAAAAAATAAAATAAGTGAATTTAAAAGGGTAATTTTCTATTATGAGTTAGAGACGGTGACTTTGGTTTGGGATGAATTATGGATGGACTGATCAAAGTGGATTGACGGAGTGCTGAGGTGACAATGAATTGAGAAAAATGAATGATTGAGGTTGTTGAAAACGGATGAGATGAATATTAATGAACTTGTGCTATATGAGTAGTGATCACTGAGGCTGATTTTATATTATTGACATGCTGAGATTGGTAAGTCGCTATGCGCTTGGCAAGGACGGTGGTTAATCCCGCTTGTTGAGGTGGCGGCACCGACTTAAGGAAGGTAGTTAATCCCACTACATTGAGATGTGAGGTCTGAGGCAGAGTATCCCGTTTGTATCCTTTTGAGTCACAAGAGTGGGCCGGACACTATATCCCAGAAGCGCTAATTATATTCGTGACCGAAAGGTAACATCCCAAGTAGATGTGTCAGGTTGGCAGTTGAATCGACAAGTGATCTCATGGCCAATAGAATAGGCATTCATCATATGCATTCTTATGTGTTTTTTGCTTTGTTTACTTGCATCGTGCCAACTTGATTAACATGTTTAATTGCTAATTGAATTACCTGCTGTATATGTATATTAATTATGTTTTACTTGCTTGCACTATTTGTGTTTTCTACCTGGGATTGAAGAGGCTCGATAGGCGATGACGATAGGATCGCATAGAGGATAGGTTAGTGAAGGCTGTAGAACAATGGTGATCTATTAGTTTAGAAAATCCTTAATATTAGATAACCCTTTATGGATTTTTATTTAAAATGTTTATAAGTTTAAATTTTTTGCATGTGGAAAGTTCTAGGATTGCCTTTGGCTTCCAGAAACATTATATCTTATTTATTGGGCACTGTTACTATACTGAGAACCTCCGGTTCTCATACCATCTGTTGTTGTTATTTTTCATATGCAGGTCGCAATCCACCTCAGTGAGTTTTCGGATGGTGACAAAGCGGAGGATGACTCTCTTTTGGCTTTGTTTATTTTGATGCAGTTATTCTCTCACTTTTGATTATTGTATTTGTTCCCTTAGAGGCTTAAAACTTTGAGAGACATGATGTATCCATTTTAACTTTCAAAAACTCTGTTCTATTCTATTTTAACTAGCCGGCCTAAACTCCGTGGGCTTTGACTACTTCCCCTTTTGTTATTGTATGCACCCACACACACACACACACACACACACATATAGAAGTATCTTGTTTATCTTGTATCTTTAATCTCTTTCTTACATTTACGCTTTAGTTATCATGTGTGAACGCTTTGCGCTTTTGTATATCTATTTTCTGTATCTTTGAGCTTTTATTCCTTCATCGGGCTTCTAGTTTTAATATTCCTTGATTATATATTACTGTATGAGCCTTAGAAGTGTCGTGATGCTTTATCGTCTGTTGCTTTATGGCTAGAGGTAAGGCTTAGGGTGATAGGGTGTTATACTTAATGGTAGATATCTCCTTGATATGCATAGAATGCATGTTTGTGAGTGCCTTTTTGGAATAATTGAAGCACTGAGCTTGAGGTATTGAGATTGATCACCTTGATATCGATTGTTTGGTGTGGATAAGACCCTGAGTGGCAACTCATAGATGGAGTCGATCACGTACACGGAGAGACAATAAAGTTGACCGACTGGCCAATAACCATGTTGAGTTCATGGCGGCGATGACCAACCTAGATAACTCGATGCAAGCAAGTGCTGCTACGACAATTCAAGCTATGGAAAGGTTGAGGCAAGTAGCCAGAAATAGGGATGGAAGCGAAGAAGGAGTTGGAAACAACTTATGTAGTGATGTCCTGATGACTTTAGCCACTTTCCTGAAAGTTAACTTGCCAATCGTCAAGGGATCGACAAACCCTACTGAAGCAAACAACTGGTTCTAATTTGTGGAGTGTGCATTGCAAAGTTAGTATGTCCCAGAAAATCAATTCGTTGATTTTGTGACGTACCAACTAGTGGGAGAAGCTCAACACTAGTGGCAAGGAGAGTGTCAATTGCTGTAGCAAAAGAATGTGGACATTCCATGGGCATTATTCCAAACTATTTTCTACATGAAGTATTTTCCGGAGTTAGTGAGGGAGGCTAGAGAGTTGGAAGTGGTGTAGCTGAAGCAAGGGTCTACGTCTGTAGCCGAGTATACTAGTAGGTTCAATGAGCTCTATAGGTTCTCAAGGATATGTCAGGGTGCCCTAGAGTCCTATAAGGGTTGGAAGTGCATTAAGTACTAGGGATGTCTTAGGGAGAACATCATGAGTGTTGTGGCTCCAGTAGATATTAGACGATTTTCAGAATTGGTGAACAAGGCAAGAGTTGTAGAGAAATGTTCCAAGAAAACTGATGTGTGAGCATCTTGTACCCTTTTTACCTTTATTTTCCAATTGTTTTAGTTAGATTTTATTAAGTTTTACCTTATTGTAGTGCAAAAATCCTCTTTGGATGCTACTTTGAGTGTTTTAGTATTTTTATGATTTCGGGTGAAATTTCGAGCGGTTTGGCAGAGTTTGGACCTAAAACAGAAAAGCTAGCGTACCCACCCTTTGGGGCACTAAATGCCAACCTGGCATTTAGCGCTAGCAGCATGCTCATGGCCACTCCCTTTAGGGTGTTAAACGGCCAATATGGTGTTTAGTGTCTGCAAGCTTGGTTCGATTTTGAAGGCTGGTGCACACGAATCCCCACACTTCGTACACTGAACCAGCAAGTGCACTGGGTCGTCCAAGTAATACCTGAGCGAGTTAGGGTTGATCCCACGAGGGTTGTGATTTGAAGCAAGCTATGGTTATCATGCAGATCTTAGTCAAGCAGATCTCATTTTCCAAGCCAAGGTGTGAAAATCTACTCACAATCTATAGTTGGAATTTTCAAAAACACCTTGTGGGCATAAAAACAAAACATGATAAATTGCAAAGGAAAATGGAAACTATAACCAAACTATTCACAATATCAACAATAAACATTCAATCAAGCAAGTATAAATCATAAAAGACCAAATTCATAAACAAAAGATTCAAGTAATCAAAGTTGAGCAAATTAAGAAAATGACTTCTATTATAAGAAAGTAAGAGTAAATGTGATGTAATTAAAGAGGAATTAAAGAATACTTACAAAAGAGATGAGCAAAATCCAAGATCAAAACTGAAAGTATAAAATTCTACATTGAAATTTAAGTAAACCCTAAAAGAGAAATAAGAGAACAGTACTCTACACTACTCCTACTCCTAATTATCTATCTATTGTGTGTAATGAGGCCTCCTAAGTGTATGTTCATTTCCCTTTGATATAGCCTTCAAATTGGCTTTAGCAACTCCAAAAATTGGGCCAAGAGGCCCCCAAAATCGCGACCCATGTGCTTTATTAATGAAGTCACGCGCTGGGACTTGTGCGTACGTATAGATGTGTGTTTACGCGTACTTGCTAATTTCTCCACTTATGCGTACGCACAGGAGGTTGTGCGTATGCACACTTCAGTATGTACTTCTCCTTTGTTTTCTTTATGAAATCTCCCCGTTTGGATGCTTTCTTCCACTTCTACCAAACCATTCTTGCCTAATTGACCTGAAATCACTTAACAAAACATATCACGACATCAAATGGAATAAAAGTGGAATTAAAATGATCAATTTAAGCACAAAAATACGTGTTTTCACATTTATGTTCAAACTAGAGAGAAATCACAAAAGTATACTCTTTTGGTGATTAAGTGTGAATTATGTGATGAAATCCGTCCAATTCAAGCTAAAAATCATCATCAAATATGGACTCATCACTAGTTCAATCCTATAATATTAAAACACCATAATCTTCAATATCCATAAACTGAAATTTTGAAATTGCAAGGAGGAAGGGCTGAGTGGGAAAATGAAATTTACTTACAACTTTTTTTGGATGGTTTTGAAGAGTTTGACGCAGTGAACACGTAGCTGCAAACGGTGTGGCGATCGGATCTCTGAATTAAGAGATATGGAGAATTGAACATTAAATGGGGTAGGGTTTAGTTCAATTGTTCTTCCCTTGCTCCCCTCTTTTCAGCATGCTTCAAGGAAATAGTGGGGAAGAGTAGGCTAAGTCTTCCTATTTATATAGTGCCTTGGGTCTGGTTTAGGTCCAATTCAATCGGTTCGGTCTGTTGGTCCGGTTTTGGACTAAATTTTTTAAAATTAGTGTTAAAATTTGTATTTTAAATATTTCTACCTCTCTGAATTATAAAATTTTAATTTTCTAATTTTTTTAATAATTAATTTATTAGCTAATTATTCATTAATTTCGCAGGATTTACAGCCTATGTTGTTTAAGCATCTCTGCTTGATTTGGACAACACGAATGTGAATGATGTAACACAATCTTCGAAATGATCCAAACACCAACGTTCTTCAATATATGTATATAAATTTTTGCAAGACAATTTAATCCAACTGAGGGATTCGCCTTCTCAGTTGGAGATATGTTCCATTTTCATTTTCCATTTCTAGTACATGTAATCAATTGGTTCTTAATTTCATTTTCCTTTTTATTTGTGTTTCAAATTTTTGTAGAAAAACTTGAAAGTTTAGAATAATCTTTGTAAAATTTTCCAACTTCTTCAAGCATGTTAAAAGTCATCCCAACATTTGGAACTAGCTGTTCATGAACATCACTCAGAAACTGAAAACACACCAAAATCGTTCCAAAATACACCATATTAGAATCTAAAATACACTGAAACTTTGAACGAAACAGATTTATCAAAACAATAAAGTCAGATTTAGAACTCATACATTACATTCGAATTCAAACTATCAACCATGAACAAAAATTTTCACAAACAAAAACAAAATTATTCAATTACAGAATCATAAAACAACTAACAAACTACATTAACTAGATTCAAACTACACCTCACCACTTGATTTGATTCAAAACAATAATACAATTGGGTTTGGTTTAATTGAAAGTCTGAACCTAAAAATACAACAAAAGATTACCAAAATACACCAATTTACAAATAAAAATACATCAAAATAAGAATGAAACATATTCATCATAATAATAATTCAGATTCAGAACTCCTACATTACATTAATTCAAACCATCAACCATGAATAGCAATTTTCAAAGATAAAAATATTATTCACTTACAAAATTATAAACTACTAACGAACTACATTAACTAGAATCGAACTAAACCTCATCCATTTGATTTAATTCAAAACAATAATTCACTTCGCTATGGTTCAATTGACAATCTGACTTGAATCATTTATTATCTTCGACAATGAAATACCTGCTCAAACTTGATTTCACAGCTTGATTTCAAAAACTTTGATCCAAATCTTTAAATCAGATAAAAGAGCATTGAACTTGAACGAAGAAAATGCAAAGAACGAAGAGAATATAGAGAATGAAGAGCAATGCAGAGAACGCAGAGATGGAACAGAACGTAGAGACGCAAAAAATGGTGAAAAATTCGAGAAAGAAAATGAAATCCGCATAAAAAAACAGTTCGCACGTTGAGTCAAAAATTTGTTAAAAGTAGTAGGGGTTGGAGATAAATTAAGTCAGAGCTACTTGATTAGACTTAGTTGATTAAATGACTTGAACAGTTAGACGTAGAGATTAATTGATACAAATATATGACAACTGATTTTGATAATTAATTTTAGTATACTAATAATATTTTAAAATACATATTATATTAATTAATTTAGTTAAATATAATAATATTTTAAAATATATATTATATTAATTTATTAATTAAATTATTTTTGACTCCCAATTTTATGTTTTTGTTTAATAATATTTTAGATTCAATGCATAAAATAATGAGGGTGACAAATTACCTCACGGGATGTGGATGCTTGCATGACTGTATATAATATATATAATCCAAGTCAAGTCGGCAAGGGCCTCAGCTTCTTCATTTATGAAATTATGATCAATTCTAAGTTCTCTTAAGCTTCCCTGCTCATTATATCATTCTTCATCAATGATCCCAGTCACCCAATCATGCTCTCCCATGCCAAGCTGATTGTGTTATATACGTCGTCCCAACCCACCCAATTCTTCAGATATCGCTCGACAAAACAACCACGTAAGCTCTTCTGTTTATCTCTGCTTTCCCAACATTATCGTCGTTTTCTTTGCACCCAAACATGTTTTCTACATTATTGTTTGTGACGCAGTTCTTCAATTCTAACTAGTTCCATATTGTTCTCAAGTTATTTTTTTAAATAATGCGAAGCCAGATTTCTCTTTTTTTGTCCCTTTCTGAAGGGCGTGTATGTGTGATTTCGGGAATTAAAGAATCGGGAATAAAGCTCGAGAAATATTTGAGCAATGTTAGGGCCAGTCATTTTTGTGATTGGTAGCTATCAATTAGCCATTAATAATAATTTGATGGTGTGAAATTTCATCTAATAATTCATTTTTTTTTACTGGTTACATGTTGGTCAAAATTCAACAAAATTGCTGATCCCTAAACTTTTTCATATTTGATATCTATAAAAACCAAAGAAATAAAGAATTGAAAAATGAAAATTTACGGGCTGAAAAACAGCTA
>NC_029774.3:97053050-97086624 GCF_000817695.3 Arachis duranensis | reverse complement strand
GTAAAATAAATATTTAAAATTAATTTAATAAATTTAATTAAATTATTATTTAATAATTTTTTTAACTATTATTTTTATATAAAAATAATTTTATAAGTAAATTTTTATCATATATTTAATTATGTAGTGGAATACTGGAAAGACACAAGCTCATCATAAGCCACGTAAGTACGTACGTAACTACATCTCAACATCAAGCCTCTTTCTTTCTCATAAACGTCTTAGCTTCAAAATGTCTAGATAAATCTTTTTTAGCAAAAATAGGATTATTAGAATAAGAATAAAAAACAAATCTTTTAAACGTTATCATTTTTATTTTTTACAGAAAGGTATTTTAAAAATAAAATAAAATCTTTTAATATTATATATATTGAAAGGTCTAAATATAAATTTAAGCAAGATAATCATTAAGAGATAATATTTTAACGAGCACTAAGGTTTTTATTTTATTTTATTTTATTTTAATTTCAATATATTTAAATATTGATTCAATCAATTTTTAAAAATTTTAAAAATAAATATTTTAGTCTTAAAAAAATTAATATACAAAAATATTCTCAAAATTTTATTTTTAATTTATTTTTTGATAGAATAATAATTTAGATAATTTCAAAAATTTTAAAAACAGACATTTTAATTTTAAAAAAAATAATATACAAATTAATCATCAATATTCTTTTATCAGACATAACAAATTTTCGTCTAAAAAAAAATAAAAATATTATTATTATTAATTACACAATAANTATTAATTATTTAAATTTCAAATCATTATTCTCCATCTTATTTGTTTCTACTAAAAAAATGTATTAATATATTCGTATTATTGTTTACCTGCATAAAATTAAATTAATAATAATAAAATTAACATATAATAAAAATAAAATAGACGAAAGACTGTTATATATGACAGAAAAAATATTTAAACATAATCTGTGTATTAAATTTTTAAGATTAAAATATTAATTTTTAAAATTTTTAAAAATTAATTTAAATCATTATTCTATTAAAAATAAAACTGAAAACTATTTTGTCTAGTAGAATAAAACTGTAAAAATTAATATGTATATTAATTTCTCCTAAAATTAAAATATCTACCTTTAAAATGGTTGAAATCTGATTTAGATAATTACTACCGAATATTTAAGCATATACTTGCTTTGAAATGTGGCAAGACAAATTACATGGTTGCCTTTTACCAAAAGTTTTGAGCCTGACTTTGAGTTTTCAACACGTACAACCTGCGTCATCAATTTGACGAAGTCACAAAGATGTTGATGGCGTTCTGATTTGATAACCGGAGTACTAATTCAATTTAGTTACAATTAAAAGACTGGAAACGTTTCACTTACTTCTCTTCGCATAAAAATTTGTAGTTAAAAATCATTGCATTCACTAAATTATTATCTAATATTATTTAATTATAAAATAAAACATAAAAATAATTGTGTTCATATCCTAGTCTAAATATTATAGTTCCGGTCAAATAAATAAAAAAATCCAACTTAAAAGTTGACTTTCACTACTCATCTGATCTCTACGAAAAAGTCGGACTCTACGTAAGCCGCTTTTTAAAGAGGCCAAACTCGAGATAAGCTGGCAAATAACACTTATTTAAATAAGTAACTGCCTCTTAAAATCTCTCATCCACTTCTAGAAGCAATATCTCAACAACCCTAAAATAAAAAGGCAGTTATCCACCTTCAGAAGTGGAACTATTTCAACGATGGTTATTGGATCACCGCTATAAATATACTGACATACTTAGGTAAAACTATGTTCCAATACTCTAAAAACCTGGTTACCCCTTTGCTAACTTAGGCATCGGAGTGTCTTTGCAGGTACCGCCCCGAATTCTTTCATACACTCAACTCAAACGACGGCTCCCAGGCGTAAACCAAGTTGGAGGCCCCTTTCCATTGACGTTTGGGCCAGTTCCTCAAGTCCAATCCGCTCGTCTCAGGTTACACACGTAACATTGGCGCCATTGCTAAGGACCTGAGAGATCACCCTATAATGGCGGACGACCAGAACGAGGACGAACACACTACATCAGAATCTAAGCAAGAACAGCAAGATGCAGTCAACAATGACAGAGCTATAATATCTCTGCAAGGAGCAGATGGTCAGCATCGAGAAGGTCCCTTAGGTGTGAAAGATCCAAGGGGAATCTCCTCAGAGGTACACGAACTGGGAAAAGAGGGACAACATCATGCTGCCGATCTCATGGGATTGCTGCACGGCCACCAAGGACGGCTGGAGCAGTTGGAGCAAGAACTAGAGCGACAATGAGAAGTAGAGAGAAACCTAAGGAGAGAGGTCGAGCGGCGAAAGGAGCTTGAAGAAAAGCTCTTAAGATTGGAATCCAATCTCCGAGGAAGGGGCTCTCGCACTGACCGAGAAGATACCCCATTGGGGGGAGAAGATCCGTTTAGTGAAGATATCATGAGGGTAAAAGTTCCAAGGAACTTCAAAAGCCCTGACATGGATCTATACGCGGGACCACTGACCCAAAGCATCACCTGAGCAACTTCAAAAGTCGGATGTACTTAGCCGACGCCTCTGATGCTACCCACTGTAAAGCCTTTCCAACGACTTTGACAAAGGCGGCAATGAAGTGGTTTGATAGCCTCCCCCCAAGGTCGGTCACCAGTTTCGACGACCTCTTGCGTAAGTTTCTTATGCAATTTTCAATTCAAAAGGACAAAGTCAAGCACGCGCCGAGTCTCCTGAGAGTAAAACAGGAGATCAGAGAACCCCCTGAAAGACTACATGGAAAGGTTCAACAAGGCGTGCCTAGAAATTCAAGATCTGCCTACAAAAGCAGTGATTATGGATCTAGTAAACAGACTTCGAAAAGGCCCGTTCTCCCAGTCCATGTACAAAAGACATCCGATTTCTTGAAGTGATGTATAAGAAAGTTGAAAAGTACATCAGCATGGAGGAAAATGCCAGGTTATGAGAATCAAGCTGGCGACCTGGGCACTCTCACCCATCAAAAGAGAAGGAGAGGGAGCCCAAGAAAAAAGAAGAAGTCAGGTCTAAGAGGCCCATGAGATATCACTCTTATACTCCTCTGCGAGTTTTTCTGGTCAATATCTACAGGAAAATTTATCATGCTGAAAAGCTATCTCCCCCTCGGCCCATCAAGAATAAGAAAGGGGGAAGTCATAGCAAATACTGTGAATACCACAAACTGTATGGTTACTCGACAAATGATTGTTACGACTTAAAAAATGTGATAGAAAAGCTGGCTCGAGAAGGCCGGCTTGATAGATATCTCATGGAAAGGTCGGACATTCATGGGAAAAGGAAGCGAGATGAAGAAGATCGGAGAGATCCACCACGGATCCTGGAGCAACATATACATATGATCTCTGGAGGGTTTGCTGGAGGAGGTCTCACAAAGTCATCTCGTAAGAGACATCTGAAAGAAGTCTACCAGGTCGGGGGCGAACTGCCTGACCTCCCAACCATCTCTTTCACTAAAGAAGATGAGAAGGGTATTGTTCCCGGACACGACGATTCGGTGGTAATTACCATGATTCTCGCCAATGTCCATCTACATAGAACCCTGGTGGATTAGGGGAGCTCGACAGACATCCCGTTCAAACCAGCATTTGACAAGTTGGGGTTCGATGAAAAGGGGTTAAGGGCATACCCTAATACCCTTTATGGATTGGGGGACACACCGATAAAACCACTGGAATTCATACCCCTACATACAACTTTTGGAAAGGGGATGAAATCCAAAACTCTAAGCATCGACTTCATAGTCATTGATGTGGGCTCGGCCTACAATGCCTTAATAGGTAGAACGATCCTAAATCAACTTGGAGCAGTGGTATCCACCTCCACCTTTGCATGAAATTTTCAACACTGGAGGAAATAGCAACCATCATGGGAGATCAGAAGCTGGCGAGAAAATGCTACAATGAAGGCCTAAACTTAAGAGGTAAAGGCAAGGAGGTTAATACCATTGAACTCGGAGGAATCCAAGCTAAAGAAGAATTATGACCACAACCCGGAGGGAAGGATGAACAAGTGCAAATCGGGCAAGAGAATGGAAAAAATACAAACATAAAAGCCAATTTGAAAGAAGACTTGAAGCAGAAACTGAAAAGGCTCCTACAATAGAATTCCAACCTCTTCGCCTAGAAAGCTTCCGACATGTCCAGAATAGATCTCGGGCTCATGGCATACAATCTATCAGTATACCCAGGATCCTGACCTGTACAATAGAGAAGATGAAAGCTCAGTCCTGAACAAGCTCAAGTGGTCAAAAAACAAATACAAGCCCTCCTAGAAGCCGGCTTCACCAGAGAGGTCAAATATCCAGCTTGGCTGGCAAATGTGGTGCTAGTCAAGAAACAGAATGGCAAATGGAGGATGTGCATTGATTACACCATCTTGAATAAGGCATGTCCAAAAGATCCATATCCTCTTTCAAATATTGATACCCTAGTAGATTCCAGCTCGGGATAACAATACTTGTCATTCATGGATGCGTACTCGGGATATAATCAAATCCCGATGAACAAACTGGATAAAGAAAAAACATCTTTCATCACGCCTAGGGCAAATTATTGCTATGTGGTCATGCCCTTTGGGTTAAAGAATGCAGGAGCCACATACCAAAAGCTGATGAACAAGGTGCTTGCACCTCACCATGGGAATTTAATGGAGGTTTACATAGACGACGTTAATAAAAACCAAGGATGAGGCCGACCTCTTGACCGACCTTTTGCAAGTCTTCAACACCATAGGGGCGCATGAAATGAGATTAAATCTGGCAAAGTGCACCCTTGCAGTGGAGGCTGGAAAATTTTTAGGATTTATACTAACACAAAGGGGAATTGAAGCTAACCCCGACAAGTGTAGAGCAGTCCTGGAAATGAAAAGTCCGACTTGTTTAAGGGAGGTCCAACAGCTGAACGGCTGACTTGCAGCTCTCTCCAGGCTTCTGGCAGGATCAACACTGAGATTCTTACCACTTTTCTCTCTACTAAGAAAAGGATGCCAATTCGAATGGACTCCCGAGTGCGAAGAAGCCTTTCAGGAGTTCAAAAGGTTTTTAAGCCAACCTCCCATTCTGACCTGACATAAAGTTAGGAAAGAACTCGTCTTGTATTTATCCGTAGCCGAAAAGGCTGTGGCATCAGCACTAATATGGGAAGACGAGGTCGGGCAACATCTTGTATACTTTACCAGGAAAGTTCTACAAGGCCCCGAGTTAATGTACCAAAAACTCAAGAAGTTTGCGTATGCCTTAATAGCGGCGTCTCGAAGGCTACGACTTTATTTTCAAGCTCGTACAATAAAAGTTCGAACGAACCAGCCCATGTAGCAAATTCTTCAAAAAACAGACATTGCGGGCAGAATGGTTCAATGGGCTATAAAACTATCCGAGTTTGACTTAAGGTATGAAACTCGGACGGCGATTAAAGCCCAATGCCTGACCGGTTTTGTGGTAGAATATGCAAAGGATCAAGAGGAGGCCTCCACAACTTGGGAATTGTATGTGGATGGTTCTTCCAACAAAATCGGAAGCGGTGCAGGCATAATACTTGTCAACCAAGAGGGAACTCAAATAGAAGTCCCCCTGAAATTTGAGTTCTCGGCCTACAATAATCAGGCGGAATATGAAGCCTTGATTGCTAGGTTGAAGCTAGCAGAAGAGGTCGGTGCAACCAAAGTAGTGGTCTTCAGTGACTCTCAAGTGGTGACTTCTCAAATCAATGGAAAATATCAGGCTAAAAATCCCAACATGAAAATATACTTAGACAAAACTTTGGAGTATCTTAGGCAGTTTTCGGAGACTGAGGTGAGACATATAACTCGAGATCTCAACAGCAGAGTAGATGCCCTCTCCAAGTTAGCAAGTACCAAGCCAGGGGGAATAATAGAAGCCTGATCCAGAAACTATCCAAGAACCTTTTGTCACGAAGACAGAGCTCAAATAAAATGTCATAGAGGTTTTTGGTAGGGCCATCAAAATGGGCTAAACCCATTGGGCCAGTCCGTTTACAGATTTAAATGGGCAGACTTTGCCTCTAAAATTAAGCCCGTTTAAGTTTCGGGTTAAAGGGGCTAGCCCGCGGGCTAAATGGGTGGCCCGTTTATTTTTTTACATTTTTTCAAAAAAAGCAGTACTTTTAGCTGATATTTCTCCCGATCCGACCCGAAACCCCGACCCATCAACTAAAAAAATATTATTTTTAATAGTCTTTGACCTAAAAAATGATATTTTTTGTCAAAATATTTTTTAAAAAATTAAATTAAATGATAAACAGGCTGGCCCATTTAACCCATCGAGCTGACCATAAACGGTCCGAGCTAGAAAATTCTGGCCCGCGAATAAAGCGGACTTAAACAAGCTAGCCCATTTAACCCATGGACTTAACGGGCTGGGCCTAAATGGGCCGGGCTAGCCCGTTTGACCGCCTTAGTTTCCGCCTTGGACCTCGGGTGGATGAACCCACTAATCGAATACATAAAATTCGACATCCTGGCCGAGGAGAAAAAGAGGCCAAGAAAATCCAGAGGGAGGCACAAAACTATACCTTGGTGAAAAATATCCTCTATAAAAGAGGAATATCCACACCATTGTTGAAATGCATCCCGACCTCAAAGACAACAGATGTTTTAGAGGAGGTCCACAATGGTATCTGCGGGAAGCATCTTGGAGCAAGGTCATTGGCCAGGAAAGTCGTCTGAGCCAGGTTCTATTGGCCGATCTTGCAGAAGGATGCCACTGAGTTTGTAAAGAAGTGTCAACCATGCCAAATGCATTCTAAATTCCATGTCGCTCCCCCTGCGTAACTCATCAGCATAACTTCTCCATGGTCTTTTGCAAAATAGGGATTAGATCTACTCGGACCTTTTTCCCAAGCGCCTAGACAAGTAAAGTACCTTATAGTGGGAGTAGACTACTTCATGAAGTGGATCGAAACAGAACCATTGGCCACCATCACGGCTCAGAGAAGTCAGAAGTTCCTCTACAAGAATATCATTACCAGGTATGGAATTTCCCATTCCATCACCACGGATAATGGTACCCAGTTCATCGACTCTATATTCAGAAACTTGGTAGCCAGTATGAAGATCAAGCATCAGTTCACCTCAGTTGAACACCCACAAGCAAATGGGGAAGCTGAGGCAGCCAACAAAGTCATACTGGCTAGATTAAAGAAAAGATTACAAGATGTAAAGGGGGCTTGGGCTGAAGAACTCCCTCAAGTATTATGAGCATATCGGACTACACCTCAATCTACCACAGGAGAAACACCATTCCGACTTGCTTATGGCATAGAAGCCATGATACCGGTCGAAATCAACGAGCAAAGTCCAATGGTAAGATTTTATGATGAGGTCGGAAATATCAGAGTGCATAAAAAAGAGCTCGAACTACTCCCTAAAGTCCGAGAACAGGCCCAAATAAGGGAAGTAGCGCTAAAGCAAAGGATGACAAACAGATATAACAAGAAAGTCATTCAAAGAAGCTTTGCCTCAGACGACTTGGTCCTGATCAGGAATGATATCGGTGTTAACAAGTCGGGTGAGGGAAAATTTGCTGCTAATTGGAAAGAGCCATATAAGATAAGTGAAGTCCTCAGAAACGGGTATTACAAGGTATCCGACTTGAGTGGAGCCGAGCTCCCCATATCATGGCATGCTTGCAACATGAGGAGGTATTATAGCTAAAAGCGAACTCCACTTCCTAATGTACTCTTTTTCCCAACTTCATGGTTTTTTCCAAATAGGGTTTTTCTGAAGGGGGTTTTAACGAGGCATCAAAGTGGGGACTAAAGTTAATAGTACTAAAATCCCTTAGTAGCTAATTTAACTTTTATAAAGGCTACCTTCATCAATCAATAAAGATTTTACTCTATCTCTTTATAATTTCCTTATTACCATTATTACTCTACGAAATGCACCGATTTAAGCTCGAAAAAACGTAAAAATCCCATGACCGACCTAGGTGGTCGGTAGGATAAAACGATGAGGTACAAGTCGGTGTAAAGAGGTTACAAAAGACGATCATAATAACTCAGGAACAAGCGACTCCCTAGTTAGAAAATCCGATACAAATCGAAATGCATCGCAAAAATAACCTAAGTTACGAAAATAATTCGATAAGGAAAAATTGAATATGTAAGAAATACAAAAGAGATAAGAAAACCCCTCAAGGATAGAAACGAAGGCTCCCTCAAGTCTTTAAAAGAGTTTTTTGGCAGTAATTGCCGAAACTTAATACAAAACAGCCAACATCACGAAAATTTTTCACATGAAAAAGCAAAGGATTTTTCGCAAAAAACCTTAAGAGATAAAGCATCAAAACACCTACAAGCATGCATAATCGAGATATTTTGTTAAAAGGCCCTTATTCAAAAAGGACCAATAAAACAAAGTAATTTTTTGTTAATGACCCAAGTAAAGGTCAAAATGTCAAAGATCACCAACAAATGCATAAAAAATAATTGTTCAAAAAGGACCCACAAGCCAGGCCCTAAATAGCTGAAATTACTTGGATGGAAGATTGGAGTCATCAAGGGGAATGGGAGTCGGATCTGCTATAGGAGTCGGAAAGGTCTCTTCAAGGACAGAAGTCAGAATCTCAGAAGAACTCGGTAGGAATCCCTCCTATTGCTCCTCACGAATAGGAGACTCAACAATGCGCTGACCACGAGTCTTCAGCTCAGAGTCTGTTTCAGGGCAAGGAGGGGAGACAATGGCTCCATCAATAACGATCTTGTCGGGATGGAGAGGGGAAAGGTCTAAGCCAGGAGCGATAACTTCGACTTATTCCTTGAACACCCTAAAAGCCTTCTCCGAGCTCTCTACTATAAAATTCTCCAAGTCCTAATAGGCCTCCCGATTTAGCTCCAGCTGCTTTTGTAAGTCAATGTTCTCCGAAAAGACCCTGGCATAATTTTGCTCTGCCTTCTCTTTCATCCCCTCAGCCAATGCACATTGGGACATTAGCTTTTTCTCCCTGTCCTGGAACCAAGCAACCTCCTCTTTGAACCAAGAGTTCTCCTCCTGCAGCCTCTTTTCCTCCTCCTGATATTGAACAATTCTCCCCTAAAGGTCCTTTAGTTTTTTGAAGAAAGCTCAAGGGAGTCTTGTCCAGCATATCAAGAAGGGTCGTATAGACTCCAGCTGTCCGAATTCTCCCCTAAGCAAGGATCTGAAGATGGTTACGTAAGGAAGCATCATCCATAGAAATTTGACTAGACGAAAGGATGTGCTTCCTTGCAAACTTTGGACCATCGAAGTTGGCCTCCTCAGCAATAAAAGAATCAGTCTCTGAGGTTTTTTGTTTCTTTTTTTTTCAGGCTCAACAGAGTATTGAACGGCGGGGGAGGGAGGAGGACAGGAGCAGGAGGAGGAAGAGAAGAAGTATGAATAGGAATTACTAGGATAGGGCGAGAGGAGGAGGACCCCAAACCCGAATCTCGAGGAGGAGGAGTGCCAGAAGCTCCGATCTTCGCAGCAATAGCTCGGGCACGAGCCTTTCTTTTTGCCTCTTGAACTTTTTGGTAGGCAGCATTGGACCCTCTTTTCACCATTTTTGAAAAGAAAAATAAAAAACTAATTTGAGGAAAGCAAGATATAGGTCAGAACTCGTCAAAAATAAGCTACAAAGAAACAAAACTACCTAGCTCGGATTGGATAAAACTCGGAGAGCCAAGAAGAAATTTTTTAGTATCCAGGTTGGGAGTTCTCCTCCAAGCCTCTCGGAAAAATCCAACAATGGCCTCCTTTACCTCATTCAAATCATCCAAGCTATATTTTTCAACATGGGAGGCCTCTGACCAGTATAGAGAAAATCGGAGCTGACTATTCTCAGTTAAAAAAAAAGATGGTGGACCTCTACAGCTTGGACCTTGAAGAAAAAGTTTTTAAAATCATGGAAGGATTCGTCAAAGATGGAAAAAAAACTTTCCAATGTTGAATGGCTCGAAAAGACACCCACTGCTATTTGTTTTGTTTATTGGAAGCACTAAAAGGCTTAGTCAAATGGAAGAGGTAGAAAAAGATTCTCAAAGAGATTGGAAAATCGAGCTCCTGACTGACAAATTGGTAGATTCTCATAAAATCCCAAGAGTTGGGGTGAAGTTGGGTAGGAGCAACTCGGCTGTGGGACAAAACGTCCATTTCAAACTCAGAAAAAGGAAAAGAAACCCCCAGACGGGTGAAAAGGCAATCATACATAAAGAAAAAGTGGGGGTCAGAATCGGCAATCCTCCCGCAACAAACCCGGCCTTCAGAACCCGGGGCCACTAACTTGTACTTAGGCTCATCAGCCTCTAAACTACAAATCCTATGATGGGTGCGAAGTTCGGTAATGAAGTCGGTGTCTACTAAAGGTTTCTCAATGAGCACAGAATCATATACCCATTTCAAAAAGGTCTCAAGAATACAGGAAGACATTTTTTCCGATAAAGAAGTAGAAAAGTGATAAGACCTACAAAGAAAAATAAAATCATCAAAAACAGGGCCCCAAAGACAAGGAAGTCTCTTCCAAAACTAAACAAGAAAAAGACCCAGCAACGACATCTAATAAACATGCAAAAATTCCTAAAGCCTCACATTAAAAATTAAGGGGTAGTAAAAGCATGAAAATCTCCAAAGCGCATTGAACAGAAATAAGGAAAGTACTACACAAATATACAGAAAAAGGAAAGAAAAACCAACCTTTCCTGTAGAATAAAAAAGAAGTGGTCGCGGAGAAGCAACAAAGAACCCAAGAACGAAGAAACCAAAAGGATTTTTTGAATGAGAAAGAGTGAGAGTGTAGGTAAGAGACATCGAAGAGAAGACGAAAGAAAACAAAGAAAAGAAGAGGGAAAGTATTTATAACATGCCAGGGACACAATGGTAAAACGACGCAATCATTAAAGAAACACGTCGTTACCAATGTAACTGCTCCCACGTGTGCGACGTTTGATTAGACACGACGGTTGAGAAATTTGAAATCACGTCGATTTCAAACTAAAATCACGTCGGATTCCGACTTGAACAAACCCGAGGCTCAAATTAATACTCGAATCCAACTCATAAGCAAAGAGATCGGACTCGAGTAGGGGCACTGTTCATACCCTGGTCCAAACATTATGGTACAAGCCCAAGTAAGCAAAAAAGGCCCAACCAAATGTTGGCCTTCACCACTCACCCGACCTCTACGAAAGAAGTCAGGCTCTACGTAAGCCCCTCCCCAAAGAGGTCGAGCTCGAGATTTGTTGGTAGATAGCACTTATTCAAATAAGTAACTGCCCCCTAAAATCTCTCATCCACTTGCAGAAGCAATATCTCAACAACCCTAAAATAAAGGAGATTTTATCCACCTTCAGAAGTGGAACTACTCCAACCGTGGTTATTGGATCACTACTTTAAATACACTGACATACTCAAGTAAAACTAACTTCCAATACTCTAAAAATCTACTTACCCCTTTGCTAACTTAGGCATCGGAGTGTCTTTGCAGGTACCACCTCCCATTCTTTCATACACTCAACTCGGACGGCGGCTCCAAGCGTAAACCAAGTCGGAGGCCCCTTTCTATTGATGTTTAGGCCAATTCTTCAAGCTCAATCCACTCGTCTCAGGTTACCCACATAACAAGTTGCATACAAATTTTTATCATTATTATAACTGTGTGGGATAATATTTGTTGACATTGCTGTTAAAATTAAGTGCAAACACTTTTTTCAGGTGAGTTTGTTTAAGCTACGATTTAAATGGATTTCAACAAAAGTTAATTCAATTTAAAGTATATAATTTACTGTAATTTGAATTATATTAATTTTATTTTATCTTTTAATTAATTTAATTTTATTTAAATTTTTATCATTTAAAATAAATAAAATATTAAATTTGACAATAAAATAATAATATTATATTGCAGTATGTGACTTAATTTGGACTAAATCAATTTTGATAAGTTAATCTAAAATTTAGTAAATTTATCAAAAATAAAATCTAATTAAATCTATATTAGTATATATTTTGTTGGTTTTTTGGTTTAGATTGAATTAAATTAATAATTTTTTTTAGGGCAATTTACCAAAATAAATATTTTGGCTTTCAATTTTATTAGAATACATATCTTGCAAAATGGATATTAAAATACATTTTTTCCATAAACTATATGAACCGCAACAGGACTCACGGTTTACAAATGAATGTAAACTGGTATAGGGGTCTCGCAGATTACATTCAAAGCCAATATGCACATAATCCGCGGTAGGGGTGTCGCGGTTTGTGTGTGAATTGCAAACGTTCATAAACCGCTACACCCCTGCTGCGGTTTATGTTGATATGTAAAATGGCTAGAAACCGCGCCAAAAACTTGGTGCGGTATTTTACAACTCACAAACTTACCGGCAAGTGTACCGGGTCGTACCAAGTAATACCTTACGTGAGTAAGGGTCGATCCCACGAGGATTGATGGATCAAGCAACAATGATTGATTGATTGGCTTAGTTAGGCAAGTAGAAATTGGTTTTGATATTGAGATGTTTAAAAAGTTAAGTTGAAAATATTATAAGGCAGGTATGCAAGTAATTAAGTTAAAAATAAAATATGGGAAAACAATTAAGACTTCAGAGTTATCTATTTTTTTGGATTAACTTTTCTTACTAATTATTTTAATTATGTAGGATTTAATTTATGGCAAACTATATGTGACTAGATCCTAATTCCTTAGACCTTCCTAGTCTCCTCTAAAATTCATTAACTGCCAATTTCTTGCTCAATTAATTCCAATTAAAGAGTACATGATCAAATTCCAGTTTGCATGCCACAAAAACTCTAATTACCCAAAGAATAAAAGGATTATATGTCACATATCCCGTTAAATCCAGATAATTAGAATTTAGGATAATATGTTTTCAAACTGTTGTTCAAGTATAGAGCTTTTCCAAGTTATACAAGAACTCAAATAGAAAGAGGGTTATACTTCCGTTCCACCCAAATTCATAAGATAAAGAATGAAAACAATTCTTAAATATAAATCCAAAATATAAATTAAAATATAAAAAGTAATAAAATCAATCTATACAAATAGACAGAGCTCCTAACCTTAACAGTGGAGGTTTAATTGCTCATGAAATGTAGAATGTAAATTTGTATAAAATTTCCTAATGGAATCCCTCTAATGTGTATATGTGTTTTTTTGCTTTTAGTTGAACATTTTTTCAACTTCGACCTTCAACTTTAGCATAATTTTCACCTGTTTCAGTGCTTTACTTATGTTCGACATCTCATCAGTGGAAACTTGACGACCAATGTGTGATTTTTGTTTTTTTATATAAATAAATAAAATAAAATGATTATTTATTGAGAAAATTTCATTCTCCTCTTTTGCGAGATGCTAAAATGTACATTTATAAAATAGAAGAGAGGGGAATGTCATTTTAGCATCTCGCATGAGAGGGGAGTGAAATTTTCTCTTATTTATTTAAATACAAACTAAAATTGCACATCATTTCAGTCATGGTGCCTGCGAATTGGAGACTGAAATGACTTCCATTAGAATATTAGAATGGATAAGGAATGATCATATTGAATATTCCTATTTAAACAATAATAAGCTTAGATGTTCCCAAAAAGAGAGAAATGGACGTTTTTAGTTATTTAATTTTTTTATTAAGTTAACAATTAATTTTTATATAATGTCAAATATGAAATACATTTGTCGAATTTATAATCAATTTAGTTCTAAAATTTAGGATTGAAAAAGTATATTTGTTAAATTTTTTTTATTTAGTACTGAGTACATACTACCTGAATTAAAAGAATTATGGTGAATAATAGATTAAATTACTAGTCTTATTTTTTAATGGTTGATCTATATAAATGTAATTAATTATTTTACTATTGTAATTTATTTCATATTTGATATTATATAAAAATAAATTATTCTTAAACTTGAAGTAAGAATCAGAAGCATCATTAAGATTCCCTTGATCAAATGACAGAGAACTTAGCCAATGAAATGAGCTAATAGTTAGAAAAGTCATGGTCGAAAAAAACAAAATTAAATAAATAAACACAACATTATAGGCCCAAAATAATTGATTTTTTGATAAAATTAAAACAAAATAATAAAAAAGGTCGCTAAAAAAGTCAACAATATATATAAAAAAGAGAAAGTTGAATAACCTAAGAATTGGAGAGGATGATCGGAGAATCAAATAATACATTGGGGCTAATGCAAGGAGTATAATGCATGGTGATGTAAAGAAAAAAAATGGAGATACAAAAGCGAAAATACTCAACGTTTATGGACGTTTGCAATTCACACACAAATTACGACATTTTTATGTACAGTTTGGTTTCGAATGTAATCTATGAGATTCCTATAATGATTTACGTTTATTTGTAAATTATGAGTCTAGTGTCACGATTTATAAAGTTTAAAAAATATATATTTTGATATTTATTTTATAAAATATATATTTTAACAAAATTTAAAGCTAAATTATTTATTTTAGTAAATTGCCTTTTTCTCTAGATCAATTTACTTTTGAACACCTCTCTTGTTCTTCCAGTCCAACCATATTTGTGTGAACTTATTCTTCTCCCCGTCCCACTCCAACCATATTTGCGTGAACTATTAATACATTTACTTATGGAAATGAAGCTAAGCTTATTGTTGAAAATTTGGCCGATCATTTAGACCGTTCAAAGAAATATACGTTGCTTTCGTGTTGGTTGCATAGTCTTCGTAGAAAATATTCCCAAATTTCTACCTCTATATATTTGAATCAACAATCATATTAGATATAAAAAAACTCATTAAATCAAATATTTATATAAAATATATCTTTATACATAAATATATAATAAATCAATAATTAATTTTGTAATTAATTTTTAATATATAAATAAGATTTTTAAATTAAATAAAAAATATTTAAATACAGAATATTTAAATATTTTAAAAGTGTTTAATAGATTGGATAATTTCAGATAATCTTCGATTAAATCATTAGTTGGTTTAAATTTAACTTTCTCAAATTCATTAGGTTGGATGGAACCGAATATTATTCTATTTTTTTTTGTTAACGAAAAGATAAAGATTTATTTTGATAAATAATTAGATACGTATCTAAAAAAGATATAATTTTGTTTTGATTAATTTTTTAAAAACAAACTTATACACTTGTATTTATTCTCTCTGGTGCAGTAATTGAAAAGTTAAGCAAGGAATATTAGCAATGGGTTCAAATAGTACAGGATGTCCGGCAGGCATGAAAGCGACGTCGAATGGGGTGTTTCAGGGAGACAATCCGCTTGACTACGCACTCCCTCTTGCAATCTTACAAATCTGCATGGTGGTTCTTCTCACTCGCCTCCTAGCATTCCTTTTCAAGCCACTAAGGCAACCTCGCGTGATTGCAGAAATTGTGGGTGGAATATTGCTTGGTCCATCAGTTCTGGGACGCAGTACTGCCTTTCTAAACGTGGTCTTCCCATCCAAGAGCCTAACGGTCTTGGACACTTTGGCCAACATTGGCTTACTTTTCTTCATGTTCTTGATAGGACTCGAGCTCGACACAAAGTCCCTCCTTAACAAAACAGGAAAGAAAGCTCTTGCCATTGCCCTTGCAGGGATCACATTCCCCTTCGTCTTGGGAATCGGGACATCTTTCGCACTTCGAGCAACAATCTCGCAGGGAGTCGATAAAGCACCTTTCTTTGTGTTCATGGGAGTCGCACTCTCCATCACCGCCTTCCCCGTCCTGGCACGCATCTTGGCTGAGTTGAGGCTGCTTACCACTGAGGTTGGACGGATGGCCATGTCAGCAGCGGCTGTTAATGACGTGGCAGCGTGGATTCTTCTCGCCCTTGCCATTGCGCTCTCTGGATCTAACTCTTCTCCACTTGTCTCCGTTTGGGTCCTCTTGTCCGGATGCGGCTTTGTAATCTGTTGTGCACTTGTTCTTCCTCCCATTTTTAGATGGATGTGTCGGCGCTGCTCTGAAGGCGAAGCCGTCAACGAGTCCTACGTCTGTGCCACTTTGGCAACGGTCTTGGCAGCTGGTTTTGTCACTGACACCATTGGAATCCATGCTCTATTTGGGGCTTTTGTCGTTGGAGTTGTTCTTCCCAAGGAAGGCCCTTTTGCGGCTGCTCTTGTTGAGAAGGTTGAGGATCTTGTCTCTGGTCTCTTCCTTCCATTGTACTTTGTGTCCAGCGGACTCAAGACAAATGTAGCCACCATTCGTGGCCTTAAGTCCTGGGGGCTCCTTCTTTTGGTTATATTCAATGCTTGCTTCGGTAAGATTGTTGGTACCATTGTTGTCTCCTCCTTTTGTAGGGTAGCTTTTCAAGAATCATTGGCTCTCGGCTTTCTCATGAATACTAAGGGCTTGGTGGAGCTCATCGTGCTCAACATTGGTAAAGATAGGAAGGTAAATTTAAATTAACAAAAAAAGTTGCAAATTTAGACGTATTTATTTTTTTATGAACTTAGTAGTTATTTTCATCTAGTAACTATACGTGAGTTTTTATTTTAACAAAAATGTTTAATTTGTTTAACCCTCAACGTTGCGTTTGATTAAGTTTTGCACATGATATTATTACTCTTTTTAATTACTTTGTAGGTATTAAATGACCAAACATTTGCAATTATGGTGCTGATGGCTATCTTCACAACATTCATCACGACGCCTTTGGTAATGGCAGTTTATAAACCGGCCAAGAGAATGGCAAAAGCTGACTACAAATACAGAACAGTTAAGAGGAAAAACGCGGACACTCAACTGCGACTCATGGTGTGTTTCCACAGCACAAGGAACATCCCTTCAATGCTAAATCTGATTGAAGCCTCGCGCGGAACTGAAAAAAGGGAAGGCCTTTGCATATATGCATTGCATCTCATGGAGCTCACTGAGAGGCCTTCTGCTATATTGATGGTCCACAAAACCAGAAAGAATGGCCTACCCTTTTGGAACAAAGGCTGCCATAACAACAGCCATTCTGATGCGAATCAAATAGTGATTGCATTTGAGGCTTTGGAGCAGCTAAGCAGAGTGTCGATTCGCCCCATGACTGCAATCTCATCCATCCCCAACATTCACGATGACATATGCGCTTGTGCTGAGAGCAAGAGGGTTGCAATGGTAATTCTGCCATTTCACAAGCACCAAAGGGTTGATGGAACATGGGAAACAACAAGAAGTGAATTCAGGTGGGTGAATAAGAGAGTTCTCGAGCATGCACCCTGTTCTGTAGGGATCTTGGTGGACCGGGGGCTTGGTGGGACCACCCACGTGGCAGCAAGTAATGTTTCATCTTCGATGACGATGCTATTCTTTGGAGGCAACGATGATCAAGAGGCGCTTACTTATGCTTTGAGAATGGCAGAGCATCCTGGTATCAACCTCACCATAGTGCACATGATAGTAAGGTCCGAGGATGTTGGAGCCATTGTCAGTGTCGTAGATATAAACGACAACGCATCATGGTCATCATCATCAACGGACGAGATGCTGCTTTCTGAGGTCAAAGCAAAGAAGAGCTCATCCGTAAAGTTTGAAGAGAGAGTTGCGAAAAGCCTCGGTGAGATAATTGAGGTGGTTGGAGAGTACAGCAGAGGATGCAACTTGTTTGTGGTTGGTAGGGTGCCCAAAGGACACGTGGCGGTGACTTTGAACAATGTGAAATGCGAGTGTCCAGAATTGGGGCCACTCTGCAACTTATTGACCTCTCCAGAACTGGTCTCAACTTCAGCCTCGGTTTTGGTCGTTCAACACTATCATGCTCTATGAAAATTATGCTCTAGTGGATATAAATTTTCTTTTCTTTCATTTTAGACTTAATTAATCCTATATGTGGGGATCATCATCCCATAATTAGTAATATTATACTTGATGTTATGCGAATCAACTTTCCAACATATAGGGGCGGTCACTTTCTTTCTTTTTGCTAGTGTTTAAATATAATATCTTAATTAAAATGATTCAAGAGAGTGGATATTTTTATTTTAAAATTGATAAGGTCATCTCAATTTGATCATATTTTGTTATATGTTCATTCCAATCGTAAGAACATCTCAAAAGCCAAAGGCAACCATCTCTAGCATTATAAGTGCTGCTGGACTTATAATTCCAATGCCAACCCGGTTGAGGTCCAACGTGCACTCTTGAATCAAACTTATAAAACAATTCCACGCACTATGTCAGTTGTAAGAGGGATACCAAGTCTGTTTAAATGCCCACTGGAATAATATCAAATATCAATGAGAAGTAATTTCTAGATTATTGATGATTATCGTGGTAGTACAAGACAAACATGAGTTGTTTTTGGTTGTACAGGACTACAAGAGCCCAACATATATGTACCATTGGCTACTTTTACTTTTGTTTTGGTGTCAAAATTAATGAATTTATCTTTTCAATTAATGTTAAGTATTTAAAAAGTATTTATCTTTATATCTTTTAAATAAAATATAAATTTTAACCTTTTTTTAAACAAAATAGACACCAAAACTTTAGACAAATATAACAATTATTTGTATTATTATATCCTGATGTATAGTTTTTATCTAGCTATTTCTACAATAGTAGTACAATCATAAACATATTCTTTCTCCACGAAAAATACACACAATACGATTGGATTTATCCATAAACTAATTAAATGAAGGATATTACCATCGAATTTATTAACAGAAATTTGATGATAAGAGCAAAAAAATCGTTCCTGAAAAATTTTATCATCAATTTTGGTTTTCCGTAAGAAAATACAATGGTATCAAGTAGTGCGAAAAATAATTAACTAGGTGCACATCTTGCCGTCAAATTTTCCGATGGTAAGCAACCATAGTGAAACGCTTAATTTCATTTACGGAACGTGTCTTACAGTTGGATTGTTCTGATAGTAATTTGAAATATTAATGAGGCACGCCACTTCGGCCATTTTCCCATTTCGAACACAGTGACGAGCGCTAAACATCATTTTAGAAAATTTACAAGTTTAAAGGTCAAGATTCGTCGTAGCTTTAAACTGGAATTTAAAACTCTTCAAAGTTTAGTAAAAGGTGTCACAATTTCAAATCAATAACCGGAAGTTAAATCTCGTCGTTCTCCTTAGGAATCACAATTGAGTGATCAATTGTTGGCTATAAGAAAAAGGAGGATTATTTAAATAGAAAGAAATTAAAGATCATGTAATAACTAAATGTTAAAAGAAATTAAACTAAAAGTAATTAAGACAATTAACTAAGAAGGAAAAGGAGAGGTCAAGTGCTAAAAGATCTTGGCAAGGGTTGAAGGTTAAGGATTACTATCTTTGTCACTAACCACAACATGATAATTACAAAGAGAAAATATAATTCATCAACCTTTGCAAATTGAGGAAAGTCAATTAGATTTAACTAATCCTAATCCACAAGTCCTAACTAACTTACTAACTGAAATAGTAAAAGATTAGCATTAGCAGAAATAAGGTTAATTAACATCTCTAAATTATCAATCAACTTGAACATTAATGACTCAATTTCATCCACATTCCCAACCGAAGCCAATAATGAAAATTTTACTCTATAACTAATATAAATATTTTATTAAACACTTGGTGTGCATAAAATTGAAGCATCATAAATTGCAAGAATAATAAAAACTACAACTACTCAATTCAAGAATGTAATGACATCAACTCAAGTAAGTAATAATAAAGCATAAAACATCAAATTCATTCATAAAAAAACATAAATTCAACAAGAGTTTGTAAACTTGCAAAAACAAGAAACTAACAAGAGAATCCTAGTAAACTAAGATAGTAAAACAAGAAAATGTAAATAAAACTAAGCTAAAACAAGATTAAAACTAAAACAAGAGAGAATCAAAATAAAAATCCTAAAAATTATAGAGAGAGGGTAGAGCTTCTCTCTCTATAATTCAGTAAAACATGCTAAAAACTAAAACATAAGACTACTTGGTATGTTCTCCCTCAATGCTTGCTTCAAATACATCAGAAATGAGTTGGATTGGGCCCAAAATAGGTTAGAAATCGCGAGTCATGTGCCATTTTAAGTGAGGCACATGCTGCTTATGATGCAAACGCATGCATGATGTATACGCACGATTTGGAGATGATGCGTACATACGATTTGCAGCTTTGGAAATTCTTCATGAATTATCTATTTTTGCTTGCTTTCCTTCCCTTTTCCCAAGCCATTCATGCCTCCTAAACCTTAAACAACTTAAACAAACTGACACGTGTTCAAGAATGCATTTTCGTCATTTTAGAGCTAAGGGACAAAATGGTAATCTCGTCACATTCAAAGATCTGAATACTAGAAGAATCATACCATGCCGGTCTTGGACATAAGGAGACCAAGAGTTCGTCTCAAAAATAGTGGTGCTGAAATGGTGACAACTCATAAGGCCCATTAAGCTAAGTCAGGATAGAAAGAAGCCCAATAATACTTTTCAAATTCAGTGGAAGGCATAATTTATTATTAAATTTTGAATTTTTAAGCATTTATTTTAGTTTATTTTGTTGCTAGAGTTTGTTGAAAGATTTGATTTTCTTAGTAGTATTTTTAGGGATTTTAAATTTAAATCAAATCTGATCTAATCTAATAAGATTAAATCTGATTTAAATTAGTTATCTTATTTTTAGGAGATTTAAATTAAGTTATCTTATCTTATCTTTTAGTTAGTTTGTTAGGGGCCTATTTAAACACCCTTGGTGAGACAATTTAAACAACTTTTGATGAATAAAAATAAAAATTTTAGTTGCTTTATGCACGTTTTTAGTGTGATTAAGTGAGGTGAGTGATTTACTTCACTTGTTGCATGAAGAAGATTAAAGGATCCAACACTAAGGTGATCTGCGTGGTGGTCTTCTTTCAGTTTTTATCCCTCTGATCTAGGTTGTCAAGGACATGTTCTTTGAAGTTCTAGTAGGGAAAACCCTTTTGGTGACCTAGGTTGCTAAGAACAAGTTTCTTAGAGGTCTAGTAGGAAAATACTTCCAATGACCTAGGTTGCTAAGAATAGGTTTCTTAGAGGTCTAGTAGGAAAATCCCTTATCTATCCTTTTATGTTTCCGCTGCGTATTTTCTCCACCTATCTTTTCTTATCCATTTATCCTTCGTTCTAATAAGTTTTATTTATCACAAACATATCAAGACATTGAGTAGGATAAAAGTGAAATTAATTTGACAATTTTAAAGGCCTAAACATTAAGAAAGACAAGATTAACGAATGTCAACTGGTGCACGAAACTGGCTCCGCAGAATTTGCACAGATAGACCGGCAAGTATACTGGGTCGTCCAGGTAATACCTGAGGTGAGTCAAGGTCGATCCCACGAGGATTGTTGGTTTGCGCAAGCAGTGGACACCTTGCAGATCTTAGTTAGGTGGATAGAAAATATAGTTTGTCACGGAAAAATGCATAAAATAATTAATTAAATGAAACGTTACTGATTAAACGAGAATTCAATGGTGATAGAATGGTTGAGGCTTCGGAGATGCTTTGTATTTTAGGATTAACTTTTCTTAATGTCTTCTTCAATAACCTTTTGATTCCTTCAATGGCAGCTGTAAGTGATTAACTAATGTTCTCTCATCAAGTTAACCTCCTCTACTGAGTAATCCACCATGTTGAGATGACTCGTGTCCTCTCATCAAGCCAGCTCTAGGTTTCTCACTGTAGCAGAAGATGAAGCTCTAAGCAATCCACTCTCCTTCACGATCCTACTCAAGGTGCCACAAACAAGGCAGATCTTCTGGATCCAAAAGTGTCACTTCTCTAACTCTAGCCTTAACGCCACAGAAACTTCACGCACCCATAGTCAAAGGGATTATATGTCACATATCCAAAGTTGCTCAGATGCTCTATTGGAATCCGCAATGCAATCTCTAGCTTTAGTTCAACGCTATTCGGGTTAGGAATCACATGGAACCCATGTAGAACAAGGGTAATTGTCACGGGTCACCCTCAATTCATAAGATTAAGAACGAGGTTGCATAAGAGAATAGAATCAGATATTGAATGAAAACTGTAATATTATTGATCCATGGAACTCAATAGAGCTCCTAACCTTAACCTTAGGAGGTTAGTAACTCATGTTGATAGAAAAATACAATGGAAGGTTCGAATGGGCAAGAGTCACCAAAGAGATCCTAAACATAGTTGATCTTCTCCTATATATACTAATCTAATAATTAAGGATTACAGAAATAAGATAAACTACGTCGATAGTGCAAAAATCTAGTTCTGGGACCTACTTGCTGAGTGTTTGGGCTGTGCTTGAGTGTCTCCCACGTGCTAGTGTCCCTTAGGGGTGTTGAACGCTGGCTAGGGACCCCCATTTGGGCGTTCAACTCCAGTTGCTCCCTTGTGGGAGCTGGATGCCAGGAGTGGGGCTGGTGGCTGGCGTTGAACGCTAGTTTTGGGCCTTAATTTCTGAAACAAAGTATGAACTATTATATATTTCTGGAAGGCCCTGGATGTTAGATTTTCATAGCCGTTAAGAGCGCGCCATTTAGATGTCTATAGCTCCAGAAAATCTCCTTCCAGTGCACGGAGGTCAGATGCTGACAACATCTGCAATCCTTTCTCTGCTTCTGAATCAGACTTCTGCTCAAACTCTTCAATTTCAGCCAAAAAATACCTAAAATCACCATAAAACACAAAAACTCAAAGTAGAATCTAAAAATATGAATTTTGCACTAGAACCTATGAAAGCATAATAAAACGTAAACAAAACATAACGAAAACTATACGAAAATAATGCCAAAAAATGTATAAAATATCTACTCATCATCAACACTTATCAAATGCAAGCTACCTAAGACTCATTCAAATACTCTACCTAATTCTATTTACTTGGTTAAAATTAAGTCAACTCCAAGAACATAAAATGAGCATAAAGGGATAAAAACAATATATCAATCAATTCAATCCCATCAAGCAATTTGCAATCTAAAAATATAATAAACTTGCAAGATAAACTCTCATGATAGGTGGATCGTATAATTATGCAATGAAACCCTCACCGGATGTGTTTACTCTCTAATCGCTCTAGTGTATAGAGTTGATTCACTCTATTCTCTTCTAACCTTGCTTTCTAAAACTTGTTCTTCTTTTAACAATCAACAAATATTCATTGTATATATACAAGTATCATCGGAACTTTAGAGGGTTAAAATGAGGCTAGGGTAAAGGTGAGGATGTATTTAGTTAAGTGGACTAAAAATTTGAATATTTGATTAGTTTAAACTTTTGCCTAACCTACAACAACCTACTTAATCCTAATTCATTATCCCTCTAGCCCTTGGGCACTTTCTTACTACCATTCCTCTTAGAGCTTGATGATGGTTGCCCCACACCAAACTTAGAATTAGTGTCTGTGGGCTCTGTTAGGCTATATAATGAGAGGAGTGGTTGAAGAACTTCATGTTTATGAATGGTGCTTCCTTCAGTTGAGGTAGAATGAGGTTTATGAACCTTGAACACAAGATAGTCCTCATCTAATTGCAAGACTAGTTCTCCTCTGTCTACATCAATTACAACCTTGGCTGTAGTTAGGAAGGGTCTTCCAAGGATGATGAATTCATTCTCTTCCTCCCCAGTATCTAGGATTATGAAATCAGCAGGGATGTAAAGGTCTTCAACCTTCACCAAGACATCCTCTACCAGTCCATAAGCCTTTTTTATGGACTTATCTGCCATCTCTAGTGAGATTCTTGCACCTTGTACCTCAAAGATTCCCAGCCTCTCCATTACAGAGAGAGGCATGAGGTTTATGCTTGACCTTAGGACACACAGAGCCTTATCAAAGGTCATGGTACCTATGGTGCAAGGAATTAAGAAGACTACGGGATCCGATTTCTTTTAAGGTAACTTTTGATGGACCAAGGCATTGAGTTCCTTGGTGAGCACTGGAGGTTCTTCCTCATGAACCTTGGGTTCTATCGGGTCTTCAATAGGGGAGTTCTCAGTGGGTTTAGGGTTGCCAACTACCCCTATTGTGGCATTCAATGCCATGACTTGTGTTTCTTTGAGCATTGAACGCCCATCATGCATCCCTGTACTGGTGTCCAACGCCAGCTTTGGTACTACTTTAGTTGTTAAACGCCCAGTAAGGACCTCCTTATTGGCGTTCAACGTCACTAATGTCCCTTCTTTGGGCGTTGAACACCCAGTAAGGACCTCTTTACTACCGTTCAATGCCACTGATGCCACCTTAGATTCGGCCTTCACTTTTGTAGTGATGGCCTTGCACTCTTCTCTTGGGTTCACTTCAGTGTTACTAGGAAGAGTGTTTAGAGAGATTTCAGGGATTCTCTTGCTCAGTTGACCAACTTGTACCTCCAAATTTATGATGGAGGACCTAGTTTCTATTTTGAAACTGTGAGTGGTCTTAGAGAGCTCAGAGACTATGGTTGCTAAGTGAGAAAGGCTCTACCTAGGAATCTCTATCTGCTATTGAGAAGATGGAAATGGTGGTCTGTTGTTGAAATTATTCTGGGTTCTTCCACCTTGATTATTGTTGAAGCCTTGCTGAGGCTTCTGTTGATCCTTCCATGAAAGGTTAGGATGATTCCTCCACGAAGGGTTGTAGGTGTTTGACGTTAGGATTTTTTGCTAGTAAATAATTTTGTAAAAATATAGTCGTGTTGTGAGTATAGATTTTAAACCAACAGAAAATCCCTTCGTACAAACATTTTGGTTGTCACTTAAGTAAACCCAATAAAATTGATAACCGAGTATTTAAACCTCGGGTCGTCTTCTCAAGGAATTGCAGGGAGGTATGACTTATTATTGGCTATGAAAAAGGTAAAATTTTGGGTTTTTAATGTATAAGATAAAAAGCAAGAATAGTAAATGGCAAGAAAGTAAATTATAAGGAATTAATTTAAATAAATAATAAAACTCTTGGCAAGGTATAAGAAATTAGAAGTCATATGCTAGTTATCCTTATCAATTGTGATGAGAATTGGATTTTTCTCCCACTTTGTTAACCTCTAACTATGAAGGTAAGTTAAGTAATGAATTAATTTTGATTCCTCAGGTCCTAGTCTTTCCTTGGGAAAGGCTAGAGTTATTTGAACTCGAATTAATTCTAGAAGAATTCCAATTTTCAGTCAACAATGAGTTTGACAACTCAAAGAGTTACCAATTAATCAACCAAAGCCAAAAGGGAAAATTTTAAATTATTTATATAAATAAAAGAAACAAATCATAGATCTGAAAATACCTCAAATTATATTTAAATAAGAAAATCATAACATGGATGTCATTAAACAAATAAAAGAGATGATAAATAGAAGAACATTGAACCTGAGATGAAGAAAATATTCCTAATTTCTAAAAATCCTAATCCTAAATCCTAAGAGAGAGGAGAGAACCTCTCTCTCTAAAAGCTACATCTAAAATTATGAAAAGTGTGTTATGAGTGAATGTGTGATATGAATTAATGGATTCCCCCACTTTATAGCCTCTAATCTGTGTTTTCTGGGGCGAAAACTGGGTCAGAAACAGCCCAGAAATCGCTGTTTACGAATTTAGCTACGCTGGTTTTTTGTCACTGCGACGCGTCCGCGTGGATCACGTGTTCGCGTCACCTAGCGGTATGGACACTATGGCAAAGTATATATCAAATCGAAGCCCCGGATGTTATCTTTTCAACGCAACTAGAACCGTGTCATTTGGACTTCTGTAGCTCAAGTTATGTCCGTTTGAGTGCAAAGAGGTCAGGCTGACAGCTTAGCAGTTTCTTCAACTTCTTGTATTCCTTCCACTTTTGCATGCTTCCTTTCCATCCTCTAAGCCATTCCTGCCATGTAATCTCTGAAATCACTTAACACACATATCAAGGCATCTAATGGTAATAAGAGAGGATTAATATTAGCAAATATAAGGTCAAAGAAGCATGTTTTCAATCATAGCACAAAATCAGGAAGGAGAATGTAAACTCATGCAATTAGTATGAATAAGTGTACGAAAGATTGATAAAATCCACTCAATTTAGCACAATATAAACCATAAAATAATGGTTTATCAACCTCCCCACACTTAAACATTAGCATGTCCTCATGCTAAGCTCAAGAGAACTAAAAGAGTGAAGAGGAATGATAGAATGTATGAAATGCAACCTATTTATATGAATGCAACTACATGCAAAGATGTTTCTACCTACTTGGTTAAAAGTAAATAAGTTCTCCAAGACAGAAATAATTCAAATTCCACTAATTCAAATCATACAGTGAAAAGTTATTTGCTTTAATGGAAGGTATAGAGATACTTCTTCCATAGAGGTTAGAAGTGGTACAATGAAGTCACCAAGAACCTTCCTTGCATCTCCTCCATTATTCGGCTCAGCTGCCATATCTGTGTTTTCAGCCTCTTGTTCGAATAGCTCTGTGAGGTTTCCTCCGAAATGTTGTGCTTTAACATGTTGTAAATGCTTCCTTAAGGTCCTCCAGGTTCAGGATCAAGATCAAAGGGAGGTTCTTTATCCTTGTTCTTGCTCATAAACAAGAAAAAGAAAATAATAAAGAAGAAGAACGGGAGCTCTATGTCAAAGAATAGAGGACTCCTTGTGAGATGTGAAGATGTAAGAAGAATGAAGATAGAGAGAAGAGAAGAAAGATTCGAAAAAAGGGGGTAAGGATTTCGAAAATTAAGAAGTGAAAAGAGAAACTAGAGTTAAAATATTTTTGTTTTTATTTTATTTGTTAATTGAATTCGAAAATAAAAGCTAATTAACTAAAAAGATTTGAAAATTGAATGATGAATTTCAAAAAAGAAGAGAGAGAAATAGAAGGAAAGTTTTCAAAAATAGGAGAGAGAAGAATTAGTTAGGAGGTTTTAAAAAAGAAGAAAGAGAAAACAAGTAACTAATTAAGAAAGATTTGAAAATAAGATAAGATTTGAAAAGGATTTGATTTTTAAATTTGAAATTTGATATTTGAATTTTGAATTTTAAAATTTAAATTTTAAAAATTGAATTTTAATTAGGATAAGATAAGATTTTGAAAATTAAATTTTAAATTTTGAATTTTGAATTTGAAACAAGATAAGATAGAGAATTAAAAAAGATTTAATTTTTGAAAAGATTTGATTTTGAAATTCAAGTTTAAGATAAGATAAGATAATGATTTGAAATTTAATGAAAGATAACAAAAGATAAGATAAAGAATTGAAAAAGTTTTGAATTTTAAATTTTAAAAGAAAGATAAGATAAGATAGAATCAAATTAAAAGAAAGATATGATAAGATTTAAAAAGATAAGATTTGAAATTTGATTTTTGAAATTAAGATAAGATAAGATAAGATATTGATTTTGAAATTAAAATTTGAAATTGTATTTGAAATTTTCAAAAATAATTTTGAAATAAAGATAGAAAAGATATTTTTTAAATTAATGAAAAAAGAGAAAAACAACTAAAAGATTCCAAACTTAAAATTTTTAAATCTAAGTACACAAGAATTCGAAAATTAAGAAAGCAAACACCAAAAGACACCAAACTTGAAAAATTTAAAGATCAAAACAAGAGAAGAAACAAGAACAACTTGAATACCAAGAAAGAACAATAGGATGATTTTCGAAAATTTAAAGAAAATAAAGAACAACAAAAAGATACCAAACTTAGAAAGTTTGAAAATGAAAGACTCTAATTTCAAAAATTTTAAAGGATAACAACTAAAAGACACCAAATTTAAGAATTTTGAAATAAATGACTCTAATTTTAGAAAAGAAAAGAAAAGAAACTTAAAGACTCAAGATCACTAAAAAAGATACCAAACTTAAAGAATGACACAAGACTCAAACAAAAGACACTAATTTGAAATTTTTTTATTTTTTTAAAAGAAAACAAAAGACTCAAAAGAAAAGTAAAAAGTACCTAATCTAAGCAACAAGATAATCCGGTAGTTTGTCAAATCCGAACAATCGCCGACAACGACGCCAAAAACTTGGTGCACGAAACTGGCTCTGCAGAATTCGCACAGATAGATCGGCAAGTATACCGGGTCGTCCAAGTAATACATGAGGTGAGTCAGGGTTGATCCCACGAGGATTGTTGGTTTGAGCAAGCAGTGGACACCTTGCAGATCTTAGTTAGGCAGATAGAAAATATAGTTTGTCACAGAAAAATGCATAAAACAATTAATTAAATGAAATATTAATGATTAAATGAGAATATAACGGTGATAGAATGGTTGAGGCTTGGGAGATGCTTTGTCTTTCTGGATTAACTTTTCTTACTGTCATCTTCAATAACCTTCTGATTCCTTCAATGGCAGCCGTAAGTGATTAACAAATGTCCTCTCATCAAGTTAACCTCCTCTACTGCAGTAATCCACCACATTGAGATGACTCATACCCTCTCATCAAGCCAGCTCTAGGTCTCTCACTGTAGCAGAAGACGAAGCTCTAAGCAATTCACTCCCCTTCATGATCCTACTCAAGGTGCCACGGATAAGGTAGATCTTCTGGATCAGAAAGTGCTGCTTCTCTGACTCTAGCCTTAATGCCACAGAAACTTCACGCACCCATAGTCAATGGGATTATATGTCACATATCCAAAGTTGCTCAGATGCTCTATTGGAATCCGCAATGCAATCTTTATCTTTAGTTCAACGCTATCTGGGTCAGGAATCACACAGAACCCATGTAGAACAAGGGTGATTGTCATGGGTCACCCTCATACAAACACGTTGCCAACTTGGAAGTATGAAGGCGTGTTTGCCAAATAACGTGCCCGATAAGTAGCTTGGAAAATTTTATTACTGTGTGTATGCACGACCTAGTGTGCTTACGCACAAGGAGGATTTTTCTACTATGCGCACGTGAAAGAGGATGGACGCGCACGCACAAGGAGAAATGTTGCTGTCATGCATACGCATGATTTTATGTGCATATGCACAAGTGAAGACGTCCAAATTTCAGGCTCAAGTCCAACAAAGCCCATTTTCTAATCCAGAAAGCATGATTGAAGACCTTTAAAAAAGCCAAAGGACGTATAAATAGGAAAGAGTTTTGTACTTGAGGGGACTTTTACTCCACTTTTGCAGGGCATATACTTTACATCACTTTTACTTTCATCTTGCGGGTGGCTTTCTTTCTTTTTCTTTCCTTTTCTTTGTACTTAGTTATTTTTCCAGTTTTGCATTTTGGTTGTGTACTTGGAGCAATGATGAACTAAACCCCATTTTCATTAGGGGAGGAGCTCTATTGTAATCATAATGAATCAATAAAATTCTTCTTCTTCTCAATTCATTTGTGTGGCTATATGATAACTTCTGTTTTGATTGTGAATTATTCACTCCGAAAGGGGTTTAATTCAATTGAATGCTTGTGTGAGCTTCGGAAGGAGAATCACTTGCATTAGAATTGGAGCTCTATCCTTCATAACCCTCTTGATCAACACCATTCAGGAGGAATTGAGATCTTGAGAGTTAGTGTGGCTTATGGATGAGAGACATGCACTTAACCTCTTCTCATGATAATTAGATCAAGAAATTGGCAAGATTGATTGTGATTAGAGAGATTTGATTGCCAAGGAATTGGGATCCAATCAATTTCAATCCGCCATAGATCTACTCATATGATTGAGAAAGGAGTTGAGACCTATTTGATTTATGATGGATTATAATATCTCCAATCCCTAATGAATCATTCTCTTTGATTTTCTTCAATTTAGATCTCTCTGAATTTACCTTCATTTGCAATTGTTTACTGCCTTCAGTCATTCCCTGCACCTAACTCCCATTTACAATTTTTGCAATTTAAATTTCATTGCCATTTAGATTCTGAGATTTCACTTTTTTGCACTCTAAGATTCAAGTCATTTACATTTCTTGCAATTTAAGATTTAGCTCTTTTACTTTCTTGCTCTTTAATTTCCAATCAATTAAGTATCTTGCCATTTAAGTTCCAAGAAATTTACATTCAACAATTTAGATTTCCTGCAATTTACTTTCTTTTACTCCAATTTCACTCAAATCACCACTTGATAGCTTAACTATACTAATCACCTCACTAAAGTTGCTTGATCCATCAATCCTCGTGGGATCGACCTCACTCTTGTGAGTTTTGCTACTTGATGCGACCCGGTATACTTGCCGGTTAGTTTGTGCAGAATTCAATTTTTTGCCCATCAAGGAGAAATTGGCCAAGGTATGATTTTGGTTTCTCGTATGTAATATATATTGCCTTGTGTAAACTTAGGCTAGACGACTTAAGATAAGTTGAATTGTATGTTTGGTGCATGTTTAGTGGTTTTAGTTAATGCCACGTTTGTTGAGTTGGATGTGGGTAAATGGGTGTGTTGGTTAATGATATGAATGTGGTGAATAGTGATGAGCGGATAATTTATACGCTTTTTGGCATTGTTTTTAGATAGTTTTTAGTAGGATCTAGCTACTTTTAGGGATGTTTTTATTAGTTTTTATGCAAAATTCACATTTCTGGAATTTACTATGAGTTTGTGTGTTTTTCTGTGATTTCAGTATTTTCTGGCTGAAATTGAGGGACCTGAGAAAAAAATCTGATTCAGGCTGAAAAAGGACTGCTGATGATGTTGGATTCTGACCTCCTTGCACTTGAAATGGATTTTATGGAGCTACAAAACTCCAAATGGCGCGCTCTCAACTGCGTTGGAAAGTAGACATCCAGGGCTTTCCAGCAATATATAATAGTCTATACTTTATTCGAGTTTAGATGACACAAACTGGCGTTTAACGCCAGTTCCATGCTGCATTCTGGAGTAAAACGCCAGAAACACGTCACAAACCAGAAACGCCAAACAGACGTTACAACTTGGCGTTTAACCCCAAGAGAAGCCTCTGCACGTGTAAAGCTCAAGTTCAGCCCAAGCAAACACCAAAGTGGGCCTCGAAAGTGGATTTCTGCACTTAGACTTATTTCTGTAAACCCTAGTAGCTAGTTTAGTATAAATAGAACTTTTTACTATTGTACTAGGTGTCTTTTTGATCACGTCTTGGTTATTCCGGTTCCCTCTCTGGGGCCGAAGCCAATGAACACTATTTTAATTTATGTATTTTGAACGGTGGAGTTTCTACAAACCATAGATTAAGGTGTGGAGCTCTGCTGTACCTCGAGTATTAATTCAATTACTATTGTTCTACTATTCAATTCAAGCTTATTCTTATTCTAAGATATTCGCTGCACTTCAACCTGATGGATGTGATGATCCGTGACACTCATCTTCATCTGTCCTTATGAATGCGTGCCTGACAACCACTCCCGTTCTACTTTAGATCGAGCGCATATCTCTTGGATTTCTTAATCAGAGTCTTTGTGGTATAAGCTTGAATTATTGGCGGCCATTCTTGAGAATTCGGAAAGTCTAAACCTTGTCTGTGGTATTTCGAGTAGGATTCAGGGATCGAATGACTGTGATGAGCTTCAAACTCGCGATTGTTGGGCGTAGTGACAGACGCAAAAGAATCACTGGATTCTATTCCGACATAATCGAGAACTGACAGATGATTAGCCATGCTGTGACAGAGCATTTGGACCATTTTCACTGAGAGGATGGGAAGTAGCCATTGACAACGGTGATGTCTTACATACAGCTTGCCATGGAAAGGAGTAAGAATGATTGGATGAAAGTAGTAGAAAAGCAGAGATTCAGAAGGAACACAGTATCTTCATGCACTTATCTGAAATTCTCACCAATGATTTACATAAGTATCTCTATCTTTATTTATTCTTATTTTTGAAAACCATTATAACCATTTGTATCCGCCTAACTGAGATTTACAAGATAACCATAGCTTGCTTCATACCAACAATCTCCGTGGGATCGACCCTTACTCACGTAAGGTATTACTTGGACGATCCAGTGCACTTGCTGGTTAGTTGTGCGAAGTTGTGACAAAGTGTGATTCACGTTTGAGAGCTCCAAATCTATTGGCGCCATTGTTGATGATCACAATTTACGCACACCAGATAGTTGATGAGGTGATGTATTGAATGAATAACGATGCTATTTTAACGAGTAAGTATGAGATTATGTTGATTACAAGTTCTTGAGGTTGGAATTGATGTACGTGAATAGAATTGTGTAATGGAATGAACGAGAAGGGTTGAGATTGAATTTAGCTTGTTTGCGGTTGGTTTGGAAAGTTGAAGTGTTGGTTTGAGTAGAAAAATCTAGTAAAAATAGAGGTTGGTATTTTAGATTAAAAACTTGATTTTTAACAAACTTTGGTGGTCTATTACTAGAGCCTCGAATTTTGGATTGGAATGAAATTTATTTCAAATTAAAGATAGTTTCTAGAGCTTTAAAATAGCATAAATTTTGTGAAAAACAAAATTTTGTAAAGGAATTTATGGTTGTTCGAAGTTAGAGATGTAAAATGTTAAATCTGCACTTTAACAGCTTTCTCAGGAAAATAAAGAAGGCGTGTACGCGGGCTTATGCCTGCATCTGCAGCAATTCGCTTCTGTTTGGTGCACTCGCGCACGTAGGCAAGTGCCAGGTACGCGAGGGGCACTCGCGTACGTGGGAACACGGCCGCTTAGGCGGTCATATGCCTCTATCCAGTGTACTCACATATGCTGACAAGTGGTGTGTACACGAGTTTTTATGTTTTTAATATGATTTTAAACCTCTAAAGCTCTATTTTACTCTTTTAGACCTTAGATATTAGTTTTAAGTATAGTGAAGATATTAAGTTATGAAAAGGAAATAACTTGGAGTTTAAGAAAGCTTAAGACATGATGAATTATGAAGAGGAAGTGCAAAAATATGATGTATATATATAATGAATATGGCCATGATGAATGATTATGCATGAGTATGAATGAATATGGTTATCCTGTAACTCTTAGTCAGGATATAATATCAATAATGATTCTTAGTTTTAATTGTAAAAAGTGAAAGGGCATAAAATAAATAATTGTTACGCAATAATGGAGAATATGTTGGGGTTTTGGAGATGCTTTTTCCTCTGAATTACTACAACATAATGCTTTCTCACTTTCATAAATGTGATGAGCGGATATTTTATACGCTTTTTGGGGGTAATTTCAGGTAGATTTTAGCATGTTTTAATTGGTTTTTAGTAGAATAATATTAGTTTTTAGCCAAAAATCATATTTCTGGACTTTACTATGAGTTTGTGTATTTTTCTGTGATTTCAGGTATTTTCTGGCTGAAATTGAGGGAGCTGAGCAAAAATCTGAGTTAGGCTGAAAAAGGACTGCTGATGCTGTTGGATCCTGACCTCCCTGCACTCGAAATGGATTTTTTGGAGCTACAGGAGTCCAATTGGCGCGCTCTCAACGGCGTTGGAAAGTAGACATCCAGGGCTTTCCAGCAATATATAATAGTCCATACTTTGCGCGACGAAAGACGACGTAACTTGGCGTTGAACGCCAAGTACATGCTGCTGTCTGGAGTTAAACGCCAGAAAAACGTCATGATCCGGAGTTAAACGCCCAAAACACGTTATAACTTGGAGTTCAACTCCAAGAAAGACCTCAACTCGTGGATAGCTTTAGTCTCAGCCCCAGCACACACCAAGTGGGCCCCAGAAGTGGATTTCTGCACCAATTATCTTAGTCTA
>NC_029774.3:97033149-97052774 GCF_000817695.3 Arachis duranensis | reverse complement strand
GACAGATGATTAGCCGTGCTGTGACAGAGCATAGGAACGTTTTCACTGAGAGGATGGGAAGTAGCCACTGACAACGGTGATGCCCTACATGCAGCTTGCCGTAGACGTGCTTTACAAATAATTGAGTTAAATACTACATTGCAGAAATTCATAGGACAAAGCATCTCCAAAACTCCAACATATTTCTCATCACTGCACAACAAGTAACGCTATTATTCTCTTTTATTTTTCCAATCTAATAATTCCAACTGATAACTTTAATTAATATCCTGACTAAGAATAATAAAATAAACATAGATTGCTTCAAACCAATAATCTCCGTGGGATCGACCCTTACTCACGTAAGGTATTAATTGGACGACCCAGTGCACTTGCTGGTTAGTTGTGCAAAGTTGTGTTAAATAGTCCATTAATATTGGCCACACAATTTCGTGCACCAACATGCAAGGCTCCTTCCATGGCAAGCTGTATGTAGGGTATCACCGTTGTCAATGGCTACTTCCTATTCTCAAGGATGCTGCCAATGGATTCTAGCTTATACCACGAAGATTCTGATTAAAGAATCTAAGAGATACTCATTCAATCTAATGTAGAATGGAGGTGTTTGTCAGGCACACGTTCATGGGGTGAGGATGGTGATGAGTGTCACGGATCATCATATCCATCACAGTTAAGTACGAATCAGCATCTTAGATAGAAACAAGCGTGTTTGAATGGAAAACATAAATCATTGCATTAATTTATTGAGACGCTGCAGAGCTCCTCACCCCCAACAATGGAGTTTAGAGACGCATGTCATCAAAAAGTACAAAGTTCAGATCTAAAATGTCATGAGATACAAAATAAGTCTCTAAAAGTTGTTTAAATACTAAACTAATAGCCTAGGTTTACATAAAATGAGTAAACTAAGATGAATAGTGCAGAAATCCACTTCTGGGGCCCACTTGGTGTGTGCTGGGGCTGAGACTTAAGCGTCTCACGTGCCTGGGCTGTTTTTGGAGTCGAACGCCAGGTTGTAACCTGTTTCTGGCGTTGAACTCCAACTTGCAACCTGTTTCTGGCGCTGAACGCCAGACTGCAACATGGAACTCGCGTTAAACGCCAGTTTATGTCGTCTATCTTCACGCAAAGTACTATTATATATTGCTGGAAAGCCTGGATGTCTACTTTCCAACCCAATTGAGAGCGCGCCAATTGGACTTTTGTAGCTCCAAAAACTCCATTCCGAGTGCAGGGAGGTCAGAATCCAACAGCATCAACAGTCCTTTTTCAGCCTGAATCAGATTTTTGCTTAGCTCCCTCAATTTCAGCCAGAAAATACCTGAAATCATAGAAAAACACAAAAACTCATAGTAAAGTCCAGAAATATGACTTTTTCCTAAAAACTAATAAAAATCTACTAAAAACTAACTAAAACATACTAAAATCTACATGAAATTACCCCCAAAAAGCGTATAAAATATCCGCTCATCACAACACCAAACTTAAACTTTTGCTTGCCCCCAAGCAACTAGATAAATAAAATAGGATAAAAAGAAATTAAGAAAAAATGATATCTCAGAGTTTTAAGTGAAGCTCAGATTCCAATTAGATGAGCGGGACTAGTAGCTTGTTGCTTCTGAACAGTTTTGGCATCTCACTTTATCCTTTGAAATTCAGAATGATTGGCATCCATAGGAATTCAGAATTCAGATAGTATTATTGATTCTCCTAGCTTAGTATGTTGATTCTTGAACATAGTTACTTTATGAGTCTTGGCCGTGGCCCTAAGCACTTTGTTTTCCAGTATTATCACCGGATACATAAATGCCACAGACACATAACTGGGTGAACCTTTTCAGATTGTGACTTAGCTTTGCTAGAGTCCCTAATTAGAGGTGTCCAGAGTTCTTAAGCACACTCTTTTGCTTTGGATCACGACTTTAACCACTCAGTCTCAAGCTTTTCACTTTGACCTGCATGCCACAAGCACATGGTTAGGGACAACTTGATTTAGCCGCTTAGACCTGGATTTATTTCCTTGGGCCCTCCTATCCATTGATGCTCAAAGCCTTGGATCCTTTTCACCCTTGCCTTTTGGTTTTAAGGGTTGTTGGCTTTTTCTTTTTCTTTATCCAATGATTCCTCTTATTTTTTTCACTGCTTTTTCTTGCTTTAAGAATCAATTTCATGATTTTTTAGATCATCAATAATATTTCTCTTATTCATCATTCTTTCAAGAGCCAACACTTTTAACATTCATGAAATTCAATATAAAAAATATGCACTGTTCAGGCACTCATTCAGAAAAAAAAAGTATTGCCACCACATCTAAATAATTAAAATTTTTCTTATTAAGAACTCGAAAAAATAACTTGCCTCTTTATTCTAAAAAATCTACTATTTTATTCATGTTTGATGATAATGCGAAAAATAAATTATAACTTAATTGGAGATAAAATCAAAATAGATATACTAATTACTACTCCTCCTATATAACTTCTAAGGTAAATTCCTGTAAGAACAAATATCACAGAGTTAAAGCTAAGATTAGGACTCAACAACCTTTATTTTGGGAAGTGGATGTTCTTCTAGTCTGTGGGGTGCTTGGTCCATCAAGAGATAATTTTTTACGCTTAAGTTCCTTCAAGTCACACCTTTGCTCTTCTTGTTTCCCAAGCAATTTGCAAAGCATGCTATTTTGATTATTCTGTTCTTCCTTTATTTGGTCCATAGCTTCTTGCAACTTGGGAACAGATGCTTCAAGATGCTCCTAATATTCAATTTGAGGGATTTCCGGGAGGAATTCCTGTGCTCTCTTCTTGAGGGGGTCATCCTGCACTTGTTGTTTTTCCATTGATATTTTGGTGATTGGTCGCTCAATTGAGATATACTCAGTTATTCCCATCTTCACTCCAGCATCTTTACATAGCATAGATATTAAGCTTGGATAAGCCAATTTAGCATCTTTGGAGTTCTTGTTTGCAATTATGTAAAGTTCACACAAAATCAGCTGATGAACTTCCACTTCTCTTCCCAACATAATGCAGTGGATCATCACTACTCTTTTAATGGTGACTTCAGAGCGATTGCTAGTGGGCAGTATAGAACGCCCAATGAAGTCCAGCCAGCCTCTAGCGACTGGTTTGAGATCTTCTCTCTTGAGTTGATTTGGGACGCCCTTGGTGCTGGTGGTCTGCCTAGTTCCAGGGAGGCATATGTCCTCTAGAATCTTGTCCAGGCCTTTATTTGTTCTCATCATTCTCCTATTAAAGGAGTCTGGGTCATCTTTCAGCTGAGGTAGCTTAAAGATCTCCCTGATTTTGTCAAGGTGGATGTGAATAATCTTTCCTCTGACCAAGGTCCGATAGTCATAGAGGGCAGTTCCAGATATTATCTGCCTGTCTGTTTGCCACAGATTAGCATAGAATTCCTGAACCATGTTTCTTCCCACCTTTGTTTCAGGATTAGCTAGGATTTCCCAGCTCCTGTTTCAAATTTGATCTTGGATTTCTGGATATTCATCTTCTTTCAGATCGAATCTGATTTCCAGGATCACTGACCTTAGACCCATTATTTTGTAGTAATGGTCTGAATGTTCTTTGGTTAAGAACTTCCCTTGATTCCAAAGTAGTTTTGGAATACTCTCTTTCTTGCCTCTTAGAGTGGGTTGTTTTCCTTTAGGAGCCATGATCTTAGTGGGTATGGTTTAGTGATCACGGATAAACACACCAAACTTAGAGGTTTGCTTGTCCTCAAGCAAAAGAAGTAAAAGGAGCGGGATAGAAGGAGAGCTAGTAGCGAATGGTGGATGAGAGGAGGGAGGCCGAATGTGGATTTAAAGGGAGGGGTGGGTTTTCGAAAATTTTGAAGAAAGATAAGATAGAAGATATGATTTGTAAAAGATAAATATGATAGGAAAAAGATATAATTTAAAATTAAAAAGTTGTGAAAGATATTTGAAAAAGATAAATCTTAATTTTATTTTGAAAAAGATTTGAGATGAATTTGAAAGGATAATTGAGTTTTGAAAAAAAAATTGAAAAGAAGTTGGATGGGATTTGAAAAAGGATTTGTGTTTATGAATTAAGATACATTTGATATTTTTGAAAAAAGGATTTTAGAAATTAGGATTAAAATTTTTGGAATTGAAGGATGAGAGTTTGTAACATGTTTATGCAAGAAATCATGAATTGAAATATGAAAATTGAAAAAAATGTGAAGTAAAAACGAATTTACCTCCTCCCCACAATCCTGGCGTTAAACGCCCAAACGCTGCATGTTTTGGGCATTTAACGCCCATTTGCAACTTCTCTTGGGTGTTCAACGCCCAGCTGTTGCTTCTAGCTGGCGTTGAACGCCAGGAACTCCTTTGTCACTGGGCATTTTTCTGAACGCCCAGGACGTTGTAAATCTGGCGTTAAACGCCCAGAAGGTGCTTCTTTCTGGTGTTCAACTCCCAGAAGATGCTTCTTTCTGGCGTTTAACGCCCAGATGGCTATCTTTACTGGCGTTGAACGCCCAGTAGATGCTTCTTTTGGGCGTTCAATGCCCAAAACAGCTCTTACTGGCTTTTTCGCACCAGTGAGCTTCCTTTTTGCTGTTTTATCCTGCGAATCCTTCTGTAACTTTGTGAACTCAAGCAATTGCTATTTTACCTTGAAGATAATTGACATAAACCTGTAAAAATCAATTGATTAACAAATAAGCTTTGTAAATGGCTGGGTTGCCTCCCAGCAAGCGCTTCTTTATTGTCTTTAGCTGGACTATTACTGAGCTTTAATCAAGTCTCAGTTTTGAGCATTCTTACTCAAAATTGCTTTCAAGATAATGTTTAACTTTCTGTCCATTAACAATGAAATTTTTGTTAGAATCATTATCCTGAAGCTCCACGTATCCATATGGTGATACACTTGTAATCACATATGGACCTCTCCACCGGGATTTCAATTTTTCGGGGAATAATCTGAGCCTAGAATTAAACAGCATAACTTTCTGCCCTGGCTCAAAGACTCTGGATGACAGTTTCTTATCATTCCATCTTTTTGCTTTCTCTTTGTAAATTTTTGCATTCTCGAAAGCATTGAGTCTGAACTCCTCTAGCTCATTTAACTGGAGCAATCGTTTTTCTCTGGCTAACTTGGCATCAAGGTTTAGGAATCTGGTTGCCCAGTAGGCCTTATGTTCCAGTTCCACTGGCAAGTGACAGGCTTTTTCGTACACAAGCTGGTATGGAGAGGTCCCTATAGGAGTCTTGAATGCTGTTCTGTATGCCCACAGAACATCATCCAAGCTTCTTGCCCAATCCCTTCTACGGTTAATCACAGTCTATTCCAGGATTCTTTTAAGTTCTCTATTAGAGACTTCATCTTGCCTATTTGTCTGTGGATGATATGGAGTGGCCACGCTGTGGCTAACTCCATATCGAACCAAAGCAGAGTAAAGCTGTTTATTGTAGAAATAAGTGCCCCCATCACTGATTAGTACTCAAGGGATACCAAATCTGCTGAAGTTGTGTTTCTGGAGGAATTTCAGCACTGTCTTAGTATCATTAGTGGGTGTTGCAATAGCTTCTACCCATTTGGATACATAATCCACTGCCACCAAAATATAAGTGTTTGAGTATGATGGGGGGAAAGGCCCCATGAAGTCAATACCCAATACATCAAACAATTCAATCTCCAAGATCCCTTGTTGAGGCATGGCATAACTGTGAGGTAGATTACCAGATCTTTTTCAACTGTCACAATTAAGTACAAACACTCGGGAGTCTTTATAGAGAGTAGGTGATGAGCGGATAATTTATACGCTTTTTGGCACTGTTTTTAGTATGCTTTTAGTATGTTTTAGTTAGATTTTATTATATTTTTATTAGTTTTTATTTAAAATTCATTTTTCTGGAATTTACTATGAGTTTGTGTATTTTTCTGTGATTCAGGTATTTTCTGGCTGAAATTGAGGGACTTGAGCAAAAATCTGATTCAGAGGTTGAAAAGGGCTGCAGATGCTGTTGGATTCTGACTTCCCTGTACTCGAAGTGCATTTTATGGGGCTACAGAAACCCAATTGGCGCACTCTCAATTGCGTTGAAAATTAGACATCCAGGGCTTTCCAGCAATATATAATAGTCCAGACTTTGCATAAGATTTGATGGCCCAAACAGGCGTTCCAATTCAGCTTCAGAATTCCCGGCGTTAAACGCCGGAACTGGCACAAAAGTGGGAGTTAAACGCCCAAACTGGCACAAAAGCTGGCGTTTAACTCCATGAAAAGTCTCTACACATGGAAACTTCAATGCTCAGCCCAAGCATACACCAAGTGGGCCCGGAAGTGGATTTTTACATCATTTACTCATTTTTGTAAACCCTAAGCTACTAGTTCTCTATAAATAGGACCTTTTGCTATTGTATTTTCATCTTTGGACTTCTAGTTCTTAGATCATGGGGGCTGGCTTCTCGGCCATGCCTAGACCTTGTTCTTATGTATTTTCAATGATAGAGTTTCTACACACCATAGATTAAGGTGTGGAGCTCTGCTGTACCTCGAGTATTAATGCAATTACTATTGTTCTTCTATTCAATTCAGCTTATTCTTGTTCTAACATATCACTTGTTCCTCAACTTGATGAATGTGATGATCCGTGACACTCATCATCATTCTCACCTATGAACGTGTGCCTGACAACCACCTCCGTTCTACCTTAGATTGAGTGGATATCTCTAGGATTCCTTGATCAGAATCTTTGTGGTATAAGCTAGAATCCATTGGCGGCCATTCTTGAGAATCCGGAAGGTCTAAACCTTGTCTGTGGTATTCTGAGTAGGATTCAGGGATTGAATGACTGTGACGAGCTTCAAACTCGCGATTGTGGGGCGTTAGTGACAGACGCAAAAGAATCACTGGATTCTATTCCGACATGATCGAGAACCTACAGATGAATAGCCGTGCTGTGACAGAGCGCGTTGAACATTTTCACTGAGAGGACGGGACTGTAGCCATTGACAACGGTGATGCCCAACATACAGCTTGCCATGGAAAGGAGTAAGAAGGATTGGATGAAGACAGTAGGAAAGCAGAGAGACGGAAGGGACAAAGCATCTCTGTACGCTTATCTGAAATTCTCACCAATGAATTACATAAGTATCTCTATCTTTATTTTATGTTTTATTTATCTTTTAATCATTAATCCTCCATAACCATTTAAATCCGCCTGACTGATATTTAGAAGATGACCATAGCTTGCTTCATACCAACAATCTCCGTGGGATCGACCCTTACTCGCGTAAGGTTTATTACTTGGACGACCCAGTGCACTTGCTGGTTAGTTGTTCGAAGTTGTGATAAAGAGTTGAGATTGAAATTGAGCGTAGCATGTTGATGGCGCCATTGATGATCACAATTTCGTGCACCAGTAGGCCAGTAGAAGCCACATTGGAGAACTCTTGTGGCTGTTCTCTCACTTCTAAAATGTCCTCCATACTGTGATCCATGGTAGTGCTAGAGGATCTTCTGTGCTTCTTCTTTAGGCACACATCTACAGATTACTCCGTCTGTACATCTCTTGAAGAGATATGGTTCATCCCAAAGATAGTACTTTGCATCTGTGATCAATTTCTTTGATTGCTGCCTACTATACTCTTTGGGAATGTATCTCACTGCCTTGTAGTTTGCAATGTCTACAAACCATGGCACTTCCTGGATGGCAAAGAGTTGCTCATCTGGAAAGTTTTTAGAGATCTCAGTAAGAGGGAGGGACGCCCCTTCTACTGGTTCTATTCGGGACAGATGATCTGCTACTTGGTTCTCTGTCCCTTTTCTGTCTCTTATTTCTATATCAAACTCTTGTAGAAGCAACACCCATTTGATGAGTCTGGGTTTTGAATCCTGCTTCATGAGTAGATATTTAAGAGCAGCATGGTCAGTGTACACAATCACTTTTGATCCCACTAAATAGGATCTGAACTTGTCAATGGCATAAACCACTGTAAGTAACTCTTTTTCTGTGGTTGTGTAGGTCTTCTGTGCGTCATTTAAAACACGACTGGCATAGTAAATGACGTGCAAAAGCTTGTCATGCCTTTGTCCCAACATTGCACCAATGGCATGGTCACTGGCATCACACATCAGTTCAAATGGTAATCTCCAGTCTGGTGCAGAGATGACTGGTGTTGTGACCATCCTAGCTTTCAGAGTCTCAAATGCCTGCAGACACTCTTTATCAAAGATAAATGGCGTGTCAGCAGCTAGCAGATTACTCAGAGGTTTGGCAATTTTTGAAAAATCTTTTATAAACCTCCTATAGAATCCTGCATTCCCCAGAAAGCTTCTGATTGCCTTAACATTGGCAGCTAGTGGTAATTTTTTAATTACCTCTACCTTAGCTTGATCCACCTCTATTCCCTTGTTCAAAATTTTGTGCCCAAGGACAATTTCTTCAGTCACCAGAAACTGACATTTCTCCCTGTTTAAAACTAGTTTAGTCTCTTGGCATCTCTTTAGAACAAGTGCTAGATGGTCAAGACAGGAGCTGAATAAGTCTCCAAACACTGAAAAGTCATCCATGAAGACTGGTGCATGAAATTGTGATCATCAATGGCGCCATCAACATGGTACGCTCAGTTGCAATCTCAACTCTTTATCACAACTTCGCACAACTAACCAGCAAGTGCACTGGGTCGTCCAAATAATAAACCTTACGCGAGTAAGGGTCGATCCCGCGGAGATTGTTGGTATGAAGCAAGCTATGGTCATCTTGTAAATCTCAGTCAGGCGGATTCAAATGGTTATGGAGGATTAATGATTAAAAGATAAATAAAACATAAAATAAAGATAGAGATACTTATGTAATTCATTGGTGAGAATTTCAGATAAGCGTATGGAGATGCTTTGTCCCTTCCGTCTCTCTGCTTTCCTACTGTCTTCATCTAATCCTTCTTACTCCTTTCCATGGCAAGCTGTATGTTGGGCATCACCGTTGTCAATGGCTACAGTCCCGTCCTCTCAGTGAAAATGTTCAACGCGCTCTGTCACAGCACGGGTATTCATCTGTCGGTTCTCGATAATGTCGGAATAGAATCCAGTGATTCTTTTGCATCTGTCACTAAGGCCCCACAATCGCGAGTTTGAAGGTCGTCACAGTCATTTAATCCCTGAATCCTACTCAGAATACCACAGGCAAGGTTTAGACCTTCTGGATTCTCAAGAATGGCCGCCAATGGATTCTAGCTTATACCACGAAGATTCTGATTAAGGAATCCAAGAGATATCCACTCAATCTAAGGTAGAACGGAGGTGATTGTCAGGCACACGTTCATAGGTGAGAATGATGATGAGTGTCACGGATCATCACATTCATCAAGTTTAGGAACAAGTGATATGTTAGAACAAGAATAAGCTGAATTGAATAGAAGAACAATAGTAATTGCATTAATACTCGAGGTACAGCAGAGCTCCACACCTTAATCTATGGTGTGTAGAAACTCTACCGTTGAAAATACATAAGAACAAGGTCTAGGCATGGCCGAATGGCCAGCTTCCCAAAGAGGGTTCAATCATAAAAACATGATCAAAAGATGATCTGAAGATTGAAAGATTCCTCTAAATACAATAGCAAAAGGTCCTATTTATAGAGAACTAGTAGCCTAGGGTTTACAGAAATGAGTAAATGACGTAAGAATCTACTTCCGGGCCCACTTGGTGTGTGCTTGGGTTGAGGATTAAAGCTTCCATGTGTAGAGACGTTTTTTGGAGCTAAACGCCAGCTTTTGTGCCAGTTTGGGCGTTTAACTCCCACTTTTGTGCCAGTTCCGGCGTTTAACGCCGGGAATTCTGAAGCTGACTTGAAACGCCTGTTTGAGCCATCAAATCTCGGTCAAAGTATGGACTATTATATATTGCTGGAAAGCCCTGGAGGTCTTCTTTCCAACGCAATTGAGAGCGCGCAAATTAGGCTTTTGTAGCTTCGGAAAATCCACTTCGAGTGCAGGGAGGTCAGAATCCAACAGCATCTGCAGCCCTTTTCAGCCTCTGAATCAGTTTTTTGCTCAGGTCCCTCAATTTTAGCCAGAAAATACCTGAAATCACAGAAAAACACACAAACTCATAGTAAAGTCCAGAAAAGTAAATTTTAAATAAAAACTAATAAAAAGATAATAAAGACTAACTAAAATATACTAAAAGCATACTAAAAACAATGCCAAAAAGCGTATAAATTATCCGCTCATCAAAGACTTCCAGAAAATTTTCCACCATATCCGAGAAAATAGAGAGCATGCACCTTTGAAAGATTGCAGGTGCATTGCACAGACCAAATGGCATTCTTCTGTATGCAAATACTCCAGATGGACATGTGAATGCTATTTTCTCTTGATCCTGGGGATCTACTGCAATTTGATTATAACCTGAATATCCATCCAGGAAGCAGTAGTATTCATGACCTGCTAGTCTTTCTAGCATCTGGTCTATGAATGGTAATGGAAAATGATCCTTTCTGGTAGCTGTATTGAGCCTTCTATAATCAATACACATACGCCACCCTGTAACTGTTCTTGTAGGAACCAGTTCATTTTTTTCATTATGAACCACTCTCATGCCCTTTTCTTGGGGACGACTTGGACAGGACTTACCCAGGGGCTATCAGAAATAGGATAAATAATCCCAGCCTCTAGTAATTTAGTGACCTCCTTCTGCACCACCTCCTTCATGGCTGGATTCAGCCGCCTCTGTGGTTGAACCACTGGCTTAGCATCACCCTCCAATAGGATCTTGTGCATGCATCTGGCTGAGCTAATGCCCTTAAGATCACTGATGGACCACCCAAGAGCTGTCTTGTGTGTCCTTAGCTCTTGAATTAGTGCTTCCTCTTCCTGTGGCTCTAAGGTAGAGCTTATGATTACAGGGAAAGTATCACCTTCTCCCAGAAATGCATATTTCACGGATGGTGGTAATGGTTTGAGCTCGGGTTTGGGAGGTTTTTCCTCTTCTTGAGGGATTTTCAGAGGTTCTATTATTCTCTCTGGTTCCTCCAGATCAGGCTGAGCATCTTTAAAGATATCCTGTAGCTCTGATTCGAGGCTCTCAGTCATATTGACCTCTTTTACCAGAGAGTCAATAATTTACTCTATAATATAATATAATATAATATGGATCAATCCACAATATGTATCTAAATATTCAGATCGACCTTCTTATATATAGACTTATATATATCGAATTTCAATTCCATTACATCTTTTGATTTTTATTCATTCGGGACTAACGGGGCTCGAACCCGCAGCTTCCGCCTTGACATGGAAGGCCATCATTAACTTAACAAATTTAGGAAATAGTCTTTTTTTTAGTTTCTAGTATTCCATTGAGAACTTCATAGATTTATAGAATAGAATCGGTTACTATAACTAATTTACTAAAAGCAAGCTAAACAACATTCCAATCTTTTTCTTTATCGCCACCACCCAAGAGATTCTTCCCATATTCCAGGAATAGTTTTTCAGTAAATAGCCGAAGAGCTTTGGCAATGTTATTGATCAATTCCATAATAAGTACTGTTTTACCCACTCCAGCTCCGCCATCCGCCGGAAGTTTCGGGTTTAATACCGATATTTTAGCAACAAATCCAATAAATCACTTCTTATGGACTCGTTGAGAATGATTCTGATCTAGTTCATGGCCATAGGAAGAAGCCCTGTCAAATAGAGATCTTTTCTTTCGACCATCTTTGCTCATCAGTCGTTTGGGGTGTCTGGATGCTGCATAGCTTTGACAACATTCAACTTAAACTCGTCCTCATTGACTCTCAGGGTCACTTCCCTTTTTTGGACGTCAATGAGGGTTCGTCCAGTTGCTAGGAAAGGTCTTCCTAGAATGAGAGTTGCACTCTTGTGCTCCTCCATTTCCAGCACCATAAAGTCAGTGGGAAAGGCAAATGGCCCAACCTTGACAATCATGTCTTCAATTACGCCTGATGGGTATTTAATGGAGCCATCAGCAAGTTGGAGACATATCCGGGTTGGTTTAACTTCATCAGTCAACCCAAACTTTTTGATAGTAGCTACAGGTATTAGGTTAATACTTGCCCCAAGATCACATAGAGCTTGCTTGGTCTAAGTACCTTCTAATGTGCATGGTATCATAAAGCTTCCCAGATCTTTAAGCTTCTCAGGTAAGCTTTTCAGAATGACTGCACTGCATTCTTCAGTGAGGTATACTTTCTCAGTTTCCCTCCAATTCTTCTTATGACTTAAGATTTCTTTCATGAACTTAGCATAAGAGGGTATTTGCTCAAGTGCCTCTGCAAACAGAATCTTTATCTCAAAAGTTCTGAGATAGTCTGCAAAGCAAGCAAATTGCTTATCCTATTCCGCTTGGCGGAGTTTCTGAAGCAGTAGTGAGGTTAGCATATGACTCCAGAGTCCTTCTGGACTGTTCATTTCCACTTAGGTCCATGATGGAGAAAGGGAAATGATGTGGATTTATTTTATTATATAAGAAAAGTAATTTTCAAAATAATAAAATGAAATAAAATAAAAATTAAAATAAAATAAAAAAAGATTTTTAAAATATTAAAAAATTTTTGAAAAAATGAGGAGAGAAAAAGTGGTTAGAATATTTTTGAAAAAGCTATAATTTTAAAAATTAAAGTTGAAATCTGAAATTTTTATAAAAGAATTCGAAATAATTGCTTAAAAATAGTTAGAAAAGATATGTTTTTGAATTTTGAATTTTTTTGATGAAAGAGAAAAACACACAGAAGACACAAGGCTTAAAATTTTTAGATCTAATGCTCCTTGTTTTCGAAAATTTTGGAGGGAAAACACCAAGGAACACCAAACTTAAAAATTTNNNNAACACCAAACTTAAAGTTTGGCACAAGATTCAATTAAAGAAAAATTATTTTTGAAAAATATTTTAAAAAGAAGATGCCCAATTACTAAGAACATAAACCAACACTCTAGCCAATTGAGCTATAAATGTAACGTGTTTTAAAGAGGTATTTTTAATAACTAAAAATAATTTTTTTTTGAAGACTAATATTTTGAAAATGCACAAGGAAAACACGAAAAACACAGAGAATAGGAAAAACCAAAGATTAAACAAGAAAAATTTGAAGATCAATGAAAAATAAAGAGCATGCAATTCGAAAATTGAAAGACAAAGACAAGCATGCAATTGACACCAAACTTACAACAAGACAATAAACTCATGAAAAACTAACAATTAATAAAGAAAAATAATTTTTTTGAAGAATTTTTTTTTAAAAAGGAATAATAGAAAATGCAATTCTAGTGACTCTAAACCAAAAAGATAAATTTTTCCTAATCTAAGCAACAAGATTCACCGTCAGTTGTTCAAACTCAAACAATCCCCCGCAACGGCGCCAAAAACTTGGTGCACGAAATTGGAAATCACAATTCTTTACAACTTCGCACAACTAACCAGCAAGTGCACTGGGTCGTCCAAGTAATACCTTACGTGATTAAGGTCGAATCCCACGGAGATTGTTGGCTTGAAGCAACCTATGGTTATCCTGCAACTCTTAGTCAGGATATAATATCAATAATGATTCTTAGTTTTAATTGTAAAAAGTGAAAGGTCATAAAATAAATAATTGTTACGCAATAATAGAGAATATGTTAGGGTTTTGGAGATGCTTTGTCCTCTGAATTTCTGAAACATAATGCTTTCTCACTTTCATACATGCAAGGCTCCTTCCATAGCAAGCTGTATGTAGGGTATCACTGTTGTCAATGGCTACTTCCCATCCTCTCAGTGAAAATGGTCCAAATGCTCTGTCACAGCACAGCAAATCATTTGTCGGTTCTCGATCATGTCGGAATAAGATCCCTTGATCCTTTTTCGTCTGTCACTACGCCCAACACTCGCGAGTTTGAAGCTCGTCACAGTCATCCAATCCCAAAATCCTACTCGGAATACCACAGACAAGGTTTAGACTTTCTGGATTCTCAAGGATGCTGCCAATGGATTCTAGCTTATACCACGAAGATTCTGATTAAGGAATCTAAGAGATAATCATTCAATATAATGTAGACCAGAGGTGTTTGTCAGACACATGTTCATGGGGTGAGGATGGTGATGAGTGTCATGGATCATCATATCCATCACAGTTAAGTACGAATCAGCATCTTAGATAGAAACAAGCGTGTTTGAATGGAAAACAGAAATCATTACATTAATTCATCGAGATGCTGCAAAGCTCCTCACCTCAAGAATGGAGTTTAGAGACTCATGCCGTCAAAAAGTACAAAGTTCATATCTAAAATGTCATGAGATACAAAATAAGTCTCTAGAAGTTGTTTAAATACTAAACTAGTAGCCTAGGTTTACAGAAAATGAGTAACCTAAGATGAATAGTGCAGAAATCTACTTCTGGGGCCCACCTGGTATGTGCTGGGGCTGAGACTTAAGCTTCTCATGTGCCTGGGCTGTTTCTGGCGTTGAACTCTAAGTTGCAACCTGTTTCTAGCGCTGAACGCCAGGCTGTAACATGGAACTAGCGTTGAGCGCCAGTTTATGTCATCTATCTTCGCGAAAAGTATGGACAATTATATATTGCTGGAAAGCCCTGGATGTCTACTTTCCAACCCAATTGAGAGCGCGCCAATTGGACTCCTATAGCTCCAAAAAATCTATTCCAAGTGCAGGGAGGTCAGAATCCAACAGCAACAGCAATCCTTTTTCAGCCTGAATCAGATTTTTGCTCAGCGCCCTCAATTTCAGCCAGAAAATACCTGAAATCATAGAAAAATACACAAACTCATAGTAAAGTCCAGAAATATGACTTTTGCCTAAAAACTAATAAAAATCTACTAAAAACTAACTAAAACATACTAAAATCTACATGAAATTACCCCCAAAAAGCGTATAAAATATTCGCTCATCATTGATCCCATGAGGATTATCAGACTGAGTAAGTGATGAGCGGATAATTTATACGCTTTTTGGCATTGTTTTTACGTAGTTTTTAGTAGGATCTAGCTACTTTTTGGGATGTTTTTATTAGTTTTTATGCAAAATTCATATTTCTGGATATTACTATGAGTTTGTGAGTTTTTTTTGTGATTTCAGGTATTTTCTGGCTGAAATTGAGGGACCTGAGCAAAAATCTGATTCAGAGGCTGATAAAGGACTGCAGATGCTGTTGGATTCTGACCTCCTTGCAGTCGAAGTAGATTTTCTAGAGCTACAGAACTCTAAATGGCGCGCTCTCAACTGATTTGGAAAGTAGACATCCAAAGCTTTCCAGAAATATATAATAGTCTATACTTTGCTCGAAGTTTGATGATGCAAACTGGCGTTCAAACGCCCTTTTCTCTGCCCTATTCTGAAGTCAAAATGCCAGAACTGGCATAAAAGTTGGAGTTAAACGCCCAAACTGGCATAAAAGCTGGCATTTAACTCCAAGAGAAGTCTCTACACGTGTAAAGCTCAATGCTCAGCCCAAGCACACACCAAGTGGGCCCAGAAGTGGATTTCTGCATCATTCACATATTTCTATAAACCCTAGTAGCTAGTTTCATTATAAATAGGACCTCTTACTATTGTATTTTCATCTTTGGATTATCTTTTGATCCTTTGATCATGTTTTGGGGGCTGGCCTCCCGGCCATGCCTAGACCTTGTTAAGGTGGAGTTTCTACACACCATAGATTAAGGTGTGGAGCTCTGCTGTTCCTCGAGTATTAATGCAATTACTATTGTTCTTCTATTCAAGTCAAGCTTATTCTTATTCTAAGATATTCAGTCGCACTTCAACCTGATGAATGTGATGATCCGTGACACTCATCACTATTCTCACTTATGAACGCGTGCCTGACAACCACTTCCGTTCTACTTGCGAAAGCTAGAGTGTGTATCTCTTGGATTCCTGGTCCACGACGCATGGTTGCCTCGCCTGACAACTGAGCCTTCCATTCCGTGTGATCAGAGTCTTCGTGGTATAAGATAAAATTATTGGCAGCCATTCTTGGGATCCGAAAAGTCTAAACCTTGTCTGTGGTATTCCAAGTAGGATCTGGAAAGGGATGACTGTGACGAGCTTCAAACTCGCGACTGTAGGGCGTAGTGACAGACGCAAAAGGATAGTAAATCCTATTCCTACACGATCGAGAACCAACAGCTGATTAGCCATGTGGGAAACTGTAGAGGACCTTTTTCACTGAGAGGACGGGAGGTAGCTATTGACGCCGGTAAAGCCCAACATACAGCTTACCATGGAAAGGAGTATGAAGGATTGGATGGAGGCAGTAGGAAAGCAGAGATTCAACAGGAACAAAGCATCTCCATACGCTTATCTGAAATTCTCACCAATGAATTACATAAGTATCTCTATCTTTATTTTCTGTTTTATTTATCTTTTATTTATCAAAACTCCATAACCATTTGAATCCACCTGACTGAGATTTACAAGGTGACCATAGCTTGCTTCAAGCCGACAATCTCTGTGGGATCGACCCTTACTCACGTAAGGTTTATTACTTGGATGACCCAGTGTACTTGCTGGTTAGTTGTGCGAAGTTGTGACAAAAAAGTCAGATTACAATTGTGCGACCAAGTTGTTGGCGCTATTGTGTATCACAATTTCGTGCACCAGTAAGCAATAGTTGTCAAGTTGAACTTAGTTAGGCAAATCGGAAAGTGGTTTGGTTGTAGGTAAAAACACATAAACAATAAACAAAAGAAATAAAGAAAGCAATAAACAAGTTGGTGTGAAAACAGAATAATAAAATAGTTAAGGTCGTGGAGATGTTTATCTTTCCGGATAAAAATGTCTTATCAACTATTTTAACAATGAATTATTTATTCTATATCAAACTTTAAATTTCTAAAGCCTAATCTCTTAGTGATTTAGCCTCCTCTAACCATCATTAACTGCCACTCTCGTGGTCACTTAATTCTGATTAGAGGGTTAAGTTCAGAAAACTAGTTTAGCACCACGAAAACCCTAATTACCCAAGACTAACAGGATTATATGTCACATATCCAAATTAGTTCATGCAATTAGCGATTTAAGAGGAATTTGTTTTCAAGCTGTAGTTCAAGTGAGATAACTTTCTCGAGAATCACAAGAACTCATGTAGAAAAGGATCATACTCTCGTTCCAACCAGTTCATAAGATTAAGAACAAAAATAATCCTTAGAATTAAATCAAATATAAATTAAAATAAAAGAATAATAGTTCTAATCCATATAAATAAACAGAGCTCCTAACCTTAACCAGGAGGTTTAGTTGCTTATGACTTACGAAGAGAACAGGGTTCTAAAAAAGTGCGAAATAAATAAGATCCTAAAGCTAAGTGATCTTTTCCTTTAAATACTAGCCTAATTTGAAATGAAAATAAAATAAAATAATAAATTCTAACCTTAAAAGATATTGTTTGTAAATAAAAATTAAAAAAGAAAATAAAGTAAAACTAAAGTGCTAAATCCACTTGGAAACCCAAAGAGAAGGTGTCTTCGGCCTACTTCTGGTGTGAAACATCATCTTGGGCATGAAACGCCCTAGGGGGGAGTAAACTCATGCACGCCTTGATCCCTTGCTAGCGCTAAATGCCAATTGGGCGTTCAGCGCCCTGGGGGGGTGGGTTGCTACATGCTTTCTTCCTTTTTGCTCAAAACTCCGCCAAATTGCTCCGAAATTTATATGAAATCATAAAAACACTAAAACAACTCAAAGTAGTATCCAAAATGGATTTTTGCACTGAAATCAAGTAAAATTAAGTGAAATATAAGTAAAAACAACTACAAAATACCAGTAAAAAGGGTATAAGATGTTCACGCATCACAACACCAAACTTAAACCGTTGCTTGTCCTCAAGCAACCATAAACAATATAGGATTAAGAAGAGAAAATGAATGAGACTTGAGTTTTCATTTAAGCTCAGGTCTAGTTACTGAATGGGGCTTATGACACTCTAATTCTGAATAACTTCGGCATCTCACTATCCTTTGCAGTTCAGAAATATCTATATCCTTCAGAACTAGAACTCAGATGATATTATGAATTCTCTTCTTTAGGCTCTAATTTATTCTTAAACACAACTTTTTCTTTTCCTTGCTGCTTTGCACCTTGATCCTAGCCATGACTCTAAGTGTTTTGTCTTCAAGCTTAACATGAAAAAAAAAACACCATGATCGCGGAATTCGGTATCACTACAATCTTTCTTTGGCAAGTATACCGAATTGTCGTCAAGTAAAAACTCACAAAGGGTGAGGTCAAATCCCACAGATATTGATAGATTGAACAACTTGAGTCAATTAGATATTCTAGTTAAACAAATCATTAATGGGTATTGAGTGCAGAAAAATAAATAACGGAATTGTAAATGAACCTGAAAGTAAATGAATGAATTAAAGAGCGGAATGTAAATTGCTTAAAATGTAAATTGCATAAAGTAAAGGAACCAAAATAACTGGAAATTAAAAGGGAATGGGGTTGATAGCAAACAAAGTAAAAGAATGGGTAGATAAGAATAGGGAAGATCTCCGGATCAACACATTCTCATCTCTTCCTCAATCATGCAACTCATTGATCTCTTAGCAATCATGAGTGATTGAATTCCAATCTTTTGGCAATTCAATCTATGTACTCTTGAATAATTTCCAATTCCTTGACCTAATTGCTCATGAGAACTGATGAAGCTTGGTCATCACTGATTATACCACACACTCTTCTAAATCCAAGTATTGGGAGCATTATATGTCACTATATATGACCAACCCCAAAACTAGTCAAGTATGAGAAAGATTTTCTAGCATGATTCCATAATTCCTCTTCCAAAGATCAAATAGAATCCATGTATATTTAATTTCTTTCCCAAGACAATTGAATACTAGAATGAAGAACGAAAATCTTTCAAGTAAATCAAAGAGAGATGAAGAGAAGAAGAAAAGAAGAATTACTATTGATCCATCAAATTACAATAAAGCTCCTTCCCCCAATGAAGTGGGCTTTAGTTAATCATAGCTCAAGATAACTCAAAAGAAGATGAAAGTGCATCAAAGTAAAATTAAGCTAAGTATAAGCAAAGAAAAATGTAAAGTGTAGAAAAGTGCTCTATGGTGTATCCCATGTGTGTTTAAGTTCAAAACTCCATCTATTTCTGGCGCCTGGACCTGGCGCTTGGTGCAAAACATGAAAAGTGAGCGCCAATTGTTGTGCGTACTGATGTTAGCCATAAACTTGATAGCTACGATTTTAGGAAATTGCACAATTGGCAAAAATTCCTTCCGGCAAGTGCACCGGTTATCGTCAAGTAAAAACTCACAATAGAGTGAGGTCGAATCCCACAAGGATTGGTTGAGTGAGCAATTCGGATTAGAAGTGTGTTCTAGTTGAGCGGAATCAAGATTTAGATGAGAATTTGCGGAATCTAAAATTGCATGAATTAAAGAGCGAGAAGCTAAATTGCTGAAATTAAAAGGGATGGGGGTGATTGCATGAATTTAATTGCAGAATGTAAAGAGAAAGTGTAGATCAGAAATGGGGAGTTCATTGGGGTCAGGAGATATTGAAATCTCCGAATCAAAACATTTTTTATCTCTTCCTCAACCAATGCATTCATTGAATTTTGCTTGGCAATCTTATATGATTGGATCCCAAGCCCTTGGCTCACCAATTCTCTCTAAAAA